>NC_065527.1:25974484-26074484 GCF_006386435.1 Epinephelus moara | reverse complement strand
ATGAGTGGTGCAGGTGACCTTGCGTCGGCCAGACCCACGTAAATCTATATGAGAGAGGGAGAGAGATCCACCTGCTGAAATATACATCAAAGGTTCCCCCCCTTTTGAATTCATGCCCGCACATTGTGAAGAGGCGATCGATTTTTTAGAGGCCGGCGATGATGTGATTATTGGCTTCATTATAATGAAGTAATCAGAGGATCAATTGGCCGGATCTGTGCTCGTCTTGTACGGGATTGTAGTGATCAGAGAGGGGCGAGAGAGTGATGTGTGTGCTTATTTATAACAAAAAAGTAATTCAACATAAAATAGATCCTTTAATAAAATAAATTTCCCGTATAGTCTTTTAAATTAGTGTTTATAATGTTAACATCAGTGCCAATGTGTAAGAAACGTTAATGTGTCAGTAAATGTTAAAAATCTGCGCAAAACATGAATGGACAGAGAAAGTGGGGTCATGTGTATGTTTGTGTATATGTGCATATGTGTGAGTGTGATGGGGTGGAGGGGTTAGGGGGAGAAAGGGGGGTAGTGGTAGAGAGGGGAGGGAAGGAAAGCGGGGTAAAAAAAAAAAAAGAAGAAAAAAAAAAGAGGGGGGCTGGGTATCTCTGTCTGTCTCCCGGACGGAGCGCATCGCCGTGCCAGAGTGCGTTCAGGCTGCGCGGTGAAGGACCGAAACCACCGGGGTTCCCAAAATAAACTGAGGGGACGCAGATACGCGCGCACACACACGTAGGATACACACACGGAGAGAAAGGCTGAGGAGAGAGAGAGAGAGGACGAGAGATACACACCGGCGGATGGCGGAGCAGAGCCAAAGAAAAGACACTACAGCGTAAAATAGAAAAGGGGGGCATCGCTTTCCCCTCCTCTTTTTCTCGCTTCAGTGGAGGAGGAAAGCAGAAGACAGGTGTATTTATTGATATGGATTTATTCATTTATTTATCTATTGATTTTGCTTTAATTAGTGACCCGCGATAGAGAAAGAGGGAGAAACAGCGAGGGGAGGAGAGGGAGGAGCGAAAGTCAGACAGGAGGTGCCTGCGTAGCCTTACTTTATTATTTGATTATTCCCATCTTTTAACCAAATAATGCTTTTGCGTTTTATTATCGTGTCGCTTTGTGTGCTTGTGTTCTTCAGCAGACCAGCCAGCTACTAACCAAATCTTTACGAGAACCAAAAAAGAAGCAACTCCAGTGATACACGGACAGTTTTATCCCATTTCTCTGTGCCGAGGAGGATCCGCCGCTTGGACAGTGTTTGTTTGAGACTTTTCATGACAGCGCAGGACGAGACGTCTATCTTTTCACAAACTAAACCAAAGCAAAGCCCGCCGAGGAGGAGAGACCGAGACGGAGAGCCTCTGCGATCTTTACGCACAGCTGTCTGGACACAATAAATGGAGTCTAATTGTGTCTGCGTTACATCCAATGGAGAGCAGCTTAGAGGGGAGCACCGGCTGCACTAGATTCACACGGGTGCGATGATCACACATATCCTCTACTGTCCAGTCACCTGCAGCCTGTGTTAGGTAGCCTGTATGGAGAACCGCCGGTAGCTTTACATTTTCTCCCAAAGCTTTCACTGCGCGCTCTGCACATCGCTGCGTGTACGTGTGTGTGTGTGTGTGTGTGCCGGACTACTTGACTCCGAGAAGACACAAGTAACAGGGCTGTAGTATTTATCTGTATCCCACAACCACGCAAATCTATAATAGAGAAATGTGAATCAGCTGAGACAGACTCGATCCACGGAAGAAGAAGAAGAAGAAGAAGCCAAATACTGAGTGTCTTTTTTCTCTCACGAAGCATCTTTACAACCGGCTGTCCACAAACCTGGAAAGCATACGAAGACAGGCCAAAGACCGACGGAAGCACGACGGATAAGAAAAGAAGAAAAGTGAGACTAAAATAAAAAACAACGACCCCCAGGTCGACAGAGGACCATGTTTGTCCCCCTGCCGGTCCCCTTCGTCTTTCAGAGAACAGCGTCCGACTTCAGCGCCTGGAGACTCAAGTCCTCGCTGGCTCCGCGGTCCAGCCCCGGTAAGACTCTTTTCTGCTGGTCCTTTCATCACCACTGTGCACCTACACAAAGAATAAAACCCGGTTAACAACATTAACTTCAACTCTTCTCATGTATAACCCCATATATTTAGTTTGTTTTATATACAGACCATTATATTTCTTATCTCAGTTTCACTAAAGGTGTATGCACAAAGATTAAACTACACATACTTTATATTTATTGTACTCAACATACAACTCACAACAAATATATCCATGTGTGAAAGTTAATTTGCAGCTGCAAGACTTGCACCCAAATCTTTATGTCTTATAGAGTGTAATTTCTTTAAGAAAAAAATCTGCCGAGGTGCTCAGATTGTTTCATTTGTCTAAAATTCAAATCAACTTGTCTCCTCAATAATTACTAATTTTCTTGTCACTTATTATGCTTTGCTTGAAATTGCACAAACAAGTGAAACTGCATTCTAAGTTAAATTATCTAAAGAAAAATTAGAAGACTACAGATCTTTACGCGAAGGTGCATATATATTTTACATCCATTTTCCCCCTGTATCTCTGCTAAAAGAAATAAACAGAGAGTTTAATTAAAATACTTACTTGCACATAAATCCAAAAAAAATGTAAAAACACACGCAGGATTGGATGCATGAATATCTGGCTCATTAGCATCCATCACAGTCTCACAGAGGCGCCACACTCTCCCCTCATCTTTCCCTCTTTCATTCATGGCACTCCATCCATCTCAACCCTCATCCCATCTGCCTTCTCTCCTCGCTCCTCTCCTCTCCTTCAGTCTCTTCTCAGTCAGGTTAGGATGGAATATTCATGGTCATCTATTGATCAGGAGATATTGATCTCTGACTGGGGCTCACATTGGGAAAACAGGAGTACAGTCAAGTTGGCTGAGGGAGAAAGTTTGGCTTCACTGGAGGTGACGTGAGCAGAAAAAAGGGACATTTTTGAGATGATTGAACTTCAATTCAAAATTAATTATGTGTTTGTCACCAAAAACAAGCATCCTTTATAGAAGTAATATTTCTATAATTGGCCTCACTAAAGGGACTTGCAGTGAGTTTGTCAATCAATAGTTACTCACTTTAACTGCCTTATCATGCCTTAATGCTGTGCTTTAATGCCCTATGATCTCTCCTATATTGCTTTAGTGACTTGCAGTGTGATCAATAAGGGCAGCGCTCTTTATGGTATTTTTTCATCTCACTATAATGCTCCTAATATTCCTAATGTGCTGTATCTGTGATATTTGCTCATCATAGTGAACTCATAATCGAGTTCCCGCAGTAAAAGCTTTATGAAACATAAAAATGAGTGCAAAACCGAAATGAGTTTAAGAAAAGCAGAAGTGTTCTTCTGTCAATATATTACATTTTTTTTGTTCAACTCGACAGGTTAGAGGTCACCCAGCTTTAGTTTTTCTTTCCACCTGTGGGACTTTTAAAACTTAGTAGTGTGACTTGTTGGTCGCTGTTTGAACACAAACCATTATGCATGTACTGAAGTGTGTCTACATGTTTAAGTGCTCAGAGGGTGACAGTGGCAGTGGCTCCCTTCTGTCCCCCATCCCAACCGCCTTAATCCACCGGGGCGGAAATTTCAAATGACAGATGAGGGGTAGGTGTGTATGCTGAGCCGTGCCGAGCCGTGCAGGGGTAATTCAGGCTATCACCTTAAGTAGGTGTCAGGAGGAGAAAAACGGTTGAGGTTTTAATGAGAGCTGCTCCTGGCGGCTTTGACAGGCGACATATAACCGCTGGCCTCTGTTTTTTGGGGTGGGGGGGTGGGGTCAATTTCTCTGTTGGTCCTTTAAGAAATTAAAGTGGACAACATGATGAGAGAACAAGAAGAAGAGAGGTGGAGGCTGGGTCGGAGGGGGTGAATGAATGATTGGATGAATAACAGAATGAGTGAGCGCATAAATGAATAATAGATGAAGGAGAAGGTGAAAGTTGGCGAATTAACAGGTGAAAGAATCAGTGAATTGAACTGATGAAAGCAGCGAAAGAAACAGCGACTGGGTGAGAGGATTAATAAACACAATGAAGAGATGAAACGCTGAAAGGATCAATCATGTGATGCACAGCGTACAGTCCAAATAATGAATAATGACTGAATATGTGAAGGAATAAATGAGGGAGTAAATTATTTAAGAAATGTGTAGAAAAGATAACTGTGTGAGTGAGGTTGTCTTTTGTCATGTGAGGAAATGAAAGGGTCACAGTGCCTGTACATGCTGCTTTTATATTTAAACATGTTGGTGTGATAAGCAGCCAATACACATGAGAGAAATAAACTTCGTAGGAGAGCAAAGGCCAACACTCATCCCTCATTTCCCCCTCTGTTTTTTCCTTCTCTTTTCTCCCTCTTTCATCCTTAATCTCCGGAGAGAAAGAAACTCAGAATCCCCTGTTTCTCATTCTCTCTCTCATTTCTGTGAAGTATTCACTTGACACGAAAGCCTTTTCAGTAAAATGCAAACTCTCCTCTCTTCCTCTCTCCCTCTCTCGTTCCCTATGGACAGGGAGGTTGTTGAATTGGATTTGCCTGGTGTGGTTTGGCCGGGCCCCATAAGCCACTTTAGCTAAGTCTGTTACCCACAATTCTCTGTCTCTCTCTGATCTGCGCCTTTGACCAAGGTGTGCATCTGTACGATTGCCTGCACCTGTAGGTGTGTATGTGTATGTGCGTGCAGATATCTGGGTGTGTTTGCGTTTGTGTGAGCAAAGACGGGGGTGTCAAAAGTCTGAGATGAGGTGAGTGAGGTTCAGTGGAGAAGGAGGGAGAGAGAGGTCCTAAACAGCAGACGCTAGCAGACAGTGGTTCTACAGTGGATCTAAAGTGAGGGCTTATGGGTTTTTTGTCAGCTCGACTCTTTAACACTACAGTGTTGAGACTGCTGGCCTCAGCTCAGCTGGGCCTAAGACACGTCACCACACTGAAACACTTTAAAACAGTCACTGGATTGAATTTGTTATCGGAGAGTTAAGATGATGTCTTTGCACGCTTTATTTTTCCATTTAATGGCCCAGTGATGTACTGTCGTAAATAAGTTGTTCACTTGATGACTGTAAACTGTCTCAGACTGTCACCTGCCATTAAGTCAATGGGTTGGGTCAAAAGAAATCCATTTAGTCTTAGTTGTTGGGTTTTAATGTCCCTCAGAAGTCTAAATGCTGTTTTACAAGCTCCCACTACTAATGGAAATGTTTGACTGTGTATATGTGAAATGGAAAAGTTTAAGGACGATGAATGTTTACAGAAATTTAAGTTAAGTTTTAATATAAAAAAGGAAGTTGACACTTGTTCACTCTGGGCTCGCCAATATATCAGTCTTATATTGATATATGGTCTTCGATTTTGGATATCATATCTTTTGCTGGTTTCCTGGCTGCATTACATTACAATGTTGTCATTTTCTCACCTTTTCTCAACTGTTTTAATTGTTCTACGATTTGCCTTTATGCGCTTAGTCATTGTAACCACATCACATCTCATTGTGTAAATATTTTATGTAAGCACCAATAGTCAACCCTACAATATTGTTGCAGTTTCCCCATATTGCCTAGCCCTAGTTCACTCTGAAATTCACTATAATTAAACCACCTGACAGTGCTGTGATGAGACTGCAAACATAATTACAGTCAATGGATCCTTAAGTTAATAAGTATACAGAACAACCATGAGGTTTTTGTGGTTGTGGTTGAGTAAAAACATCACAGGGTTCCGGTAGATCCTTAAAAAGTCTTAAAAGGCATTAAATTCATTAATCTAAAAATAAGATTGGTATTAAAATGTCTTAAAAAGTCTTAAAAATGTTACAGCAATGAGCATAGGATTTAATGAATCATTTGTTTCTAGTGTTGCATTGTAAAATCTCAAAAAATTGGTTACATCTATTATTTTTTAAATAAATTGCCAAATGCCACATGCTTGAACATCAAGCAGATCAGGATTGTGGAACAAACAACATTCATCTCAAGGCAATTGAATCGAACGCAACTGGACTTGGTTTTGTCTTAGAAGACGTTTCACCTCTTATCCAAGAGGCTTGATGAAGCCTCTTGGATAAGAGGTGAAACGTCTTCTAAGACAAAACCAAGTCCAGTTGCGTTCGATTCAATTGCCTTGAGATAACTATGACCTGGATGAATGAGAATATCCACAGGCAAACAACACTCATATTTTGTCTCTGGCCTGGATGCTCAGAACACAGAACAGAGGATCCACTGTCTGCTAGCTAGCTGTCACTGTAGCCTGGACAGCACGAGGAAGCGCAAATTCAACAGAAATGGAGTAGTTAATCGAGATTTTGCAGCATGGTTGATACTTCTACAAGGCAATGCGTGTTAGGCTTGGTATACTTCGTGCAAAAAGCCTTTCAGACTCGGCACAATGGGAATCAAGGCAGTGGAATCCCACATGCAGAGTGACAAACACAAAATCGCCCCAAAAATCTTGCCAACACCTGGTATTTTCCAGTTCTGCTCTACTCGCGTCTCCACCACAAGACAAAAATGCCATGTCTGACGTGATAAACAATTTAGCCAAATCGTCCCTAACCTTAAGTAATTGATGTCAGTTCATGTGTTTGTTTTTTTAATAAGTTATTGTAAAATTGATCTTAAAATTCATTCCAACTGGCATTAAAAAGTCTTTAATCTAACGTGCTTTTAGCTGTAGGAAACACACCATCATACCTTCTGAATCAAAAGTCATGCATTGATTTTTGAGACCAATTGTAACTGGACACATTTTCCAAGTTATTTTTCAAGCCATGCTTTATATGTGTTGATTCTTGTAACATTTACTTTTAATTCATGTTGAAAATTCAAGCTTTTGAGATTCACTGGTTAATGCAGCATAACTGTCACAAAGAAGACTTCACTGTGATCAGTTTGGAGGTTTTAATTTCTCACCATGTGTAGAATTTCTGTACTTAACAAGAGTGAGCATAAACAGCCAACTGGGCAGGGATGAGAATGAACCCTGACATCTCATCCTCTGTTGATGCTTGTCATAGACCAGCAGGAAGAAAAAAGGAAGGAGAGGAGAGACCACATCCTTTGTCCAAAAGCCCCTCGTTGAATTCTTTCTTGTTTGCTGGTCATTAATAGACTTATGCTGTGCAACTACACAGATTAAGTGCTGAAGAGCAGAGACTGATGCTCCTCAGTTCGTACTGAGCATCAGATCTTTGCCACAAAGGCTCAAAAGGCTTCTCTTTTGTGCAGCTCAGAGATCTGACCAGACAGTCTCCTCTGCTGCGTGGTTTTCAGAGGGCAGGCAGGGCGGTGAGGGACCTGTAGCTGCCGCTGCTCTGTCCCTGCTCTGCACCACAACAAAGGAAATCTAAATGCTCTTTTATTTTATGTACACTGCTGTAAAAATCCTCCAGGGCCACTGTGGCCCATATAAAACTGAGAGCTGTCAAATTCTCAGAGAGAAGGCACGTGTCTGGATTGAGAGGGATGGTTTATTTATGTTGGCTACTCTGAGAGGCCTCTCATCCGAGCTGTAGTTATTCAGCACAGTGTTGGTTTTATTCTCTGCCTCAACCTGCAAGTTTACGCCTTTACACTGTAGTAAACCATCTGAGTGCAGTGATGAAAAGTCATGATACACAAACAAAAAGACCTGCGTAAAAATATTTTTGTGCCGGTGGTATTAAAAATACAACAAAGAAAACAAAACAAAAATACGAATTTTAGAATTGTTAAATCCAAATTACCACAGCAATGACGTCTAGGAAGATGCTGAAATAATAATAAGTGACAATAGTGTGTTCTATTCTATACTATTCTATTGTTTAATAACTGTGCAGAAAAACTTTTATTTCAGAGTTCAAAGCACAGCCCTCCTGCCCACACACACACACACACACACACACACACACACATACACATATACACACACAGACAAAGTGCTCCGTGCTGCTCGATAACTACCTCCTCTCCCACCCTGGTTCTTCACCTCGCGGTGCCCAGGAGGGGGTTGTGTTGTCTGGGCCACACCAAACTGGGCCTGAGCAAAGGCCCCTGTGCCTGGATTAATTGGCTGTGTGTGTTTGTGTATGAGCTTATGTGCAAGAGTGTGTATTTGCAAGTACTTGTGTTTGTGCGAGAAAGGAAAGAGAATTTGTTCAGGTTGGAGCACTATCTTTTTATGCGTCTGTGCATGTGTAGAGATATACGGTGTGTGTCTCCGACTGTGTCGTAAAGTATGTGTGACAGGCGTGTATATGAGCAGGAATTTGTACAGTTATATATACTGTATATCTGCAGCTGTCTGCAAGTGAAAAGTGTGTGGTTCATTAAGATGCATTTGGGCTTAGTTGCTTAAGTGTGTGTGTGTGTGTGTGTGTGTGTGTATGAAGCTACTGGCTGTGTGTGTGAGCAGACAGACAGGTAGATGATTCAATAATTGCACGTTGAGGTCAGTTATGGATCTGTCCGGCATGTGTGGTTTATCTGGAAACCACAAGCTCATAGCTGCCCATTGTGTGAGCGGTTTTAACCTTCCACTGCTATTGATTAGCCAGCATTGACTACTCTCCCGCCACCCTGTTTGTGTGTGTATGTGTGTGTGCGTTTGTGGACTGCTGACATGTGTGCATGTGAATTTGTGGTTCTAGTGTATGTGTGTGAGGGTGCACCGGGTGTGTGTGGTGACATGAACGATTGCCGTGAATGTGTAGGAATGCGAGAAAGTGTGTGCATGTGAGGACACCTGCTTCTGTGCGTGCGTGTGTATGGATCAGATTTTAAAAGGGGCAGCATCGTTGGTGAGTCCCGGTGCTAACGTGATTGCGAATGACAAAGCGTCCAGGCGGGTTTGTTAGCTCCATAATGGGGAATCAATAGACACAACACAGATGTCAATACAACATGCTTTATTGCGTTAAGCTGCCTCACCCCCACCCAGGGCTCTGCACACACACACACACACACACACACACGCACATGCACACACACAAACTCTATCTGAGGATGTATCTGCGCTAGAGTTGCTGTCCGAAACACATGCATGCAGATGTTAAAGTATTTACAAGTTCACGTACATATATAAACATGCACACTAACTGGCATCACTGTCAAACCAGTTTGCACACAACTTAATCTTCCCACACACATGTGCATATACTTTTTGGACACCTAAATTATGTATTTATGTACGTCACCTGCACACATTTTCATACAGTTTGTGCTGTAGAGTCACTGAAAAACGTTAGTGTTACTTCATGTGAATTATACTTTGTGCGGTTGCGGCTCAGGAGGTAGAGCGGGTCACAGAAGATCAGCATTTCGATCCCTGGCTCCGCCAGTCTGCGTGTTAAGGTGTCCTTGGGCACGATACTGAACCGCAAATTGCTCCTGATGTCTGTGAGTGCACGTGAGTGTTTAAGCTGATGAGGAGTTGGCATCTTGTATGGTAGCCTTGACAATCATTTGTGAGTGTGGCATGTGGTGTAAAAGCGTTTTGAGTGGTTGGAAGAGTAGAAAGGCGCTATACAAGTACAGGTCCATTTACCATTTACTTACACATCAAGTCAGATCAAACAGGTTGTCAGTGAGATTTTTAGGAACATTTTTGTTTATGTCTTGAGTAGACTGTGTAAAATAATATAAGTAGCTACCGTGACATCACCCATTGGTTTACAGATTCCCGTTTTAAAGCCTTAAGTTGGACAGCCAGAATTAATTAAATTTGGACCAGAGGATGGAGTTGTGGAGGAGTGAGCGCTGGTTCTGACTGACAACCCGAGGTGAGGCTGAGATCGTGAACAACAATCAGTGTCTGGCACGATAATCCATTGTATCATCATGTGTAGTGTGTCATAGTAGACGACAAGCGACGCCACGTTTGGGATGCTTCACGACATGCAGGAAGTCTTGCATGTTTGATTTTCTTTTTGGCTTCCACGACTTCTCCCGTCACAGCCGTCACTTTGACCAATAGAAGCACAGAGCGACTACTAAGCCAGCCTCAAGTGGCCATTCAAAAAAACTGCAGTTTTGGCACTTGCGCATTGGCTTCACTTGTCAGTCCTGGGGTTTGCTGCTCGCCATCTTGACAGTATGTGCTCTGGTGTTCCTTGACTACGTTTCCCAGAGTTCATTTTTGAGAAACATCATGATTAGTACTGACTACATCTTTTTACATTAGAAGTTTGAGTTTACACTGTGTTTATTGAAGTCCAAAATAGACAGTAAATTTATCAAGACAATTATGTTCTGTTTATTCTAAACAAACTAGCGGCATTAACACAGTACCAGCAGATATTTCCTTCCAAACGCCTTGTAATTTAAATGCAAGTGTACATAACTTAATGCACAGTTACTATCAAAACACAGGAGCAAAATAGTCATGTATTATATCCGCCTCCATACGTGTACATGCACTGTACATTACCTTCATACATGCCTGTGAATGCCGCAGGGAACACACACACATGCAGACATTTTGTCTTTGTTACACATAGATGATAAAAGTCATTTCCCACCATGGACACTACCTGCTGTGCGGATATGAAATAAAGATCCCTGCCACAGCCAAATATGGTCACCTGAACTCTGCCTCCCCTCTGCTACTGTCCGTATGTCGGTCCATCCAACCAGCTCAAACTGTCATTGTTACCGTGGAAACATTCATAGGCCATTAGACACACATATAGAAGGAAAGGAATCTAGGTAAACACTGTCCTCCTCCTCCACACACACACACATGAACACACACATTCACCTTCCATTGGACAGTCATCTTTGTCTTCTGCTCTTGATGGTCACAAAGACCATTAAGGGCTAAATTGGCTGTACTCAGGCTATATTTGACTTCCCTGTGTGTCTCGCTCTCTTTGGGCTTGTAATCGCCAATCATATGTGAGTGTGTGTTGATGTGTATTTGCAGCCATTTGTGAGCACATTTCCTGTATTTCTGTGCGTGTAAACATGAGCACCAGTATACTTACTGAGTACTTATTTCTGCTGCATGTGTGTGAAAATTGGTGTTTCCCTGATGGCTCGTCTTAGTATTTGTGTGTGTGTGTGTGTGTGTGTGTGTGTGTGTGTGTTTATATATATACAGGCCAGTGTCCATTTTACACCCCTGCTAAATAATGAATCCTGGGCACAGCAGGGGACCTTTTTTGGTTTAACACCAATGCGCACCCCTAATCGAATGCACTCAGTGTGTGCTCCCCCTTTGTCCGACAAGGTGTCTGTCGATAGGCTTTCTCCTTGGTGCACATAAATGCCATAAAGAAGCCTGTGCCTATTCATTCGTCTTATAGCTCACATTCCTTCTCTTCACGGTCCTCTCCATCCCTCTTTTCACTCCCTCCATCACTATAATTCCCTGCCTTGGCCTGGCGTGCCAACGGGGGTGTCGGGCCGGAAGACGGTAAGGTAGAAAGAAAAGAGAGCATGAGAGCGAGATGGCAAGAGAAAGGCCTGAAGGCTGTTCAACTGATTAGCGGCTGGTCTAAGGTCAGGGCTGCTGGTCACCTTCTAATTAAGCAGAATGATTAGGTTTCACACTGTATATGAGTCAGAGGTGTGTTTGTGTGTGTGTCTGTATAGGTTGGAACATGTAGGTGTTTCTTTTCTTTGCTCGTTTTAGCACCTTATCATCATGTAAACTGTATGTGTTTAGTGACTGTGAAAAGGTTTTCCATTATAGCTAAAACAAGGGATTACCACACCTTTGAATCACTTATGAAATACCTTAAAAGCTTTAACGCCAGATAGAAAATTTTAGAGACCAAAAGCAGTGGAGAGGTCACTGCTCAAACACTTGAATTTCCAGGTAAATTGGTTTCTTGACTGCACTCACCCTCAGGATTAAAAGTTTAACTCACTAAGTTTTATCGTTATGGCTAAAATTAAATTATAATCATCTTATTCTCTTAATCTCAGATACAGATCACATCCAATATGTGATCTGTATGTCTGGGCCAAAACCTGTGTCCACCAGCTTCCATGAACATCTGTATGGCTTTTAAAACATTCAACTGCTGGGAAGACAAAGCAACTAACTGACTAATGAATAAAACATATCTGTGGGCCAACTACATGCTTGTATTAAAACAAAATTTCTCCTGTGCTAAATTTGTTAAGATGTAGACAAGCACTGGATATTCTTGTGAGTCACTTTTCCAGTAGTTCAAAACATTGCTTTATAGTTAACATAATGAACACAAGTCTATATTTCAGATGATGAAGAGATGATGCATGAGATGATATGAAAATTTCATGTCATGGTTATACTGATCAGTTGTCACAATATTATAATCATCAAGCTATGCTTTAAACTCATAAAATAGCATTAAAACATATTGGAATTACTTTACCTTACACGAGAAAGAAAGAAACAGATGTTTTTATTGCATCCCAGAGAGGACATTTATCCTTTTTAGTAAACATCCTTTTTGTGAGTGTTTTTTATCCGATCTGCAAAAAAATGTATATCGTCCCATCCCTACTTATGAGACATCTTTCCAGTGGTCAAAATTTTCGAAGCGCTTTACTTAAAATCAGAAACCATTGCTCTCTAGGTTAGTCACAATAATTATGCTATCGACTTTTCATTTTGATCATTTTGTGATTGTAACATGAGATTGTCATTAACATTTTAGCCAACATGAACAAACAGCAGGGTTTACCCTACCATAGTAAGACTAGGGCGCAGTGTTTCTCCCTCTTTTTTTTTCTCTTTCCTGCCTACTTGCGTGAGTTAGAAGAAATTTTAAAAACAACACCTCAGAGACCACACAGTGTAGCCTGCAGCTGCACAGTGTAGC
This sequence comes from Epinephelus moara, assembly GCF_006386435.1. Taxonomy (NCBI): domain Eukaryota; kingdom Metazoa; phylum Chordata; class Actinopteri; order Perciformes; family Serranidae; genus Epinephelus; species Epinephelus moara. The sequence goes on along the minus strand of NC_065527.1, from coordinate 26,061,646 downwards.
CTGCAGCTGCACATTTTGAGTTGAAGTTACAACTTCCTGAAAGGTGTTAGCTTGTCAACCCCTGGCAACGAGCTAAAAAGTCTGTTGTTTGGAGTTTTACCCTTCAACAACTTAATCCTCCACTTTGTAAATACACCAGCAAACTGCCTTGCTCCTAGGCTGTCCATTCCCGTTAGCTGACTTCAGCACACCGGACAGTATTTTAGGCCACTCCTATAAAGGTACTGTAATTTTATATATACTGCTTTGTATATATTAACAGGTGTTACTTACTTTTTAAAAATATGTTAAATATTTTTTTCATGTTCCAATGTCTAAATGTCTAAATATTAACAGTAACAGTTCATTGCTCTTTAAAAGGGTGTACTTGCATTATTACGTTACTATATTATCATTATATCAGTGGCACAAAATGGTCTCAAAATGACAGTAATATTGTTTGTTGCAGTAATTCGTGGGACAATATATTGTCCAACAAAGGCAGTTCTTCTTTAAGTAACATAAAAACATATTAATGTGCTGCTCTGTGGGTGTATAGAAGGTTGTATTGTGGTTCTGAGCATGTGTGATCTCCAGCAGGTGTGTGTGCTTACAGTATCTGTTAGCTAATGCCCATTACTGACTGCTGCTGGTGTGTGTTGTACAGAAGTGCTGGTCCTTTGTGCCAACCTGAGGGCAGTGATCTTATTCCCCTGCTTGCATGAATAGAGAGAACAGGGCTTAGGGAAAGGCTCCTGTCCTCCTTCACAGGTCTCTGACATAATGAAGCCAGTGTGTGATCTCACGCAAAACCTTTCTGTGGAAGTGTGAATAAGCGCGTCTTGATGCACACGTCTGCCGTCTCAAACCTTTTTTATAGAGATTAAAATGACAAGGCCGCGGATAAGCAGAACAGTGTGTGTTTGTGCGGGTGTGTATTCCTGTGTCTGAGTACACTCTCCTTCTCTGAGTGTTTGCATGTTTATGTGCGCCACTGTAATGTAATCTCGCCGTTTGCAGCGCCGCAGGGACGTTTTATGCCCGCCAACATAGTTTGTATCGAATAAACCACACACAGAGAGCGAACGCGTGTCCTTTGTGCGGCCCTTTTGCATGTCTGCAACTGTGTGTGTGTGTTCCTAAGCAATATGAATCCCTGCAGCCAACAATGCGTTTCTTCCCGCCGCTGATACATTTAGCTAATAAAGTCGGATAACAAAAGTGGGGTTAGGTAGATTGGTTTCCACCTCTTTTGTTTCCTCTCTCCACCCGTCCATCCTCTTGGCTGGTGGTCAGCGCTGTTTTGGGGGGAAGAGAGGAGATTTAGACCCCCCAATTTAATTTAGCGGACAGGAGTTATGGTAATGAACGTGCGGGAGAGAAAGGGGGTGTGTGAGGAGAGGGGAGGATGGATAGGGAGGAGGGGTTGGGTTCCCCATTTACCTCAGGAACACCACGTCCTTCCTCCCCCTGACCCCTCCTTCTCTTCAGCTTGTCTTATTGAGGGGCCAGCGGTGACTGTGAAGGGTTTTTAGTGAAAAACGTAATATCATGCAGGATGAGGGGGGGGCTGTATGTATGCACAGAGACAGAAGTAAAGTGACAACAATAGAGGATGGAGAGAGAAAGGAGGAGCTGGACAGGCGCTGGGTCCGGCCCTTTTTAATAAATCTGAGTGCTCTGGTTAGTGCTTCAATCTGCTGTACTCAACTAACCCCCTACCCACATTACACACAAACACACACACATACACACACTTTCAAATACATACATGCACTTACTCTCTGTGACTCATTTTCACCCACATATGCTGTCGCCAGACTACCAGCTCAAGGGCTTTTAGAAGGTGTTTTTCGGCAGATGGTACAGCTGATGCTGCTCCTAATTGTCCGGTCCACCAGATGTGGGCAGAAAAGTATGAAAAACAATGTTTGGTGTTTTAATAATAATTTGGATTTCTTTTCCCCTTTTTTAATCTTTTGAACTTTTGCTTTGTTGACAGTCCTCTTCAACTGCCTCCACTGTCAACACCCAGCAGAACAGTAAAAAGTGGTGCTGTAGTTGTGCAATTTCAACAAGCATAAAAACAGACTAAGAGCAATGCTAGACAGTGAGCTATTCCCCACAAGTACTTGGATGGGCTGTATGTACTGCACCTAATGCACGCAATGAATCCAGTTTGAGTGCCTGGTGAGTTAAAGCAAAAAAAAAGTTCCACGCAAACACACTGGGAAAAAAAAAAACAGCTGCCGGCGATGTACCTTGCATTTCTGGGTCCATTTTGTTGTTTGAAGGTGTAATTTTCTTATTCGTCACAGATAACCGGCCAAGTACAGATGGCATGGTGTCACGTTGAGACATCTTCAGCAGCTACAGTGGAGTCTAATAGCAGAAAATCTTTCACCTGTCTCAAACATCAACAGTAAAAACATCGGGTTTTGGTGTCAGACGCTCACATGGAAAGAGCTAGGGCCTCTTTGTGGACCCATCATTTTGTAGCAATGTATAACAATCAGACAGAGTGAAACCACTGCAGAGTCCTCAGTTAGACATGGTGGGTCTTTCTGCATAAGCCAAGAAACCACTGAGATGCTGAATGACTGTTAGAATGTCCAATCAAGACGTCCTGTTATAGTTCCAAAATAAAAGTTGTGTAGACATTCATTACTTTCTTGTCAGATGGATGTTTTCCCTGAGCATCTTAGGAATGTCGAATTACGTTGTAAACATGACCAAATAATAAACTAATGTTGACCCATAGAGATCCATCTGTCTGTCTATCTACATGGACTTTGTCGCTTTTGACGTCACCTGACTTTCTGGCAGAAAGCCTTGAAAGGTGCTTCTTTCATGTTGGATCAAAGACAGCTTAGATAAAGATTATAGATAAATGGCATAAAAGTATTTTTAAATCTTTTTTTTTTGGATTATTTAAAGGAACAGTGTGTATCAGGGGCATCTTGCAGTGAGGATTGCACTTTCACATGTTTCACGATGCTGTCATCGCAGAGGGACTGCTTGCCACAGTGACTGGCTAGTTAATGGCCTTATCTAGAGCCAGTGTTTGGTTTGTCCGTTCTGGGCTACTGTAGAAACATGGTGGTGCAACATGGCAATCTCCGTAGACGAGGACCCGCTCCCTGTGTAGGTAACAGCTCATTTAAGGATTATGAAACACAACGATTCTTATTTTCAGGTGATTATATACTATATAAAACACACTTATTAGATTGTATTCTGTTTCGGCCAGTATATCCCCCTAAAGCCTACACACTGGACCTTTAAACAGCTAAACTGCCTCTGAACTAGAGAACTTAACTTTTAAACTGTAGACATATTTAGAAATGCTGTGAAGAAAGGAAAAAGCAGGTGAATCAATACAAATTGTCAAAATGGATAGGAATGAAAGATATATCTAAAACAACCCCCGTTAAAAAACACATTTCTGATTAGGTTTTAGGACATATTTGAGGCTTCACACTCAGGTCTATTATCAAATGCTGTTTTTTTTTTTTTCAGCCGCTCTACATGATTTAAAGTACTTTAGGCGTGCTGTGAAGTTGCGACATATCCCTCCTCAGATGCACAGAGGCCAGACGTACTCACGAGCAGTTTTGAACACATAATCGTCTTCACACTCCGCAGCTCCAATCTCTCCCACATACAGTACACACACATTTACTACATCAGATAAAGGAGCGAAAAAACTCTTTTTTTCTTTACCCTTTTTTCTCTCCTCCCAGCTCTCCTGCTTATCACTGCCCCCCTCCTCTCTTTTTATCCTCTTTTATTATCCTCTGCTTTTTTTTCCTTCAGCAGAGGAGTGCTCAGTCCAGAAATGAAATTAATCTGTTGTACTACACCCCTCCCTCCTTCCTCATTCCTCCTCCTCCTCCTCTTCTCCTTCCTCCTCCTCCTTGCTCCCCCTCCTCCTCCCGCATCTCAATCTCATTCTCTCTTTGCTCTGTGGGGAGGATTGGACTCGTCACTTTAACCTCTTCATATTGGATATGAATCTGTTAGCCCGCCTGCCCCTCTCTCTAACACTCCCCACCTCAATCTACATAGTTCACACACACACACACACACACACACACACACACACACACACACACACACACACAGGGAAGTCAATGTACACAAACAGACACACAAAGGCACTGTCACACTTATTTACGCACATGCACGGACACCAAGCTCACGCACTCTTCATTCCACACAGGTATCTAAACAAATCTTTCGACAAATCCCAATCCTCACACACACACACACACACACTCACACACACATGTTGACATCTCTGACAAACCGTCCTCTGGCGGGTTTCTCCCGGTGCTTCAATCAAAGCCATTGATATGAATCTGGGCTGTTTTCTCCATGCTGCCAGCAGCAGCAATATACCAGCTGTACTTTTTAGCAGCTACACATCTTTCATCAGGGTCTGTGCCTGGAAAATAGCTGTTTACAGCCGCCCCCACCCCCCTTTTATTCCTGCCACTTCTACATAGAGACGGGCGATATTGCCGGATTTTAGCTTTGGCCTTGGCTGAACCACCCTGCCTTATTAGTGGGGATATCGAATGAATGAGAGAGGCTTCATACTTCATATGAAAAAGGGAGGCAGGGAGATGTGGGGAGGGGAGGGAGGCAGAAATGGGGGATGAGGGAGAGAAATGTGGGGAGTGAGCGAGGTTCTCCTTAATGGTTTCCCCTAGGGGTTTTAGCGGCCGTGCGAGCTGGTGCAGCCACATACAGTCATAGCAGCAAAATGGGACAGGTGAAGATCCTCTCCCTCCTCCTCCTCCTCTCTAAAGAGTGGTATGAATATGGTAAATCCGCTGTCCGCTTGGCGGCATGATTCTCTCCCAGAAAATGGCCCAGTGTCTGCGTCCCTCGGGGGTATAAGCTAAGGAGATTCTGCATTTAGGCCCAGCACTCACTCCCTTTCTGCTCTCTGGGGGTTTGAAAGGGCCCCGGCCTGCCCCAATCCTCCTATCTATCTCACCACCGCAGCAGCAGCAGTGATAGCACACAACACAGCAGCTTAGCTTAAACATGGTGGCTGGAGCTACACAGCTATCGCTATCTGGATGCATGGCTTTTACACCCTCACACACACACACATGCAGAGCCTCCATCCATGTCAGTGTCTCGCTGACTGAGTGAGGTACATTTAGCTAGTGTTCGCCTGAGGCAGTGAGGGATCACCGATGACCATCGTCATGTTCTGTTACACACTCACACATACGCACACACACACAGGGTTGTTTTCTGCTACCAGCTCTGCAGCTCCAGTCTTGTAGGGTTCAGAGAACATGGTTGGATGGCAGCTCACTCAGACAGTCTGTCAGTCATCCATTACTGGAGAAGACAAAGCATTCAGTTTATTTGCACCTAGCTGGCCTCCATAGCAGAGCTGGGAAATACTGACACAATCAGACAGCAAATATTTCTGACTCAGTACTTCAGTGACTCTATTATTATTTGTTTATTGGCTTGTTAACACAGTATTTAAAGATATACTTTACAGGATTTTCCTTAAACATACAATGGAAAGACTCATACAGAAGTAATCCCTCTGAATCATCACTTATGACCCATTAGAAGTGTGTTGCGGTGTAATTTTCTGCAGAGACCTTCTGCCTGTATTTTCTAATTTTTTTTGCATTCTCTCCGGACGTTTGTGGGCGTTTACCCCCACAGCGCTCAGGTGAGGTCAGGGCTTTATGAAAAGGTAGCAACCAGCTGCCAGACTGTAGACAGCAGGCATCGAAGAGACACAGCACCAAAAAAAACACAAATACAGTGAGGTGAAACGCCAAATGAGAGTGAATCTGGGGTTAGTTTTTACTTTCACTTCCGCTGGTGAGCGCGTTTACAAACATAAACCGTCAAATCCTGCAGAGTAGACCTTTAATATAGAGTAGATGGTGCAATATGATCTCTGAGGGAGAAGAAAGGAAGGTAACATTTGAGCTGGTAATGATCACAATAACTACGGCTCCAGAAGACATAAAGTCATTACATCAAGCTATCGCCATTAAATTGATATATCTCCTCATTCTACTCAGTGGGTGATTAAGTTTTTCACGCTATATACAGCCTGTGTGTAAATTGTAATCACCTAGGCTTGTAAAATCAAACATTTATTAGGGTCAGGCTGCGGTGTCATAGAAATTTGGTATCTTGCCCAAGGACACATGACCCGAAGAGGGAATCAATCTTGTGACCTCTCAGATGAGGGACAGTTTCTCTAATCAGCTGACAAATTCTGGTAGGGAAACATAATATGAAGTGAAACCTACAGGTAAAGACGAGTATGATTTTTATTTTTATTTTTTCAAACACCCGATTTGGAAAGTTGAAATAGATCATCATTATGATGATTTATCTACCCATCACCACAAAAACTAAATTATTGAATTTGATATTGAGCTTTAAACACTGTAAGTAGCCTGTTAATGTTTTTGTTCATTTGAATTTAATCAATGATCACAGAGTGAAGTGCTCCCCGCGCTCATCACAGCAGTGTGCACAAATGTTAGCATTTCAATTTAGATGCGATAAAATATTGATGCAAATGTCCTCAGCATGCTCATTCATGTGAGCTGAGGCTTAAGTGTGTGTTTGTGCGTGTTTTCAGATGAAATGGACATAAGTGTGTGTGTCCGAATGTTTTTGCCCCTCAGCTGTGGCACATGTGAGCCTAAGAGTGTTTGCATAACGCATCTGCCTGTGTGTGTGTGTGTTAGTGTGTGTCCATGTGTGTTCATTTCCCAGCCCCCTACTCTACCCTCCTTCCTCCTGGCGGTGAGGGGGCTGGGGGGGGCAGCGGCAGGGGTCCGAGCGCTCAGCGCCCCGTGTCATCCTGAACCCCCTCCTCACCTCCTTTGTCTGCTCGTCAGTTAGGGAGCGGTCTGTGCGGGACCATGGGATGCGGGGGGTTGACCTTTACCCTTACCCCCTAACCCCACCCCTCCCCTCTCCGTTACCCCGGCGATTCATATGCAAGCGACCCGTCACCCGCCTATTCTTTTCTTTCATCTGTCCACGCCTGGCCAGGCTGTTGTGTCACGTCTCAAGTTCAAGTCCCGGGACAGGACAGGCCATCCAGGGCCAGGCCAGGCCACAACAGACCAGACCTGGCAGGCGGCGGGGATCGGGGGGAGGGTGATGAACCAGTGTTTGGCTGCTCATTTTTTATCAGGGGTCAGGGAGAGATGGTGGGCTGGTGTTTTCGGGGATGGGCTGGGGTCACACACTGAGGTCAGCTTCACTCTGACAAACACGTCTGTTTTTACTGGTGATTTAATCTGCTTTGAAGCCAGGAAATCTTAGTGTTTAGAAAACACATGAAACTCACTCAGCTATTAGACTTAGGTACTTTTGACTTTGAGTATTTAAAACAGATGACATACACTTAATTGACAGTTTATAGTGGTGCCACAATACTTTGTAACTTGGATACAATACCTTGAAAAACATTGATAATACCATTTTTTATTCCACAGGGAAAAAATGACAAAATAACTTTTTTATGAAAAGATAAAAAACATGACAACGACAACTTTTCTTGTCTTGGTTAGTGACAAACAACAGCAGAATGACCGTAGTAAACATTAACAATAAAAGAGAGCGTTAAGGCACAGCTGGTACTGATGTATCGACACTGCAGAAAATATGTATTAAAACTGTTTTAAATATTCAGTATCAATATTTTAGTAGGTCTTATCAACACTACCTGTTTGTTAGGTACACATAGCTTAAACCAATGCAGTCTCAGGTTAGGGCTGGGCAATACAGTTAAAAAAAAATTCATGATAAAATATATCAGAAATTGTCACCCCAAAAAAACGTTAAAAAAAAAAAAAAAAAAAAAATCCTGAGTGAAACTGAAGAACACATTATTGTGGTTTAAACTATTATTTATTGTCAGAACATGACAAACAGAAGAACATTTCACAAATATGAGACAGATTCAAAACATTTATAATCAAAATAATGTCAATTAAGAATATATGGACAAAAAAAAAGTAAATTGTGTTCAGCAGTATGCCAAACCCCTTGTGCAGACAGTTTAAAACATGTTGTAGCCTGTGTTTTAGTGATTTAGCTGACAATGTAAACTAAAGAAAGAAGACAGAAGGAAAATCTTAAGTGCGGTCAGTATTTTTTTAACAAGTTTTGCACCCGTATGTAACGTCTGCAGTTTCTCAGTCTATACAAAAACAGAGAACAGACTTTGATGACATTGTGACGTAACGTGGGATCATTCATTGTGGGTGAAAGTCAGACAGAAACCATGTTCAAATTAAGTTCAAGTTAACGTATTGAAGTTAAGTCACATTCAGTCAAGTTATGTCAAATGATTGTAACTAAATACCCAAATTATGATAGGCGTTAAAGTGCATCACAGCCCCCCTCTATGGGTGTAAGGGTGGTTTCATTATATTGAAGATTTATCGAACATTTATTGTGTCTCTATCCCAGAAAATGTTGTTAAAATAATTATTGTTTTTGCTTTATTGCACAGCCCTAGCTTTTGTTGAAAGGTGGGTGAAGGAGGATGAAGCTTGTGCTGCTGTTTTGTCCACCCCCATTGTATCAGTGAGAATAGGCTAAATAACAATCACCTCTCAGTATAATGTGTACAAATATATTTGTACATATATATTTATTTATCAGGATGTTGGGCAGCGACTCTCATTAAAACCGGTACACTTCTCCTTTACAATCTTAAGTCATTCAGTTTTTGTCAAGAGGCTCCATTGTGGCCTTCACCGAGGGGCCTGCTTTGGGGGTTGGTGCTGCGGTCTCGGGGTCAGGGTCAAGGTGGGTGGGGCCCGGGTCAGCTAGCCAGACGGACGCGCAGACGGTGGACTTGACATTGAGTGGATGAGTGGATTAACAGGATTGGGAGTCTCCTTGTGTTTAAGTGTATTGTCAGAGAGAAAGGCTTGAATGTGTTGGTTTTTGGCGGGTAAAGGTTGTATTAGTTTGTGTTGTGCAGGGAATGTAAGTGTGTGGTTGAGGAATTTTTATTTGTGTTACAAGGGTTCTAGAAATTAATTATGGCTCTTATCCATTTTTCGTTTGTGGTGCAGGAGGTGATGTTTTCGAGTTTGAATAGCAGAGTTAATGCTCTCCTGACTCTTTTTCATGAGCAAAGTCATTTATTGTTTTAATGAGAAAGCAGACATCTTATAATACATCCACAAGCAAATGAAGTGTATATGAGAGTGCATAAACCTCTACACACACACACACACCAGCATCCTTCAACTTGTATGTGTGGCAGTGAATGAATGCAATGAATGAAATATCTACTGACAATAAATAAGCTTTCATTAAACTGAAAAAACATCTCCATTGTCCCAGCGCGGCACTGTTAGTGTGCAGAGGACACCCACTCAGTGCGAAATAATAAAAAAAAATCTTACCATTGTACACTGCGCATTCCACACATATTACCCTAGAAAACATACAAATATGTCTATTTTTCGTGTTGTTTGTTTCTTTTTTTCATGGAAAAGCTAAGTAACATTCCTAGAGGAGATGCAGGGCCTTACAAAGTCCAAGGATATGTTAAGTGTGAAACCAATTTGTTTAGGCATCTGACACTTAACCCACTGCTTGTGTTTGGGGCATTCTTACCAATAATGGGCCAGAGTTTGTTTTGAAAGCATACCAATTTACAACTGATTGAGCTGGCCTGAAGGTTATCCAGCAAATGGAGGATGACTTTTGCCCTCTGAGAGCCAAAGCTAGGCAGCTGGTAATGGCTGTGCTGAGATGTACACACTTTTCCAGATGAGCCTATATTGTATGCTGAGGCTACAAAATAACCGTGGCTAACTTAACACACACAAAGAATTGCGTTTAGTTAATAATACAGCATTTATATTTTAAGGGTAACCTGTGCCTGCCTTCAGTGTATTCTTTTTGTGTGTGTGTCTGTTTGTCTCGCTTATTTCACACTGCCTGTTCAAGTAGGGAATGTTGCACTGTTATTCGACCTTGCATTTGTCTGTAAGAGGTACAATTGTGCAATGGAGTGGAGGAGTTGTGTCACCTTTAAGCCAGCAGCAGAGGTAGAAACAGCACCAAACTGACGTCTATGTAAAACACGCAGGAAGGGATGGATGTGGCAGCTGGAGAAAAGTAGCTGGTAGCAGCTACCAGCTACTATGGGAGCTCCTTACCTTCCGAATAGAGGATGAGATCAGCCTCCACATAACAGGAACAGTAAATAATTGTTAGTGTTTGTAAAGCCCTGCATGACACCTATGACATATGTCACACTAGACGGCAACGCTGTGGTGTTACACGTCATGTCCTTCATGCCTCTTTTGCTTTCAGAATGCTGGTGTGCTGTCTAACATCACACACTGTGGCGACATGATGCTGGCATTGTTCAGTTCTGTGTAGAAGAGCAAAGGTGGCCTAATGAAGGGTCTTTGTTGAGGCCCTATCATGGGATCTCTGTATAAAGATGGCTTATCTCTACATTTAACAGTTGCAGAACCTGTAAAAATTGTTGCTTTTAATAGAAAAGTGTGACTTAAACCAATTTAAGGGCTTACACATTTTAGAAATTAGAGAAACCACAAACTTAAACATGAAACTACAACTAATGTACATTTGCTGGAGAAGTATATCCTTGCAAAACCCACAAACAGCATTCAGACTGTCATAACACAAACTGAGACTAATCAGAGGCAGGATAGAGCTGTGAGCAAAATATCAGTGAGTTGAAACACTGTCTGTCAGAATTTACCTGAATTAGTTTGATTAGTTTGGACACTTTCTACACTGGCAATCAATAGTTGTTGTGTTGTTTGTTTGACATTCAGCTGAGGTGTAGTGGTTATCTTTGAGCCCTCCTGACGCTGTGTGTGTGTGTGTGTGTGTGTGTGTGTGTGTGTGTGTGTGTGTGTGTGTGTGTGTGTGTGTGTGTGTGTGTGTGTGTGTGCGCGCGCGTGTGTGCATGTGTGTAAATGTATATGTGTCAGTATTTCTGTCAGTGATCCACATATCAGTGTGCTTTAAAGAACAATCTTCATGAGACAGGGGAGGTTATGTTCTCAACTAAAGTACACTCATTCACTATCAGACAAACTGTAATAGTGCATCGAGATTTATCCCTGACTACATACGTACATTTGAATGTAGCCCAACACCAACACAAGATGAACACATGTTGAAAAAAACTAAACACAGTCTTTCAAAATGATCCGTATCACAGAAAAAAAGTGCCCTCACGCTGACATAAAAGAGACTCTAAGATGCAAAAAAACCTTGTTAAATTTAGCGACACGCACCTGACACTACCATCTCACGTGCCATAAAAAATCACAATAAGTTGATCATGGTGAATTTTCACGATCGGGATAATTGTGGTCATTGTGTCATCATCGTTGACAGGCCTGGCTTTTAAATATTGTTTGTTTTTTACATGATTTAGTGTCAGTTTAAGCATATTTTGACAATTAAAGGAAAAATATTGGGAATTGCAGTTATTTTGGTCAGGATCATCTTGACATGAGATTTTCATGTGGTGCCATTCCTAGTCCAAAGTAAATAGTATGAATTTGTAAAATAAGACTGTGTCTGCAGTTTTGATTTTGATTTAACTCAATGCATCTTTTTTTCAAAATTGGATGAAGCTCTATAGTATGTAGGGATTATCCTTATCGTTTTATGTCCTCAGTCCTACACTGCATAGGAGTAAATGTATCTGATCGCTGGTGTGATTACTGGTTACAATCATTCTTGAAACTCCTGTGTTATATGCAGTTAGCTGGTGGTTTAAACTGATTTAAACCTGTTTGGCACAGAGGATTTAGTTTCTTTATTTGGAACAAAATTGGCCCACTGTGTAAAGGAAATGCATGTAACTGAAAGCCTTTTATTTATGTAATAAGTTATATGAACCATGAAAGCTAACATAGAAGAAGAAAATCAAAGAAAATCTTTTCCATGGTTCTTGAAAATTGCACTTTTTGCAAAAACAGAGATTTTACCTGACAACGATGATATGCAGTCTGCGCTGACAGAAGCATGCAACCTGTCATTGATGGCAATTGCCACTTTCTTCTTCTGTTCCTGAGTGGTGAAATCACTATGTTCCAACTTGTCAGTTTTCTCCCTTCAGTACTGTGGTTTTACCTTCATATTGATGAAACTACACAGTGTGTGCCATCATCTTCTTGAATATGTGTAAAATGGGAAAAATACCTCTCTGTTGAAAAATGAATCTATGATTCCCGTAGATGAGGCAAACAGTAGGGTGTGTTTTTCTTTATATAGTATCTTCCTCACTTCACTCAGCATTAGCCAGCGTCAAATGTAGTGGTCACCAGTGGCTACTCTCGGGCTTAATAACCATCTGAAAAACAGGAAAAATCCAATAGAGCTCTGCTGCAGCCGTAGTCGAAGGTAAGACAGCGTGAAACAGCTCAGTGGTGTTACAGCCGGAATTTATCAATTTGGGAAAAGACTTTTCTCAGATAGTTCAACAAAAATAATGATCAAATACCATCTGTTAGGGTTTTTTAATGAGCTAATGTTTAAATAAGGCATAAGAAAGATTTTTTTTTTCATTCTCAAATATTGGTAGTAATATAGGTAACAAGCTTGGTACTGTATAAGCTTGGAAATGGCAGATGACCCCCACACACACATCTCACTGCATCCTCCACACCTGCCTCCCCACTTTTTCCTCTCCCCTATCCTTCCCTCAGGACAAAACCGAGAGAAACAGAGAGGGAGAGAATGATGGTGGGTGGGTTTGGTGAAAGGACAGAGCGATAGAGAGAGCACTGGTCAGAGAAGAAAGAAAGTGAGAGAGAGAGGGAAAGGGATGGACAGACGGAGAGGTACATCAGAGAAAGGGAGGGAGGGAGAGGTGGCTGTAAGAATAAAAGGAGAGGAGGTGAGGATGAGTACTAAGAGAATGGGAGAGGGAGAGAAAAAGGGGAGAGAGAGGGCGGGCGACAGACAGACAGACAGTGAGGCATTAAAATTCATGGCCTTTTTTATTTTCCGTGCTGAAAATCAATACTGTCTACTATGGATGAGGTGAGATGTGGACAACAGCGGTTGCCGGCCAAAGCAGGGGGGAGGGAGGGAGGGAGGGAGGAGAGAGAGAGAGAGGCGGGTGTCGTCAATATTAGCAGTGACACAGCCACTGCAGGCCAAGGTAGAGTTGGTGAGGAGAGAGAGCCACAGGGGGGGATGGGCGGTGTGTTTATATATATATGTGTGTGTGTGTGTGTGTGTGTGTGTGTGTGTGTGATGGAGCGGGGGGTAGGGTAAGGTTCATTAAGTCTGACCAGCAGAGCTTTTGGCCAATGTAGCAGCAGCAGGCCTTTTGTCCGAGGGTCCGGACACACACACACACACACACACACACACACACAGATGGATGGACTGATGGATATTACCCCTCTTTTCCATTATAATTTACAACCCCCTCAGAAGCCTCATCATTCAGCCAATGGTGTGTTTGACTAATGTCTGGCAGATGTTCTAACGCTACACGCCAACTATTGTCGCAGGGCTGGGGTCAGTTCGCTTCTAATTCAGGAAATGGAGATTCTTCTGCGCTCAAAAACTATAAATCTTCCTCCATGAAAAGCCTCATCCCTTCTAGGCTCCGTGGTTATTACATTAGTTTCATTTTACACTTTAACTGCATGCAGAGGCCACCAAGCCTGCACTGCGCGTGTCAACCTTCGGAACAATGTGGAGGACATGCATCCTGTCTTTTAGTCAAATTATAGAAATGCATGTACTATAGCTGGATTTAACTTGAGGAAAAATAATTTAAAGCCCTGAAGTAATTTTTTTGTTTTTTCATTGATGATGTTTGTGGAGCAGCTGAGGACCAAAGACGCCATAAACTCAGTAAAGACGATCCTCAAGGGTGTTTTTATACAATGCTTACTAAAGTGTGCATACTATTATCAGGTCAGTATTCAAGGGAGAAACACTAAGATCCTCCACTGTCTTTTATATTATATGGGAATTATTAGAATTGGCGTAATGCCCTCATGGTGTGAGCCCTGTGCTACTGGCAAAGGATTTGAGTATTTAAAGGAAAATTACAGCATCTTTCAACTTGTGTCTCATTTTTATAATTGTGGCCATTCTGTTAATGGGTCATAATAACTTTGCACTTGCCACCTCCATTGTATTGATTCAGGAGAAACAGCAAGCTGGTCTAGAATAAGATCCCTATACAGTTAAGTGCAATCAATTCAGAGAACTACTTTTTTGTTTTCCTTCAGCTGGACTCAGAGAGAGTCATTTGGAATTATTTATGTGAAATTGAAAGTTATTTAGAAAGCTTTAGGAGGCTTATGCTGCTTGCCCTGAAATACGTTGTTTTGCCAGAGTCACTTGAGTCAGTGTTGACTAGAGCAGGCTGTTCTCATTTCTCTGTTTGTCCTTAGGTTCATTTATTCTCTTTACATATGAAAAAACATGTTCAATTCAAAAGTTGTGAATCACTGCGCACATACTTGCATGCATCATTTATGTTGGCATTAGTACATCTAATAGATGGCACTAGAAGGCATTGTCAGAAGTTTCTGACCACAACAAACATGGCAACAGTGGATGAGGTTGTAATAATCTACTTTTAAATGAAGTGTTGGTCTGTGAGTCCATTAAATACATTGTGACATCTGGGCGGACTATTCTTGTCACTACATGACAGACGTGTTTTGTTCCACCATTTAAAAAATGTCTTCGTCATGTCCTATGGTCATATCATGGTTGAACTGTGCAACACTACCTCTGCATTTTCTTGCGGTACTTGTCCATTTTGTCCATAACCTTTCAGAAAATGAACGCAGAGTACAGACAGGAGGTTCCATCTGTGTTTGTATACATGTCTAACGGCAAACATAAATGAGCCATATTATCTGCAAAAAGCAATGCACTACGATTCGTATGTTATTGTGAGCCAGGAGCCTGTGATCACGTGACCTATGCACTGCAGGCTGTCCTTCCTCATTTAACGCAAGCAAAGAAGGAAGTCACCTGACTGAGCGTAAAAAGAGTGAGAAAGTGGATGCAGAGAGGTGGTCAGGGTGGATGAAAGGGTCAAACAAACACAGGCCTTTCACCCAGGAGACAATTGTTTGTGTCCCATGTGAAACCAAAAGTCAAATCTTGTTATTTTAAGTTTTGTATGTATATAACACATCATGTTGCCCAACCATGATCCTTATCCTAAATCTCACTGAAAAGGATCAATGGGTAGGGGTGCTAAATTGTAAGATATCAAATGAACCATTGTATAAGGATACGTTTGTTGGAGCTTAAGACGAAGTCTGAAAATAAATTAAAAAATCATGGGGTGTAGAGTTAGAAAGAAGTGAGCTTACCAGAACTCTGTAGCCTTCTCCTTATCCCTGTGTGATGCTAGCATTACTAGCATAACACACCCAAATATCAGACCATAATTCTCATAAATAAGGGCGTTTTCATATTTAGTATGATCTATTCATACTGTACCCGAGTATGATGGCTTCTGTCATCATGTACGTGACATTTGTTTATGTTGTCGCTACAGTATAGAAGAAAGCGCCAATCACACAATCCCAAGCCCATAAAATGGAGTTGACCTTTTCGTTATTCCTACGATTTATATTTTGGAGACAATGTCAAGAACAACCTCTCTCCTGTCTTCCTACTTTATCACTAATAGTCGTGCAGTTCAGACTATGACATCGCCACGTGCTGCACACTTACACATGTTTCTGGAGAGATTGGTGGCGTTGAGAAATGCCTTTGCAACCCTACTTGCCGACTGCTCCTCAGCCTTGTGTTATAGTACACCACCTTGTAATATTTGGTTTTCACATCTGATGCAAACTGTACCCAAGCTCCCATGAACTGTACTCGAGACCACCTTTTCAAGTCGACCTAGGCATGGTACGGTACACAACGTTCACACTAATCAAAAGGACTGGACTCTGGGGTCAAGTATACACAGATCCGGAGCCCGGTTCCCTGATGTGAGAGCCGTCTAAGTCTCCTGATTTTTCTTCTTTTTTTTTTTTAAGAATCCATCATCTGAAAAGATATCAAATCAATGCCGGGAGTGAAGTGCCGCTTTCAGCTGAAGTGATTTTTTCGGCTCAGAAGGTGGTGTCCCATAGTTTATTGTCAGAGTGGATATATTCATGTATATAGCTTTCTCCTTCTGTCATGAAAATATTCCTTTTGAACATGACCAGTTGTTGTTATTTTGATACCCATGACAAAATACTACAGGCAGATATGCTGTAAGGACTGCTTGTATCATTTGAATTAATGTCAGAATGATTACATTTCCTAGCTGGTGTAATACAACAGATTTGCATTAAACCTTGTTACATCTTGATGCAAAGGGGATGTTGCCATTTGCAAATAGGATGAAACAGTGCTGATGTGGTTGTAAATATCTGATAGTGACATAATTTGTGCATGTTGCATTAAAATCTGCGTGTAGCACATTTAATGTGTCAGAGTCTACATGTCTGAGCAGAACTTTGTTTTTTGCTCAGTGTGGATGTGCAGTTTTTTGGCAGCGTAGCAGCTCACATGTCAAGATTAAAACTGTCTCCTTTCAGGCAGGAGGAGCGACAGGAAGACAGAAAGAGTGAACGCTTTGACGTTGGATATGACAGCTGGCACTATCACTGAACAAACTTGTAGATATAACACCAAAATGAAAGTTGAGAAGACATCTGTAATCATCTGTAGCTGTTGTCTGCAACAGTAAAATCTTCCTCCTATCAGTCCCCAAAGATGTTTATATATGAGGTTTAATATCGTGAGACAATTCAGGCATCATGGAAGTTGGTTTTGAACTTTCTGCTTGTTGTCATCTATCAAATGCCTACTGGTACTGACCCATCCCACAGGCCGCTGTGTCTTTCCCTCTGTACACACAAACAGTGTTTCTGGAGACCCAGTGCTGGTGGTTACTATGGGGATAAGGGGTGAGCGGGAGAGGGAGTCAGAGTGAGTGAGGTAGAGAGAGGCAGGCCGTGGTTTTGAGGTGTAAAGCGTCATAAATAATGGAGGCTGCACCTCACATTGAAATGCAAAGGCTGGAGCTCGGGCCTGAGCAGAGGTAATGCTGGCTTTTTGAAATTTATTTTTCATAAGCGTGATCCCCCCCTCAGCCCCCCAGCCCCCCAATCACACACACACACACACACACATACACACCCACTGCTCCTCATAACGAAGGCAACTCTGCAACCCCCCCATCCCATACAGAAAACATACTTTAACATACGTTTGAATTCCAAATTTCATCAAGTCTGCCAGAGTAGATTGTGTTTTATTGAATTCAGTCATTCATCAATCGCACGTCAGAGGCAATATCAAAGCGGGGCTAGTTACTGAGGCATCCTCATAGATATATATCAAAATATTTCATCTTTCTCCTCAGTGGAATGAAAATTTATTGTGGTAATAATATATCTGCATATCGTTTATATGGGACAGGTATTAAAAAGCTGCACTGCTTATTTCACTGCTTATTTAAAGTCAAAGTTGTTGATAAACTGAAGTTAATGTATTTTATTTTTTTTTAAGACGAGGATAAAATTTCTGCACACCTCAACTCTGTTTGTGTGGGAGTGGGAGAGTGGCAAAAGGAGAGAGCCCAGACATTGTGTATGTGCATTTATGTATATGTTTGTGTGTGTGTATGTGTGTGTGTGTGAGTGTGAGTGTGAGAGAGAGAGAGAGAGAGAGAGAGAGAGAGAGAGAGATAGAGAGCATACACACACACACACCTTTGTGTTGCATTGTGTCCACAGTAACATGCCAGCATCAGCTGAAGAAAAAGAAGCCAGACATTCAGCCAGAATGTGGATGAGACTCCTAACTACATATGACTGACTGAGGCCACTCATGTGTAGCCTTTATGTGTGTGTGTGTGTGTGTGTGTGTGTGTGTGTGTGTACATGTGTGTGATGAAAGAGAGATATGGCCACCACTGTGGTTTTTCTTCAGGTTTTTTCTTTTTCTTTTTTTTTTCAGTTTTTTTACATGCAGTTATCAGCTCAAGTCATGTCCTTAAAGGATTTCCACCATTGAATGTTCACGTGAATGCATCATCCCTGATTAGACATTACTGATGATGCATCATTTGAACGTCTTTACCATCTTAATCAGTGTCATTTGAGCATAACAACTGCTGGATTTTACATGAAGTGTGCATGTTCTCCCTGTGTCAGCGTGGGTTTTGTCAGGGTTCTCCAGTTTCCTTCCACCGTCCAAAGACATACAGGTTAATCGGTGACTCTAAATTGCCTGTAGGTGTGAATATGAGCATGAATGGTTGTCTGTCTCTGTGTTAGCCCTGTGATAGTCTGATGACCTGTCCAGGGTGTACCCCCCTCCAAATGTTGTCGAAATCAGTCTAGTAATATTCAGATGCATTATAACTGAGGTATCTGGACGTGTGGTTCCTTTATTTCATGTCATCCCGTCAATGCTCTCTTTTTCTACCTTTTCAATTCTCTACTGTGCACTACTTAGTAAAGGCAAAAAAGAATTAGATAGTATATTTTAACTCACAAGCTTTCCAATTCACAACAGCAATATCTGAGATCTCAGATTAGATATCACATCGATTAATGGGTACGCTGTCCTCAATATATATTTTAAGAGGTAGAACTTAAACTTTTAACCAATTTCTTCAAAAATTCCCTTCTAAGAAAAAACAGCAAGACTTGAGTGGGACATTAGAGGTTTTTTAAATATCCCAGATCATTTAATTTTCCCTTAAACCCTTAATGAATTTATGTGGTTGCCCGTTTTGTGCCATAGTCAGTGTATTACATACAGCAACAAAATGTATTTTAGACACCCAGAAAAATCAGTATCAGTTTAAATGTACGCTATGTTCAGAGTACTTCACCGCTTCACCTTGAAGGAGTCAGCGATTCCTAACATGGAACTGAAACTGTTTCATCACTCATAGACTACACTTAGAAAAGCAGTTATTTAACATTGCTGAACACAGGAGCTGCTGGTCTACTACTGCGTAGTTTAGTTTAGTTTGTTTGTGCTATTGAGTGACTTAAATGTTAAAAGGTTTAATTCAGATTTACTGAAGTTGCAAAATACAAACTAACTAAATAATCGAGGCAGCGGTAGACCAGCAGCTCCCATATTCAGCAACCTAAAATTACTGTTTTTGTCAATGGAATCTGGTGTCGTAAAGGCATAGATGGAGAACAGCTTCACTGTTGTAAAGGGCTGTCTGAAGACAAGGTAAACTGGTGAAAATACTTTAAACATAGTGTACATTGAAACTGATAATGATTTTTCTTGAGGTGGCTAAATCACGTTTTGAATGTGTCCCGTCCAAAGCATCACATTGCTTAGCTTCCGAGTCACTACTCCTACCTACTGATCCAAACTGGGGGTGTGCATCTACTTTCTGAAATACACTGACTATGGATAAGTACCTCATACAATCCCACTTCAAAAGATCCAAACTATCCCTTTAAATCTAAATTGATCATTTTGGCATTTATTATTTTTTTCTAAGTGAAAGTGAGTGAATTTATCAGTCAGTATTTCCTTTACAGATTGTCATTTGACATACACAGTGTATATAAAAATAGCCAGCTCAGTGCTTTAAAACTCCAGCCAGTGTTGCGTTTTCCTTCTCCACCTGTCTCTGTCTTGTCTCTCCACACCATCTGTGTTAAGAAGCTTTCAGAGAGGTGTAGGACTATTCTGTATAATCAACATAGCAATCAGCGGCACTCTCCTTCTGACACACACGCACACACACACACACACACACACACACACACACACACACAGTCTTAAGGCTAGCTGGCGTCAGGCCAGAGCATCAATAAAGCCAGTGTGAGTTTGAGAGCCATTTAAGGACCATTTTGCCCCAGACCTACAATCCTCCATACTGCTCACTACAGCACCTTGGTGACCATCAGGCTGACCCTGCTGAGGCAGAGATAGAGGGAGTGAGAAGTGAAGAGGGGAGAACGGGGATGAATAGGCAGAAGCAGGGCTGAAGAGAGAGACAAATTGAGATGGAGAAATTGTGAATGAAAGTGGGAGAGTGAGAGAAAAGAGATTGTAGAGGAGAGAATTAGAAAATAAAGGAGGGAGAGGTAAAGAAAGTGCTGAAGAGGGAGATTGAGAGACAAAGAGAAGGTAGTTGGGTTTCTAACCACCTTTACAGAATTTTTTTACAAACTTTCGAAAGGTTGCAAGGAAGGAAAATGAACTAGGTCTTCCATTTTTTAATTTTATCAGAGGGGCTCAAGTTCAAGTTTGCAACCTGAATATCAAAAAACAAGTTAAACTGAAATGGACTGAATGAGACCTGGACCTTGAGACCAAGGGTTGTTGTCACAAAGACATTTTAGACTGGTCCGTCTCTCTCTGTCAGTCAAACGCAAGCTAAATAGTTTCACAAAAATAACGAGGGACTTATTTTAAATCTTAAAAGGTTAGCCATCCTCATCCCCCAAAGCTAACTTTGAGCCACGTTTCCATGGTAACAATCAGTGACACCAAATGACAAAAGAAAGAGGGAAGCACGGCTCATAATTTGTGGTTTGCTAACAATGTTGTGGAGCGAGTAATGAGAAGGGAAAGAGTTTATAGAAAGCGCAGTAACCTGTTGGAAACATACAGCAGCGAGGGTATTGGATGGTTGTTTTTATTTGGATATTATCCTGAGCCTGGCTGACGAGTTAGCAGAAATACTGAGCCCCACATTAAGAAGCCACAGCAGCTCAGCTCTGCTACAGGTTTGCACTGGGAAGAGAATTTCATGCTTTTGGAAGTTTGTTTTTTGTTGCTGTCTTGAATACATTTTCCCAGTAAAATGTCCTACAAGAGGGCCTGCTCAGTCTCATTCAGAAAAAAAGTCTTAATTTACCCCAAATTCTTGGCAAATTAGTCCTGCTTAGGACAACTTCAGGCAGTGAATGAACTCAGACGTCTCAATGAAGTCTGACAGTTACTAAAATTATAACGTTATAACCAAAGTCTCTCTGACTAAAAAAACAGCTCTTGGAGTCTATAGCTAAATGTAAGTGACCAAAAATTAAGACTAAACTTGAGACTTGAATACAAAAAAATCAAAATCTCTGATAAACGTTAATGTACAATGAAACTACAATAAGACAGCATCACACTGGCCTTCCGTAGCCACACAGCTTGACTACGTAATTATTAGGACTGTGCATCTGAAGACTTTTGAACTAACTTTGACTTCCCCCAAAACACTTACAAACAGCAGTGGTTATTTTGTACTGGCTTGTGACCTTACTGTAAAACCACAATGAGTTTCTCTACATAGAAGTGAGACCTCGTACATTTTTGAGATTATGTGTTGGATGGATTCTTACTACCACAGTCGACATGTCTTCTATTTTTTAAAGCTCTACTTGTCTTGTATGGACACCTTTTTATAGACACAGAGTATTAGACAGGTTTCTTGGTGTGCTCTGCTGATAGAAAACTCTGCTGCACATCAAATCAAGCGCTTCTTAAACAAGAGCCGGCCTACACTTTTAAAGAGCTGTCCACTACACATTTACCCTGCTGCAGCAGCAGCCTGTGTAACGCCTTTCTCAATACTGTAACTGCAGACAGGCTAAACAAAAATTGTCTGTTCATTAACCCCTCTCATCCATTGATTTGAAGTTTTTCAGATTTAGGAGAGAACAAATTGTATGCCAAGACTGCATTAGACTTGTGTCTGCATGGCGAAGCACAACAACTAATATGATAAACTTCCTGGAAAATTCTACAATTTGCAGTACAATGAATGCACGAAGGCCAAGAACAATAACAGCGCTAACGTCACCTCACTAAATCCCCGTCCTTGTCCAGTGTCAACTCAGACATCCACAGAGCTGCTGTACGACATACCATGACTGCTGTAAAAAATAATACAGCATTGGAGATGTATCCATCTGAGACATACAAAATTCAGATGAAGATGAGCCTTATTTTAAGTTTTATTTTGATGCAAGGGTTTGCTAATTAGCAGGAATTTACCACAAAGTGAAAGTGAGAGCAGTGCTCTGCTGATTTAATTTTGGGTAAAATATTTTTGGCACAATTTTATTTATATTTTGCTTCTAGGAGATGCACTGTGAGAACCGAGGACCAGTCTTACTTTGCTGCAAAGATTTGTACATCAGCAGGAATGTAGCACATGAAAGCATTGCTCCATTTATTTAAACGTAAAAGTGCAATAAAAATATAACAGATATGACAATATGACAAATATAACAGATGTGATAAATAATCGAGACCTCAATATCTATCAAAACAATCGCGATTATCATTTTGGCCATAATCATACAGCCCTAACGTTTAGTTCCTTTTAGCCTAGCAAATTTGACACTTTTTGACCCACTCAAACCCCTGATATTTTCTGGTAAGCTTACTCAAACCTGCCCCATCTGGGTCCTGCAGGTTGGTGGTCGAACCTGCGCATCACTACTTGATTAACATAAATGGCGTTCTTTTGCCATAATAATTATTTTTAACAAATAATACACAAAAGTGGTCAGGTTTGGAACCAAAAGGGTCTATGTATATTCAGGGTCCAAAACTAACACTCGCCACTCGCCAATTACGGGTAGATTTTGTCTCTGACTGGTAAATTTTTAAGACCACTTGCCACTCTGGCGAGTTATTTTTTTACCAGCGAAAAATGCATTTTTTGTTACTGTAGAACGGTGCTGGTATCGGCTGAGCACACAGGTATGTGTTGTGTCAGAGGAGAAACGAGCCCTTCACATTTCTGTCTTTGTGGCAGGTAACCATCCACAAACCTCACCGCACTTTAGGGACTGTTCTTTACTTACGAAGGGACTGTTCTTTACTTTTATGTTAATCAGTTGGTGCAGTTTCACTTCAGTAAAAAAAAAATGACTGAACAACTTTCACTTGTATTGGAGTAATATTTGACCAAGAGTATCTTTACTTTCACTCAAGTCATGTCGTTGAATACTTTGTCCACCACTGGTCAGACATTCATGTGTATATAGGGCAGGCCCTGCTGTTGCAGTCTGGTCGAGCTAAAATCTTATGTCCCAACTGTCCAAAGGGGACTGAAGTCAGTGATTCGTGTAAAATTCCTTAATGAAAGATTCTTTTTGCACTGTAGTAAGAATACTACAGAATTTATTAACCCAAATATTACACTTAACTGTTGAAACAGTTATTCATATTTTAGCATACATTATTACTAATATTAGTGCACACTATTAAAATATTGATTGAGAATCGCATACAAGACCCAAATGACATGCTAAATAATACTGATTGCAAATTACAACACTTAAAAGCAATTTTTATTTGGTTGGCTGGTAAAATATCTGCCTGGCTGGTAAAAAATTTCACTTACCAGCCAGCCTGGCTGGTAAGTGAAAAAGTTAGTTTTGGACCCTGTGTATATTGATACATTTATTTAAAGAATGACCAATACTTGATCATAGTTTTGACTGTAACTTAAGTTATCTTAAAAACAAGTCATTTCCCACGATATCCAGAATAGTTCTGCTGCCAGGACAGAAAATGGCTTCTTTTTGGGAGAAGTATTTATCATTACCAACATATCTGTCTCTTTCTTCCATCCTCAACTCCCGTTTTTGTCTTCTTTTGCCCCTCCTCTTCAGTTTCCCTGTCCAGTTAAATCTGTCCATCTACACGTACAGCGGACCTGTCCACTTATTGATCTCCTTACACTCTCTTCCTCATGTACATTACATGCTAAGTCATCAAAAACCCACCAGTCATTTTCATTAACACTTTTACTATCGTCGGTTAAGTCCATCGACCTCATCCTGTGCCGTGAGATTTCTTGCCAGTCATCTCTTCTTCTTCGCCACCTCTCTCACTCCCTCCATCATCTTGCTTTAATTCATTTTCTCTTTTTATTCGCTCGTAATACTCGGCCTCTCCACTCACTTTTTCATCTGTCGAGCCTCGGCCTCGTCTCTCTTCAAGCCCTCATCGTCTCGTCTGTCTCCAACTATCCCTCTTTCCTCTGCCCTACATCCCTCTCTCCCTCCCTCCCTCTCTATTGATCCAGCCATAGTTTTCTGTCTTCCCTGTGCTGGCTGGCTGGCTTTAATCAATATAGATAATTGTCTGCTTTCTCTTCATGCCAAACACCCTGTGTTTTTTCTCAATGAATCTAGGTCTTTCCCCTACGCAATCCTCCCTCCTTCCCTCCACGCGGGAATCCCTCCGTTAATGACAGGAGATAACCTGCTTTCCTTACCGATTTTTTCCCTCCTCACCCACCCCTCCGATCCCTCTCACCCCCCTCCCTCCCCCCTCGCGTTCTCTTGTTCATCGATTACCGTGAGATATCGCCCCGCGTGCCCCCGTCAACAAATGTAAACACACCGGGCCACGTGGCTCAACTGTGAGTACAAACACACACCGATATACAAATATTCAGATTCAGCTAGACCAACACACGACCAGGCACGGTCAGGTGGGAGCCGCCAGAGAGATCCTGATATGACATTATGATCATACATGGCCCTAATATATGTGCATCTGAACCAGTACTACAAATATTATTCCATTTTATTCCATTTGACAACATTGAGAGGCTGAAATAAACCCACTCATTTCAATACAGCACATCACTTCCTGTGTACTACTTTACCTGGAACAGCTTAGTGTTTAGAATAATTTTCATTAAAGATATACTACGCAGGACGTTCCTTAAAAACAATGTAGTCTTATACAAAAGTAACCCCTTTCAGTGTGTGGTGGCATATTCATCTGCAGAGTCTCTGCCCTTTGCCTGTATTTTCTTATTTTCTTCTTCTTTTGCTTTGGTTGGTATGTTGGTAGGCACATTGCTCAGGTGAGGTAGGAACTTTATTAAAAGGTGGTGAACAGGTTCCAGAACATAAGAAGCACACATCCAAGAGGAAGCTATAAAAATTGCAGAAAAAATGCATATGTAGTAAGGAGAAAAAAGCCAACAAAGCTGTGATTGGCTTTCACTTTTGCTGCATATTGTTTACAAACAGAAGCCAACAATTTCTGCATAGTATACCTTAAATGAACTATTTTAGGACAAAGGAAAATTTCATAGAAACATTTATTTGTATCAAGTAACTGTGGTGCACAATGGCACCGAAAAGAGGCAATTAATGAAGTTTTTCTCATGCACAGTTTGTACATATATCTACAAAAATTAATGCACTGCAATTTGTATGTAACCCATGTAAACTTGAGCCAGTAATTCATGTATAATCCATGTTATTGGGAAAGCTGTGATCATAAGTATGGAGGCAGGCTGGGATGGTTGATGGATCAAACAACACAGGACTTTCCCCCAGGACACTGGTGTGAAACCAAGCAAAGTCTGAGTTATTTTAAGGTATATGGTCAGCACATTTCTTTTCCTAAACCTAACCTATGTAACTTTACCTTAAGTAAGTAAGTGCATCAAGTATGTAACGGGACAATGGCATTCGTGGGGCTGTAATTTGTTAGATATCATTCGAACCGTTGAATGAGAATATGTGAAATTAATTTAACTTCATTTAAGTATCTGTTTGAAATATCATTTGTGCTCATTAGCAACCTAGCTTGTTTTTGTTTTTTGTTTTTTCAAAATTCATGTGGTTACATTCAGTAGTGTAGTGGTAGTTGATAAGGTGGTTGTACTACCAGGTAGATAGGTAGTTTACCAAGGAGAAAGTGGGCAAACTCTCCTATATATTCCAGTGGCTTTTTGGCTAATAGGTGGGTATACTGTAAATGGCCAGAAAAAGAGGTGGGTATACCCCAAATACCTGCATATACCCTCTACTACACATGGGTACATTGTTGTAATTATGAAGTGAGTTGCTCCCATAGTGTGTTTAAGTGGTGATCTCACCTCTAATAATCTGCAGTTCATATTACAGTAACAGTTTACAGTTACACATTCGTATTCTGCCCAGTAATCACCAGCCTTTCCATCAAAGCATCAATCACTAATACTCAGAGTGATAATTAGCCAGATCATCATCAACAGACGTAGCATTGTGTCAGCAAAGGGGCTCAAATTAGCTCATTCTCCCGTGTGTCGTATTTGTTAGTGGGTTTTTGTCCAGTGGAAAAGGGGCTTCAGATGTACTAAAATAGCACCCAGCACCCACCCATTGTGCACATTCAGTAAAGATGGTACATGATTGATAACTTTATAAGCTCTGTATTTTTTTCTGTTAGTGTCAGATAGTGTGTGTCATTAGTTGTTATTTGTCACAAAAGTTAATTTCTTGGCTGCTTTGATTTTCCTGATTTGTTTTGATGTATTGCCTTAAATGCTGTATACCCTCAGTTGTCAATGACAGTTATTAGGTACACCTGGCTAAAACCACTACATTCTTAACACAACAGCCCTGCAGTAAATCCTCCCCTTATTAAGGTTATAATCCTCAGTTTTTGTTTAAACTGTTCAAGAGAGGTGTGAATTAACCTTAATAGATATTTTGGAGGATGTTCACTCATATTTTTTATTTTTTTGTCCATCCCATTTATATTTATATGTATGTGTTATATCATTTGTTCTTTCAAAATTTTCTAGCTGAAAAAGACGCAGAAAAATGAAAAAAAAAAAAAAGATGTATTAAGGATCACTGACACCACAGACTGGATTTTTAAACTGTAGAAGGATAAACTTAGCTTGACGCACAGATAGATATACCGCACAGCATTTAAAGACACAAGTCTGAAAGCAGGCGATACAGCTGAATCTTTTTTTCTTTCCCCTCCCCTGCTCGTATGGACATTATTACACCAGACCTGCACATGAAGGCAAACATCTGAAACGTACACAATGCAGCCGCTCCCTAACAGCATGCGGTCCTGGCATCCACACAATTAGACGCTATAGGGGGGTATGGCAAGGCCACACTGTAATTACATAGCTCTATATGAAGCTGAGTGGGGTGGGGACGGGGGGAAGCAAAGGGTAGCGTGCGCTATATACTGTGCTGCATTGTGACCCGAGCTGCTGCATTGAAAACCTGGCTTACAATCAATAGTGTTTCATCAGAGTGAATAGAGAGGTGAGCACATTGAGAGCATTGAGTCAAGTCAACTTTATTTATGTAGCCCAATATCTCAAATTTGCCTCAAGGTGCTGTACAATCTGTGCAGCATACGACACCTTCTGTCCTTAGACCCTCGATTTATATGAGGAAAAACTCTAACAGGGAAAAAAATGGAAGAATCTGCGGATCAGACTGACGTGCAATACAGGGCTCAAAATACTTTTTCTGTTCACATGCATTGGTGCATGTAACTTTTAAAATTACATAAAGCTTTTTTCCACACCATTTGGTGTATTTGTCCTTCTTTATCTGCAGTTCTGCCATGGCTGCAGCTGGGTCCAGTTGAAATTACAGTAATGGACAGTGAAACTACTTTGAATTTTATATGGCCATAGGAAAATTTTAGTAGCTTCTCAGCAAACCTGATATGAAAAGTTTTTTTTTAAATCATATGATGATGTCTTTGGTGACGTCTTTTCTTCTATTTTATATGAATATTTATTCATATTAATTTATGAATAAATATTATAGACTGAATATTGACCTCCACGCACTAATAACTTGTCAGGATTATAACAGCTTTCAATGCTGTTTGTAAATATGAGTGAAACCAAATGTGAAGTTGGGAAGTTTTCATTAAAAAAAAAAAAAAAAAGCTTCATAAAAAATAAAAAGCACTAAAACCCCATATGAAGAGGTGTGTCCTGTGTGTCCAGTGCAGTGATACATTTTGATATTAAATTTAAGTCCCTGGGTCACATTACAGGGAAGATATTGGATAAAAAACAACATGAATTTTCCTTAAAAGAAAAAGAAAATAGAAGAAGCACTAAAACCTCTTATGAAGAGGTGTGTCGTGTGTGTCCAGTTTAGGGATAGCTTACATTTTGGAATTTGAGTCACTGGGACACATTACATGGAAGGTATTGAGGAAATATCCTTTTCTAGTAAATAACTGAACTGTACATTAATAATTTAAAAGAGTGTGCTACATGTACAAATTAAGTATATATTTTTAATCATAATCTTCATTAATATTGGCACAGTATGTGTTTTTTTTAAGCAGTAATACATTGATGATCCTGTAGTCAGCCCCCAGCAGTTAAACAGAGGACTGGGAGGTGAGCTCACCGCCCTCCTGCTGCCAATATCGGGTGAAACTGAGTATGAAGAAGCGGCTGGGTCCGGAGTGATCGTCTGTCGAATATCCAACTTCAAGCTAACTTTACCATGGTGAGGCAGCTGTGCCTGGCTTGACCCCAGTGTTTTATGATGCTGCTGTTGGCTGTGCTGCTCTGTCTTGTCTGTCCGAGTGCTGTCAGTGTCCTCTTTTTGCTCCACAACTTTATCTGTTATTAATGTGTTTTTTATACTGCGTGAGAAAATGGACATAGGGCGCGCATAGACTGTGACATGAGGGCACGCAAAAAGTGACAACTGCGTGAGTCTTATAGTCAGTGTGTGAGTTTCATGTACCGATGCAGTGTATATGCACAAGGTATTTCAAGCTTTGCAGTATATATTGTGTGTACTGAATAGACCAATTTTGTGAATTTACAGTATTGACAATCAGGATATGAACTCGCACCATTCACATAGAGGAAGAGTGAAAGAGAGACAAGAGGAGAGGTAGGAGATCTAGATCCAAAACATCTAGAATAAGTCACCAGTCAGGAGAGAGGAAAGTCTCAGGAAGACCAATGATCCAGCACAGAGAAGCCTGAGTGAAAAGAGAGATCAAGTAGACCCCTTAAACCCTCTTGTTTTGGTAGAGGAGACAAAAAGGAGCTGTGTTTAAGTCACTGGTACAAATTTCAACAGGGCCTGTAGCTGCAGTGAGGAGAGCCAGGACCACCATGGGCAATCGCTCATCAAGTGCAGTTACAGTTGACAGACCAATGTGGCAAGTGGTGAATACATCAGCACCAATGTTACAAGGACAGGCTGGTGTCGCTTCAGATTTAATAAGAAAGTGATCTGGATGTGACGGAGTAAGAGCAGAAACCTCGATCCCGCGAGATAGAATCAAGTCAAGGATGTTTCATGACATAGGCACAGGCATTTCCAGTCAGGCCTCTGGACATGATCCCGAGGCTCTGATATCGAGGTCCTGTACTTTCTACACACGCCATTCTCCCCAGTCACCTCCTTGCGATGCCTGTGCGTTACATGAATGTAGTGTTTCATTACCTGAAAGAAACATTGTCTCTCAGCATAATTCAGGATGGGAGGGCTGGTTGAAGGAGCTGATAGAATCACATTTCACTGAGGCTGTACCTTGTATCATTTCACGAGACACATTAATGATTAATTGATTAAATAAACGATTGATTGATGGGCATTGGTCTACTTTTTAAGATAGGAAAAAATTTTAAGTTTCACACAAACCAATCATATCCAGACTATGGAGAAGAATTAAATCATTTATTAGGAAGAATTTGGTAGACAGTGATCAAACCAAATCCACGTGTCTTGTTGGGGCTGCAGCTTTTAGTAACAGGCCATGAGAGAAATTTTTTGTTTACCATTCAGATATTTTAGGACTTTACGAGGTGCTTTGACCACTGACAGTAGTAGGAATGATAATTAGAAAAGTAAAGAAATCACGATGTCTGTCGCAAGGAAGCAGCATCATACAGTATATACAATAGAAATTGGGGGTCTTAGTATGTGTATTGAAGGTTTCGCCGTTAATACAGTGAAGATTACACACACACATAGACGCAGGGGTTTAACAAAGGGGAAAGGTAACAATGGACACAAATGAACAATTTCGTCACATGGTTAGCCTTCAAGAAAACTCAGGACAAGGAACAACATTGTAGCTGAAAGAGAAGAGTGTACAGAACATAATCATACATAACATAAAGCCATGACGTGAGTTCCATAACAACAACAGCAACTAAATGTGTGGTCTCTACTGTACTGTATTTAGAATTTGATGTTTTAGTAGGATAGAAATAGTGATTCTTGTGGGAAGTTTTAACTTTGCTTCTAACCGACCTCCGTTTTGCATCTCTTTTTTTGGTGCAGTAAAAATCCCGAAACAGAAAACGTACCCAAAATTTGAGCACTGGATGCAATGTGATCAAAATTTAGCATAAAGCAGAAGACACACACCATCCTTATCTCACCTCTTCTTCTCTCTCGGCTCTGTAACTTTACTCACCGCTGAGAGGCCGACTCTTACCGCAGCATTTCGGCCATTTTGAGCTTGTTTTGTAGAGCGTGTTTGTGTGTGTGTGTGTGTGTGTGTGTGTGTGTGCGTGCGTGCGCGCGCGTACGTGTACTTGTGCACGTTGTGTCTGTGAGTGAAAGTGTGCTGGTGCAGAGAGAATGGACCCTTATCCAATTTGTACTGGTCAGTGGTGTGAAATGGCGGTAGGTCAGTCAGCCAGGCAGCGTGTGTGTGTGTGTGTGTGTGTGTGTGTGTGTCCGTTACTGCGTGCGTGCGTGTGTGTGTGTGTGTGTGTGTGTGTGTGTGTGTTGAGGAGAGAGTGGTCTTAGTTGCACATCACACTGTGCAGGTCCAGTGTGCTTTCATCTACAGTGAATAAAGACCAACACACACACACACAGAATAAAGGCATGATTATGGTAAACAATGAATACACATAGCGTCAGGCATGATATTACAGTGAAATGTATAATGGCCTCATGCTGGCATCCCTGTGTGTGTGTTACAGTCTGAATGCACGCACGCACACACACACACACACACACACACTTTCCACCCACGAAAACATAGACTTTTCCATTAAATTGGTCGTTATTGTATAGTCTACCCCCTATGGATCTGATCCATACAATGTCACACACATCTCTTCTCTTTATGGTTGTTACAATTATCTCTGCTCTGGAAGCCTGTAATTGTGTGTGTATATGTGTATGTGTAATGGACTTACCTTAACCTGATGTGATTATTTCACCGTATTTTTTTATTTCTGTCTATATCATCAAAGCAACTGTGTGGAATCTTAAACTGCCTCTGTTGCACGCTTTTTAAATTATTCACTTTTTATATAGGTAAAAAAGAAATGTTTTGCTTATGAAATTATGAAAAAGCTCTGATTGAAAAGTCTCACGTAAAAATCACTCCAATGAAGCAGCCTTGAGGCCCCTTGAGCTTCTATCATCGTTTTGTTTTTTCAGAGGAATTCGCTAATGCTCAGGTCAAATTTAAAATTGCCTCACATATAGAATTTCCTTTTGGAATAGATAAAACAAAGTGAAAGCACAACATTTCAGAGAAACACTTCTAAACCAGCCTAATGCAGAGGAAAACCACTCCTGATCAAACCCGTGGTCAAACAGCAGGCGATTTGTCTGTAAAAAGGTTACAAACACATACAAACGCACATAAAGAACACACTCGCTTGAGGACTCGCGATGGCTTAGTAGTGCCACAGTCATTGTCTTCATCTGTAATTGTGTATTTTTCTGTGTGTGTCTGTCCATGTGTCATTTGGTGAGTGAACATAAGTGGGTCTGGGGCGGTCTGTTGATGGAAGGAGTGTAAAAATAGAGAGATAACAGCCACTCTGGAGCGAAGGAGTTGAAGGAGGGTGGGGGGGGGGGGGTCAGAGCAGGGTGGCCTTGAGCACCCATTCTTCCCTCCAGCCGTCGATTCGTCCATCTCTCTCTTCATCTCTATCTATCTCTTTCTCCCTCCATGGCTGGCTCGCCGATTCGTTCAGCCCACCTCAACAAAATGGAGTTTGTTAAGTGGAAGGCAGCGACGGCAGCCAGGAGGTTACAGATTCAGGCCGGAAAGTTTGAAGGCTTGAATCTCAGATCATCCGAGGAGAGCCTTAAAGGAAAACATTTGATTTGTTGCTGTTGTTTTTTTTGCTGTGATCTATGTTGGACATGCTGTTTGTACACAAGAATGTCTTGAATCATTCTTCATCAATCAGAGGAGGCCATTTGTTGCCTTTGATTCTTGTCGATGATGAAAACAACTTTTAAGCCCCTTTCCTACTGGACAAAAAGCCCACTACCACCCACCAACATCTGACTTTTCGGCATCCACTCCCAGGACAAATGACTCTGCAGAAGTCTCTGGTATTTATCGGTTTCTATAGACTAACTCAACCCATAAATAAAGAAATAGTTAGCCAACATAATTCATAATGCATCAACATTAATTATTAGTTATTCTCAGACAAGGACATTTAAACTTAGTGAAAGGCCTGCTGTTGCGACAGTTTGACCACCCGTGACAGGCTCACAGATGCACGAGCAAGTTGTCGATAGTCAGGTGTTTGGAATAGTTTTAAAATTTGCAGAGATGAACCCCAAAAAGTCAAGAAATGCCAGAGGAAACAGGCGTATCGCAAAACAACAACAAGCTTGGTAAATCACCTGAAAACTCTGAGTAGCATCTAAGCCGTCTTGCGTATTAGCCGTGTTCCTTTTTTTCTAGCTATTATGGCTAATGTTCAACCGACATGCTAACAAAGTGGCTAATGTGGCGTTATTTTAGGTGCATTGACTGATAAGGGATGTCCTCTGGTCTTTGATCCCTCTCCTCTCAAAGCTAAAAATATTTCTCAACAAAGCTTCGATGTCCCCAAACTGGTGTTCAAGACAGCTGTGGTTTACGAACGTGTTTTCTGGTGCGTACATGACTCTGCTCTACTGGCAGTGGCAAAAGAGTCTGTCGCCTACTTTTAGTGTGTTTTCCTGTGTTTAAATCACCTGCATACACGCTCTAATTTTGGTGGGAAAAAGGTAATAGCCTATTTAGTAAGATAATTCACCTGCTACACTTCTTTCCTCCATCTCTCAATCCTTTTTAATCTCTGTCTCAAAAAAAGTCATGTACAGGGCACGTATGTGTTACTTTATGCACCTGCATCCCTAGTGGCACTTTTGTCAGGTGGTACATGGTCCTTATTTTCAAATGCTTGTCCTCGATCTGCTGTGGTTTGGATTGCACCTCATTTGTGTGTCGCTTTGGACAAAACCGTCTGCCAAATCTTTTATATGCTAATTATATAAATTATATATCATATACAAATTTTAGTGTGTCCAAGTTCAGTGTTTCCATCATCATGCCAGTCACATACAGATAGAAATGGAGGTTAGAAAATCATATAGTATCTTCTTTTAAAAATCATAGGTTTATGGGGTGAGGATGTTGACTATGAGCTAAACTTTGTCACCTTCATTTCTTATCTTCTGTTTTTTACTATTGTGATTTAATAAAGCCACAAAAAAGTCCCCCAAAATAATAATCAGTTAACAGAGCATTGTCACATCTGTGTCGCTGTATTTAAAGCATATTTGTCAACAGGGACAGATTTAATTTTTAAGCCCTGTTTGTTTTTGATTAAATGATGAAAAACAAGTTAGATTTGAAAATGGTACTAAATCATGTCTTTTGCTAAGTATTTGGGGAAATATTAAAAAATGAAAGCATGACATACATGTGTGATTTGTAGCGTCTGTTGTTTGGTTGAATGTTGTTTTGTATTATGTATTTTTGCAAATTGATTTGAAAGTGTTGATAACCTTGGACCCAAGACATGTTTCTTTTTTTTTTCTGATAAAAGTAAAATCAATTCAAAATGTAGATAGGACTGCAACTGAGGATTACTCTCATTGTCGATTATTTTTTTGATTAATTGTTTAGTTGTTTGGTCGATAAAATATGAGAAAATGGTTACAAATGGTGAAGTGTTTATGAAAGCCCAAGATGACGTCCTGAAATGTCTTGTTTTGTCCACAACCCAGAGATATTCAGCTCAACAGTTAATCAATTATTAATTGATTAGTTGTCAACTTTTAAATAAATCACCATCTAATTTCATAATCAATAAATTAGTTTGAGAAAAAAAAGTCAAATTCTCTGATTCCAGCTTTTTAAATGTGAATATTTTCTGGTGTCTTAACTCCTGTGATAGCAAACTGAATATCTTAAGGTTGTGGACAAAAGAAGACATTGAAGGACGTCATCTTGGGCCTTCAGAAACAATCAAATTTTTCACCATTTCTTGACAATTAATAGACCAAACAACTAATAGATTATTTAAAATAAAAAAAAAGGCACAGAGTAATAAACAATGAAAGTTATCTCAACCCTTTTCAATGTTTTTTTTTTTGTTTTTTAAATACTAATATTTTTTTTCCTTACCTCCATTTCTGGATGTGATTGGCATGATTTGTAACATAATGGTGAAAACACTCAACTTGGACACAATACAGTAACTATAAATCAGATAGTTTGAGATTAATAGTTGATGAATAGAAGTAGTGATGAATAATTTATGTTCATTTGGCAGACAGTTTTGTCCAAAGCAACACACAAATGAAATGGAATCCGAACCACAGTACATCAGGAGGAGCCTTTGAGGATAAGGACCTTGCATTATCAAATTAGTTGGCAAATCAATTATAACTTTAATAGTTGACAACTAATTGATTAATCATTGCAACAGTGTATCAGAATAACAGACGGAGTCGTTGGTCCCCATGTCTCTCCACTGGCCCTCTGCCCCTAGGAATGCTGGGAAGTTGGGTGCACAGCGAGGGGGCACAGGGGGTGCAAATCATACCACTCACCCCCCTCCCACTCCCCCACCCCCTCTCATCCCTGGCTCCATCCCATCCCTTCGTCCCTTGGGGTGATTTCAGAACCTGCATCCCCATCCCATCTTATCCTTAAATTCAGAATCTGCCCGAAGCGTCCTGATCCCTGCCTGCTGGAACTGAGGACGGTCACGCTCCCAGATTAGGGATTTCTGATGCAACTGGTCAGGACAGCAGCTCAGCCCCTGCAGCCTGGGATTGTGTTTTGGCAATGTGTATGTGAGTTTGTGTACTTCTTCATGTGAGTTGCTGCCACATATGAGCGTATTCATGCAAGTGCTTCACCTCTGCTTGTGTGTGTGTGCGTGTGTGTTTGTGTGGAAAGTCTTTTACAGGAGAGATCATGTTTTCATTCACTCTCATTTACACTCCGCTCTTGCCGGTGCCAGGGCTTTCTGTGTTCGGGCGCGTTGATGTTGCACGCAGGTAAATAAAAGCCGCCGCGCTTCGTCTCTTGACCTCTCAAAACAAGGAAAGGAGCCCGCAATTTTAAAAGTGAGAGAAAACGAAAGAGAGGTAGAATGGGAGGAGAGGGAAGGGTGTGTTTGACTGGGTTGGGTGGGGTGAGGCAGGGAGGGGGGGGGGGGGGGGGGGNCTCTTCTTTTTCTCTCCCCCATTTCCAAACCACCTCACCCTCCACCTTTCCTCTTTCTCCAACCTCTTCTTCTTCTTCTTCTCCCTCCCCGCCCTGTTGACACCGGCCTCAGCCAAAGCGAATAGACTGACAAGCTGCCTGTATTTTATAATTAATGGTGTTTGAATAAATACACTTAATAATTCATCGTTGTTATTTAAGGAGAGATTGATGGGTTGACTTAGAGAAAGTGTAAGAGAGAAACAGAGCAAAGATCAGATCTTGGGAAAGGTGGGAAATGGACGGCGAGAGGAAGCGAATGCAGCGCTGTGTGGTGATGGAGAGAGAGAGGGGTTTAAATAGAGGGGGGTAGGTGCTGGTAACAGAAAATGGGGATGGGGTGACGGCCGTAGATGAAGGGGGGGAAGGGAGTAGAGGTATTACGCTGAGCGAGAGATGGATGTGTCGATGGAGAGGAGCTCGGTGCGAGGGCGGTGGAGGAGATGGAGGTGAGGGGGGTATTTAACAGGACAGGAAAGGAGAGGACAGGAAGGGGTAAAGAGGTCAAATAAGCGCTCTGTTTAATTGGGAGCCAATTTAAGTCGGGTTCAATCGATAAACCTGTAAACCTAACCATCTAACGGCTCGCAGCACGCACCATAGATCACCAGGATCCGTGGCTGGAGGAGAGGATGGCGGGCTGGTTTCAGCACACCTCATTCAGCCATTCATTCGCTCATTTGTTTGCACTTGTAGAGCTATCAAACCTGGAAAAGAACCATGCAAGATCAGATCCTGAATCTGAATCAGAGGTGTCATAAAAAACAGATTTTCTTTACACACGTTGCTGAGATTTTTCACCCCGAATCCAGACAGTCCAAACATAAATATCCCTGCAGTCACATGACAACCTCATAACTCCAAATTGAAGGATAATGTGATCTCCTATGGGTGGAGAAAATTCTGCCACCCCTGGACTTATGAGCTCCTTTCAGCCCCCGTTGAATAAATGTGGTGGTCAAACTGAAATGGAGGCTGCAGGATTTGGACTCAGAATTAGTGCTGTAGGATCTGAACTCCAAGTGAGAATGAAAATCAGTATTTCAACCAGCTTTTGTCTCTATTTTTGTTTCTTTGTATTTGCAAATTAATAAGAAAAGTGCATGTTTTGAGATTTTTTTACACACAATAAAACATTTCCATCAGCATCAAAGCTATTGAAGGATTTAAAGAGCATTTTTAAATTTAGTCTCTTTCAGGACAGCATAATACATTTTGTGTTCATTGTGTGAGTTAATTTTAGGAGTAAATTAATATATTATGGGTTTTTTTTTTTATCAGTGATGTATCTACGTTTGTTCAGACACAAAACTGGGATTTCTCAATGCACATTTTGTGTCTCAGAGGCATTAATCTGACCTTTCTTTCCTTCCTCATCTCACTTTGTAAGTTGAATTTAGCAGAAATTACTATTATGGTTTTATCCATAAGTCTTTATTTTTTTTTCCAGTGATGCATCCATGTTAGTGCGGACACGAAACCAGGATTTCTCGATGCACGTTTTGTGTCTCAGAGGCTTTCATCTGACCTTTTTTTTTTCCTTTCTTCATCTCATTTTTTGGTCATCTTCCGTCCACTCTGTCTGTTCATTTTGTCATTGACTCTGTTGCACACAATCTGCCCCCTCCCTCCTCATCCAATCACTCACACACACCATCAAGGCGAGGCTGTGTGTCTTTGTTAGTCCAATTGTCACCATCTTTTTCCTTCCTGCTATTTCCTGCGAGGACGCTCTGTCACACTGCAGTTCGTTCTGTGTCCATTTTATTTCTTTTCTTCCACTTTGCTCTTTTCACTTTGTTTGTCCTCCGGTTTTTATTTTCTTACTGTCATTATCATGTTTTATATTTGTGTTTCTATTGCTCATTTACTTGCTTCGTCCGCTCAGTTCCTCACTGACTGTCCCAGGATCTCTCCACTCATCTGTTTACTCTGTCCTTCTTTTCTTTTTTTTGAGGGGGGGATTTTTTTCTCTAATTTTCTATTTCGGCACACCTCGTTATTTTTTCCACCTTCGGCCATTATCCCCAGATTCCTACAATTTTTTTGTTGCCTGTTTGTCATTTGCTACTGTATCTTTTTTTATCTTCTTTCCTTATTTGTTTTTTCTCCCTCCTCTAGTGTCTTCCTTACTGTCCCATCACTGTCCTCCCTCCATTCTCTCCATCACTCCCCCTGCCATTTTCTGTCTCTTTACTCCCCTTGTTTTCTCTCTTTGAAACCATCTCTGTCATGTCTCCCAGCTTCCACCATTATCCGCCTAAAATTCCCTAAATTTTCAGCATCTGCTCGTTGTCTTCATCTTTCTCGCTCATTTGTTTCCATCTCCCCTCTTCCTCCATCGTCCACTCATTTTTCTTCCCTCTGTCTTTACGCCCCGGCGAGGGGATTCTGGAAAAGGAAGTAACACACAGTGGCCATTTCCTCCTTCTCCTTGTCCTCTCCTCCCTTTCTCGGTTTCCATCCCTCCATCCCTGCGTTGCGCTCCTTGGGGAGGGCAGTAATAATGGTGGAGAGAAGGAGAGAGGGAGGGCGGTGCGATTATTGTCTTGTCGGGAGTCAGAAGAATCGATCGGCACAGAAATATGTGGTGCGAGAAAGAGGTACTGTATCGGATATAATAAACACTCTAGAGACATATTCGGAAAGCGCTCGCCCTCGTGCACGTACGCTCGTGAACACACATGCATGCAGCCGCCCGTGCACACACACTCGTGCAATCACTCTCTGTCTCTGACTCACACACACACACACACACATGCACACAGCATGTGTTAACAAAACACAGTTGTGCATAAACTCATACAAACACTCAGCGTTACTCATTCACTCTGGAGAGGCCGTTACAGTGCAGCTTCCTCAGTAGATGCATGAAACAAGACATTTATGAAACATATAAACTCCTTAACTGTTGTACAGATCAGTGTGGGTGCTTTGAAATTACATATTTGTGTATGTGTTTTCTTATTGACATGTGTTTTCTGACATAAAACTGTAACCATGACACACATTCTTGACAACCAATTGAAACTAAAATATCTCTCTCAAATATTTCATTGAAAGATTTTAGCCTTGTGAGCTGTAAAGCTGTAACATATGGCGGGGTTAAATGAATTTTAGATGTGATTTTTTTTTCTGGTTTCACCTTTATTTTTTTATCAGACATCTATGATGTCAGTACCACCTAAAAAAAGGCAGAAGAACCCTTTAATACTGGTTGTTAAAGTGTCAGCATGAGTGGAGACATTAGCATGCAGCACTTTGTTTGCCTCACAGCAAAGCCTCAGCTTCAGGCAGGGAAACATGTTTATTCTTAATGATTAACACTCTCACAGGTACACACACAAACATGTGAGGAGCACACACACACACACACATACACTTGTGCACACATGTGGGCACACGCGCGCACACACAGAGTGATCTTTCATTGCTGTTGCCTGGCAACGAGTCTGTGTGTCCTGTGCTAGCAGAGCGCTGTCCAGTGGTGCCATGACCGCTGCAGCTGACCACTACTGAAGGAGAGGGGGAGGAAGGTGGAGACGGAGGGGGGTGGGGATGAAGGGATAAAGACACAGGGGGAGAGAGGGAGACAAATTAGAGTTTTAGTCAAACAAACATTACTCTGAGACAGAAATCATCTATTTGTGGTGGACGTTGAAGCCTAATGGAACTAATCCTGCAAAGTAGCATCAGACAGAAGCACCGAAAAAACCTTTTAGGAAGACAGACAGAGACTAATATTAGGAACCAGACTTTTCATTCAAAGTCTTAAAAATAACTCAAAAGCAGACTAAATTCTGACTTACATATACATACAGGCAGGGTACAAACTAAGCACCATCTACCAGCCAAATGCTGGAAAAATATGTAAGTGGCAGGTCAAATTTGAATATTCACTGGCCATTTTGCCGGTGTACAAATAAGTTAATTTTGCATCCTGCATACAGGATTTGTGAAGATTATTGGTTTGATTTAGTCGGCAGCTTCACAATTGGTTCATTACACTCCGTATATTGTACAAACAATTGCTTATCACAATTAGACGGTGGCATGATGTTGTTTTATCAGTGCATGTAAACAGTATTAAAGGAACAGTATGTAGGATTTAGTAG
Organism: Epinephelus moara; assembly: GCF_006386435.1. Classification (NCBI taxonomy): domain Eukaryota; kingdom Metazoa; phylum Chordata; class Actinopteri; order Perciformes; family Serranidae; genus Epinephelus; species Epinephelus moara. Next base: position 26,022,236 of record NC_065527.1, on the reverse strand, counting down.
CATCTAGCGACGAGGATTTCAGATTGCAACCAGTTGAAACTTCTCTTATGTGCCAAGCGTGACCTGCAGCTTAGAGTTCCTTCCGTGTTCATAGTTCAGGAGGTTTTTACTGGGAGCTGAATTATCCGCAGAGGTCTCTTCCTCTTGAAAACAAATGGACCATATGATTAAAACCAGTAAAAACACTGAATAAAGCAGCTTCAGGTTAAAAATCAGTGTTTCTCTGATGCTGTTTGGTTTGTCACAGGTGGGCCGCTAGCTCAGCACCTGCCAGTGCTTGGCTAGCATGTGTCGACCTTCTTTTCTGATAAGATCCAAACGTTCAAGAGGTTTCCAGCAGGAGCCAAATTATCTGCAGAGGTCTCTTTCTTTCCAGAAGAAACAGACCAAGTGATATATACTGGTAGAAACACTGAAAAAAGCAGCTTAATGTTAAAAATCTGTGTTTTTCCATTGTTATTTCACTTGTCACAGAGGGGCTTCTAACTACAGTGGCCAACATGAAAAAACTAATTGCCCTGTCCAGAGACAGTGTTAGATTTGTCCATCCTGAGCTATTGTAGAAACATGGAAAATGGAATCATGCGACATGGCGATCTCCATGAACAAGAACCCGCTCCCTGTGTAGATATAAACGACTCATTCTAAGGTAACAAAAACATAACGACTCTTACTTTCAGATGATTATACGCTAAAGTTAACATACGTATGACATTATATTTAATTTCTGCCAAGACTAAATCCTGCACACTGGACCTTTAAGCTTGGGAGAAGTTTTGGCTAACACTTTTTTCTCTTTTCTTTTTTTATTATTTGCATTGAGGACTCATTATTTCACACTTTATGAGACCAGGCAGAGGTTTGCTCTCACTGTAGTGGAGCCACAAGTGTCAAGGTGAGCTAGTTACCAGTCTGCTGACCCTTAAGTTTGCCAGAGGCGAACTCGCTCTCTTGCACAAAAACATGGTCCACCTAATGAGAATTATCTCCACCAATGTGCTCATGTGTTTTCCACATCAGCTCAGCAAATTTACAAAATCTAAACTGTATGAAAGAGAATACAAAAAAAAACTACAGAAGGGTATATGAAGGTGAGGATGGGATGTCAGAAATTAAATTCGACAGAGAGAGGGAGGTGGGAATGGAGGAATTAAGGGAGCAAGAACAGTAGGGATGGAAGGGGGGAGGTTAGATAGAAGTTCAAGTGAGATGGTCGTATTATAGCTGAGGGAGAAGAGGAAGAGAGGAAATGAGAGAGAGATCAGAATAAATCAAGAATGGACTGAGTGCAGGACAAAGAGGGGTAGGAGGTGAGGGACAAAGTGAAGGAGGAGGGATGCTAATGGGAAGAGTGAAGGTGGAGAACTATAACCAAGTCAACTAGAGCTAACTGGCAGCTTTCTGTACAGGGTGTCTGCACTAATGCTGTCAGTCCTTTTTCACAAGTGTCAAATAGCCAAAAATTCTCACCAATAATCCATAAATACTTGGTTTATATTGGAAAGTGGTCACGTGCACTCCATAGAAGAGACGGCCCCATTAAGCGATATTAAGATATTCTTTTGCAGTATAAAACTTCTATTTTTGCTGCTCAAACATCTAAATATCTAACAATTTGTGAGCCCTGATTATAGTAAGTACGGCTGTGTAAACCTATATAATAAAATGCAGAATCTGAGATAAAATATACACAGTAGGGTGGCATAATTTGGAAGTATGATTTCTCTGCTTAAGGATTCAATGTGGATGACTTAATGCTGCTACAGTCCACCTTATGTATGCAGCATCGTCTCTAAAGCTGAATATATTCTCATTAGATGCAGCCAAATGTGTTCAGATACGCAGCTCTGTTCTCTGCTGCTGTGATGGCCATTAAAATGAGACACAACACACGTTGTCCGTTTCTCAGATGTGTTGCTGGGAATCAAATGTTCAATTTGAACCAGCAGAAAAAGAGATGCAACATGAAACTATCAAATATTCATTCACAACTATTCCCCCATTCTTGGGTCAGATAGTTGAAAGTTGTTTTTTTGCAGATCTTTATATTTTATTTAATCTATGACTTTATAACAGTTAAGTTGAGATGCTTTTTATGGCATTTGGAGGTAATAGCAGAAAGTGATATTTCTCAACTTTCTCAAAAGTCCTGCCATGTCTGTATAATTAAAACTCATGACAAAAGCAAAGCTGTGTGGCTGAAGTTTTATAGTAATTAAAATCGTAATCATCAACCCTTTAATCATTGTTTAACTGGGAGTTTTTTTGCCTTGTTATGGCTTATAACATTCATCGTCACATATTTTTCAATCTTTTCTGTTCCTCTTTACCATGTAACATTAACATTATTAGAGCTGCAATGATTGTTTCAATCATTTCAGTCATTTTTAAAGCAAATACGCCAAATATTCTCTGGTTTCAGCTTCTCAAACGTGAGGATTTATTGCTTTTCTTTGTTATGTATGACAGGAAATTGAATATTTATAGGGTTTGGACATAACAAACAAATCACAGTGGGCTTGAAGAAATTGTAAATGGCATCTTTCCCATATTTTTTTAAAGATTTAATAGACTTAACGATAATATCGATATCAATGATAGTAGATGAGGATGAGAATAAGATTAATTATCAAGTAGGTTTTCACTTGCAGGGAATTTGCTTTTGTCTGTGATCCATGCATTAAACATATCAAGAGGAAAGTACTGCAACAGTCAAGAACCTAAATATAAAATAAAAACATTGTCATAATAATATTGAAAATATACTCATAAAAAATACTATAACATAAGAAATGTGTATGATATAGCTGTTTCAGAGTGATAAAGCTGTACAGTGTTTTGCAGGTTGTGCAAATATACTAATCAGAGGATTGTGCAAAAGTTCATCCTGCAAATATGTGCAAAATAAGCTGAGAATTTTAACTATAAAAGTATAAAAGAGCAGAGTGTAACTTTGTATTAGACGATAACTAGCTCCTACAGCTTTTTAAGTTTAGTGTCTTGTGTCCATTTCACAACGGATTTTAAATGTCCCCTCATCACAGCGGTAGCAGATTTGCCCGTTGACGTGTGTGTTTGTTTGGTAGTGTGTGTGACAGGGGACAGGTGGGAGAGGCAGGCAGCTTGTGTGTGTGTGTGTGTGTGTGTGTGTGTGTGTGTGTGTGTCTCTGTGAGGCGTGAGGTGACCGAGACCATGTGCCTGACCTCTGACATCCACACGCCAAACAGCGCCAGGCAACACCCCCCACACCCCTACTCAAACATACACACACACAGAGAAACCCACGCGCCGTCTGTCACCGGCCCCTGACAGGCGTGACCGAGGCGGGGTGGGTGGGCAAAAAGGAGGAGGGACGGGGGGGTGAGCTTAGGACCCCTCCAGCCATCCTATCCCCCTCTCCCCCCTCCCCCCTCTCACTCATTCCCCCTTTTCTAATTCCCTGACAGTGACCCTGCACCCCCCTGTTTTCCCTGTATCACACACACACACGCACACACACACACAGGCTGGCCATGTCAACAGCAGAAGACAGATACATCATCTGCCCTCTCTCTCTCTCTCTCTCTCTCTCTCTCTCTGTGTGCTATTAGCACTGATAGGATGAGTAAGAACTGAGGGCGGGGGTCTGAATACAAGAGGCTGCTGTCAAACTGCCCCCGGGGCGGAGGAGTGTGTTGGGATGGCGGTCAACTTGGAGGGAAAATTTTACCCTGAAATTGATATAGAAATAAAGATATTGTCAAAAATCAAAGAGATGATGCAAACACACACATTTGTAGATGTGTTAGAAAAAATAAGTTCTGTTTCGATTCTGATGAGAGAAAATAAAACTCCTTGTGTACTGGACATCTGTGACATTTGGGGGTTCGGTGTGTGTTTGATTGTTAGCACATATGAGGTGGTTTGGATGGATGGGGGGTGGGGGTGGAAAGGCCCCATGGCCAGAGGGGTTAGGGGCAGTTATGGGCAGGGAGAGATGGAGGTTGGGGGGGAGTGGGATGATAAAATGATTTTATGGGGTTCCTCCCTTTATATGCTGAGACGATGAAGGAGCCAGGGATAATAACGTGTGTGTGTGTGTGTGTGTGTGTGTGTGTGTGTGTGTGTGTGTGTGTGTGTGTGTGTGTTTGAAGTGTATTACATCGAAGCCCATGTTTGAATGAAATGGATCCAACATCTTAGCAAATTGTATTTTTAAGTAGTGGAAACGTTTTGTGCAAGAGGTGGTGTTTATAGCAACTGCACTTGAATTAGTGATGGTGGCAACGGTACTGACGGGCACAGTGGTCGCATCAGGACTACATCAGTACTGGTAATAGAGGCCGTGATAGTCGTAAAAGTAGCAGCAGCAGTAACAGCGCTCGTTCATTTATTTTTATTTTTGTGTCATGCCTAATCATTTGGCCCATCCCACATGGGATTACAAGACACCATCATTTTTCTAACATCTCCTGGTGTTGCATGTACAAAGCATGTGGAAAAAGAAAGGAAAGAACTAAAAACAAAACAAAAAAAAACACTCCAAATAAACAAAAAATAAATGAAAGAAATAAACCATTATTTCCACGATGGAAGCTTGTATCATATAACATCAAACAAATTAATAAATAAAAATATCACAACACACTCAAAAAGAGAGGTGTGTTATAAAGTTTGCATCCTTGTTCAGTGCACAATTATTTACCACTTGCAAAACACTGCAAACGAAAAACAAAACAACATCCCAAATGAACTGAACACATCAGAAACTACTTCATATCTACAGACTATCTTAATAAAGTGCCTTTTTCCTCTTCTTGGAGGGTTTCCCCAGATAACTCATTTATATGTTTCATATGTGAACAGATGTCTCTGTGTGCCTCATCATATTTACAAAATCCATTTTTAATCTTACTAACCAAAGCATCATGCAGCTCACAATAAAAATGACAATCAAAAAATGGATCTCATTTTCTATATTGTATTGTTGAGTAGTAGTAGTGGCATTAGTAGTGATAACAGAAATAATTTAATGTAAATGTTGCAAAAGACAGTGATTTACAAGGTCAGTAAATCATATATATATATTTCATATGTGTAAAATACAGTTTAGTTAATTCAGTGTGGAGGAAAGTTGAAATTTTTTTAAACATCAGCTTGTGTTTTTTGTGTTTTTGTTCTGATTTCAAGATTCAAGAACCTTGTTGTTATTATGCAAGTACTTACATATAGAATGCTTACAAATGTAAGCAATGATAACTATTCAGTATTTAAATCTAACCACTATAAGTGCAAAATAAAAGTATAAATATTAGTATAAACATATAAGTAAAAGTACAACGAGTGCACAAACATCGGCAGCAGGAAAGGAGGAGCAAGAAATGATCTAATAAAAAAGATTTGTTGCTGAAGGTCACAGAAGTGGATTGAGTTTGTAATTAAGGAGGATCAGATGTGAGCAGAGAAACTTAAAATATGAATTCAAAGTTTTTCTGTGTCTTGGGTTCATCTTATCTTTACAGCTGACGAATGTATGTAGAGATTTTTATTCCAGTTTGAGCTCAGCTTTCAGCCTCATCTTGTATTTCTTAGTGTACCTGTGACTGTTGCACCCCTTTAGAACTTTTTATTCCTCAACATAGATTTTTTTTTTAATTTAAAAGATTCAGATGACTTATGAGGTGCTTGGTACAGCACACACACACACACACACACACACACACACACACACACACACAGTTTTGGCTCAGCATTTCCAGGAGGGTGCTGCCACCATATGGATGTATCATGTAACTGCAATCGTCCACTAACTGAAGGCTCACTCAGTCCTCATAGAATTCGCTCCTTTACAACAGTGATGCAGGTTGATTTTGATGAATGCAGTTTTTTAAATCACAGACGTGACAACACAAACCTTTATTTAAACAATGCTCTTAATGGAAGATTCTGACAAATGGAACAAAAGTAATTATTGGATTAAAAATGTCACAAGATCAGCTACTTCCTACCCGTATTGACTCCCCCCAAAAAATGTTGACTTCTTTCAACACTTAACTTTGATGAGGAATCACCACGTAGGTTGACATGAATGTTTATTATTATAGAGAAGAGAAAAAGAAAAAGTCAACACACAGAAAAAGGGAGGTGTGTGATAAAGTTTGCATCTCTGTTCAGTGCACAGATATTTTACACCTGCAAAACAATATTTTTGTTGTCCGTCTCATCTTTCTTTCAGTCTTCATTTCCACCTTTTTTTATATAAATGAAATAGTTTGTTATTATTGTGTCATGCAAGGCTTGCAAGACACCATGAAATCCAACAATCCAGGACCAGAGTCCAACGATCATATTTTTAGACATCATTAAGAAAAAAGAAAATGGAAAATGGAGCAAAGCAACAAAAGAAGTCTGTATAATCACATCATCATTGTTTAAGACAGAGTTCATGGATCACTCACAGAGACATTTACAGAATCAAAATAACTACACAGTCTATCTTGCCCTCTTTTCCAGGCTTTTGAGACAAACTTAACCACATCAAAATTAAACAACCATTCTGGCTTTTGGTCATCTTAACACCAGAGTATGTCAGGGTTTAGCGTTTGGCATCATAGTTTGAACAGTATAAAAGAAAATATTTCACTTGTTCTTGAAAATGGGAACAAAAACCTTTTTTTTTGAGGTTTTGTTTTTTATTTTTCAGTTAAACTGGGAAAATATATTTTAACAGATCAAAGTCTTGACTGTTAAACCTTGGGCCAACCTCCCAATGATTATATGTTTTCTTTAACAGTGTACCCAATGGGTGTCAGAGGTAAGATCTGACAGAGTTGACGGAATAATGCTAATCAAAATGCTCTTTTTAAAACCATAATTCATGCTAAGTTTTGATTTAGGAGGGCTACAGAGTTGACATGTTAGGGTTAAGACACACCTGATATTAATATTATTTAAGGAATTTATCAAAAAAAAAAAGAAAGCTGACCAGTACTTAATCAGCATTCCTGCCTTTTTTGGAAATCAGGAAGTGAGACAGGAGTCAAGTTGAGAAAAATCGGAGACACATCTTTTAAGTTCCAACATTTTCACAATTATAGCAGTATATTTTCACACCGATGTTATCAGTTCATACTGTTAGTTTTAAAATTTAAAGGCTTTGAGCACATTTATTAATTACTTGAAGTTGTAAATTCTTTTCTAGACCTATAGGGTGTTTTCTGGCACATGGCGAGTTTAGGGGAACAGAAAAAAAATCATGTTTATTTTATACATATAAATCCTGTATAAAATAATGTTTGACCCCAGAAACAGAATTAGTGTGTTGATGAATTTTAAGGTTGTTGTTGTTTTTTTGGGTAGGACATGATTTGTCCCAGTTTTTTTCCTCACATTCAAAATGTTCTCACTGCATCCTGACATCACGCTCTCTTTCTCTTTGTTTCTCTTTCTCCCCCTCTGTCCTTTCTTCCCACCTCCTCTCATCACATCTTGAACTTGTCTGTGACCCTGATGATAAGATTACCACACACACAAACACACACACACACACACACACACTGGGTTTATATATCATTTACAGCAAGCCCTTCTCCTTCATTTGTTTTCAAGCATTCATTCCTCCCTTGTCCATATTTCCTGTGTCATACACAAAATGTGGGCCCTCCGTGTATGTGTGTGTGTGTGTGTGTGTGTTCTCTGTAGGGTATAAAGGAGGCAGTGAAGCAGCAGGACAGAAGCTGTAGTTGTAATTATATCGAGGAAGACGAGGTGCAGGCTAGAGGAGGATGTTAGCTGTGGTTTTATCAGGTGTACTTTGATTATTTTCAGCCTCCTGTCAGACACATGAACCTCACGCAGACAGAACGTGAGCACTAAATCACACAGAGCTTACATTTTGAGCTCTTTCTTACCACGTTTTTATCGAGGTGTCTCTTTTGTTGTTGAGCCGGCGCCGTAGATGAGCAAAAAGTCCCTGAGCTGAAGAGGCGAAATGAGTTATAAAAGCACAAGACAGACGGAAGTTAAAGGCGTAGCACAGGGGGCGAGTGAAGTAGTGTTTTATCCAAGATGGCGGTAGCGGCCATGCTGAGTAATGTCTGGTGCTCAGGTAAGCAGTTCCTCTGGCGTCGCTCTTCCTGGACCAATTACTGCCGCAATCCCAGACGTCGCCACAAACAGGAGGCACAGCGAGGGTAGTTAACGCAATATCTGCCACGAAAAGCTGATTCTTAATCCCAGTCCCACATCCTGAGTCAATAAAGTTTACATTTAAAGAGCTCAATTAGAGGATGGTATCATCAGTTTTGTTGTTGAGGTACATTTTTGCTTAGCGCGGTCGTTTGCAGGTCATATTTAATGAAAACAGGATGAAATTATCAGCAGGGGTAAATCTTGGAAGTTTCACATCATCACTGCAGAGTAAAAACTGTGCCATATCTTCCACACCTGAACTTTTAGGAGCGAAGAAGAACAGGTTTTATCTTGACAGTGATGTATTTCTGATTTTATCCAGCCGAGCTTTCAAAGGGTTTCATCACCAACACAGGAGGTTATCACAGGACAATGACAGTATCATTTCCACTTCTTGTTGTCAAAGATCATCAACTCAGGACGCTTTCACTAATAGTTACTGCTCTCAATTATTTGTTTACAGTCATATCCGAGTGCTCTGTGTTCTTTTGAATCCCCGACAGCAGCAGTTGAACTTTGACCTGCACAATAGTGAGAATCGCACTCAGGCAGAGAGAAAACTGCAGGACTGACCTCTCATTCAGACAGCAGGGATTGTTTGGACCCTTGTTTGTGTATGTGAATGGTGAAAGAGAACAAGCAACAGATGATGCAAGGACAGGAGAGAGTGTACACACAAGTAAATGTATAAAACATGGAGGACTGATTCTATTGAGAAGATTTGTGTGGGTTTCTATAGTGTCATTCAAGAGCTGCCCTGGCTATGTGTGGATTTTATCCCTTCTTTTCATACAGTTATTATTACAATTGACTAAAATGTTCTCAAAAGCACGTAGATTGTGTTAGAAAAAAAATATAGAATATAGTTGTCATTCTGAACTGCACTTTTGTTTTTGTTTTGCTCAAACATGAAATGGAATATGAAATTACTGAATTTATTGCTGTACAACTATACAGGGACGTGGGAAACTGATTACCCAGGACCTCAATGTAAGGTAGCATTTTTTTTCCTTTTAAATTAACGAATGACATATCCAAATTAAAATTGGCTGAATAAATCAGCAGAACTTTGCATATAAAAAAAAATGTGGAAGCCCTCTGCGGCCCCTCTTACCTCTTACAGAAGGCGCAAAATGGTTTAATCCGCCCCTGCAATTGGATTTGTCTGAAGACACAACTAGAGCCAAGTACGGCAGAGATGGCTTACGAATAGGGCCGAGAATTTGATGCTGCACCTCTGCAACTATAGGCTGACCACAACTGCAAACAATATTCATATGCAAGCAAGGGGGAAAATAACATATTTTCATGTGGCAGTTTTGGATTATTTTTGCACTACATTATTACTGTATTTACTCAGGAAGTGACACTGAGACCAAGATCTTACAAGTGAGACCTCAGTGCAGAGTAAAAAAATGAAATAAAAAATATCATGATAATGGGGATGAGGTAGAATCATAATGATGAAAGTAGGATAAAATATACATTGTAAAATATCCTTGATGTCGGTCTGAAAAGGACTAAAATACAAGCATATTATACAAAAATATTTCTGCAGGAAAAATTATAAATTAAAGCAAAATATCCTTAGCATAGGTTTAAAATGCAATAAAAATACAGGTACATCAAAAGTCAAACCTAAAATCAGTTCAACTTCAAACCATTTTTTTTTTTTATTTGACTTGTCGATATCACTGTGTCAACTTTAAATTATACTGTAGAGTGTACGCTAGTCCTGAGAGCGGGTGTTATAAGTATAATGTCTGAGGCAAGTCGTCTTTACAGATGAATAGATACAAGTGCTGATCTCGCCCGACGGAGAGGGAGGGCCGGCCCGCCTTGTGATACAAGACACAATGGCATGTCACACATTTAGTTTTGCCCTTCTCCCCCGATGACTTTTGACACTGTATGCAAGTTATGATTCGGAAAATTATTGCAGTTAATGATGCAATAATCAACCCAGTTTAAACAGATAACACAGTTATTGTATTTATTTTATTCAACATTCATTTTTTTTAGTCAGTTACACTTTTACATCATTTGTGATGAACTGCTTTTTTTAATTTACAACACAAACAGAGAGAGAAACAGAGTCAGTCTGTTTCACCCACTGATACTGTTGGATTTATAAGCATTAGCGTGTGTGCATGTGTGTGTGTGTGTCCAGCGTGTCCAGTCTTCTCTCGTCACATACAGTATAGTGGTCAAATGTTCTAAAGGCGCCTTAATGACAGTCACTGAGAGTGTGTTTTTCACTGTCGGCCAGATATTTGCACCAACAACCTTCTGCTGTTCTAACCATGTAGCATGGCCTTATGTACCTCCATGTATTTTCCATGACCCTTTCTGATGTGTGTGTGTGTGTGTGTGTGTGTGTGTGTGTCTCTTGCAGATATCAGGATGTCTAAAGCAGCAGAAGAGGAGAAGCCTGGGGCTGAGTATCCAGGGGACAGTTCAGGTACACAAACACAAATATATTTCATGACATGAATAATAATGACATTTTGTTTAAAGAATTCAATCATCATGTTTTAATTATATGAATTTTCTCTCATTATTTCAAATGATTGTGATGTTGTTTAAGTCATTGTGCAATTTCTACAACACAGCGAACACACACGCACACACACGAACACACACACACTTCCTCACACTGTCTAATAAACGGTCTCTTTGTGTTTCAGACTCTGACAGAAACAGCCCCGATGACCAGGTTGGTCTTTTACTTTTATTTTATTATATTATTTTGTGTTATTATCCCAGTGTTGTTATTTTAACACAGAAGCTAAAATAATAATAATGATAACAATAATTATAGCTACCGTTATTAACAGTAATTTTGAATAAAATAAAAGTTGCACTTTTCTAAACTTTGCTTTTATCTCCAAATCAAATCAAGTCTTATTTTCAAATATGCAGTCATACACAGTACAACATGGAGTGACTTTGTTAAATGCCTCACTCTGGAATAAATCCAACAAATTGATAAATAGGATAAAAATTAATGTACCAAAAAAATTAATCTGATAAATACATAAAGTTTACTATCTGTAAATTATCATGATACAGTAAATATATATAGATACATAAATTTATAATAGCAGCAATATCTGTATCAAGTCTTCAAAATAACATTTAATGTTACATATCTGTTCATTAGTAGAGTAGAGCTTAATATTTGGTGGAAAATCAATACTTGCTAATACTAATACTAATGCTTTCTCAAATCCTGCCACATGATTGTGAACTTCAGTATTAAGCTACAATACTTGTTGGGTTTTTTGATAGCGTCTTTCTCATACAGTGGGGCTGGAATTAATGATTATTTTCATTATTGATGAATAATTTTGTCATAAAAATGAAACATGGCATGTGTGATATCCCAGAGCCAGAGGTGATGTTTTAGAATAGTATGTTTTATCTGACACACAGTCCAAAACTCAAAAGCTATTGAGTTTATTATCATGTACGGCAAAAAACATCAAATTTGAACATTTACGAAGCGTGAAACCAGCAAATGTTTGGCTTTCTTGTTCAAAGAAATCACTAAAATGATCATTAGATTATCAAAACATTGGCAGTGGCAGTTTTTATATCGTTGTTGATGTTTGAGTAACTGATTGCAGTGTCTGAATCTGTCATCGGATGATGTCGACACTGATGTGCGTGATTTTATTTTTTGTTACTTTTATTTGCCACTGCAGGTCCAGCCAATGAAAACAAGCCCCTTCAGCGTCTCTCCCACACCGGCTGGTAGCAAGGTGAGCCAGATCTGACACGCTTGCTGTTTTGGTCAATCCCAGCTTATAACCTGTCATAAAAAATTGGCTGTCAACAACTTTAATACTAAAACTCTGTATCAGTCAAACCTCTTTTGGTTATATAGAGGCCATGAAGAGCTGATCAATTATTTTTATATCCATTCACCATTTTCATAAACAGTTTCCAGTACTGACCTCTGATTATAATCAGCTTTATAAGAACCTTCCTAACACAATCAGACATGTTCCAGCAGGAAAATGATCTCAAATTGGAGAAAAATTAACAACATTGGCAACCGAGATAACATGCTACCCTGACATTAGCATGTAGCTACATGCTACCCTGACATTAGCATGTAGCTACATGTAGCAGTGTACTTGCAGCTGGGGAAGGACTGTAACAGAGAATAGCGGCACTTTCTACTGTGAGAAATCACCAAGAAAACTTACTTAATGAAACCAGAAATGTTCCAGCATGAATATGATCCAAAATCGTTCTGGAATTTTCAGCATCAGTGACCAGGATCACATGTTTCCCTAACATTAGCATGTAGCTATGGGTAGCATTGTGCTTGCAGCTGAGGAATGACTGTAATGGAGAATAGCAGCACTTTCTTTCATTAAAAATCACAAAAGAGTTTTTAGAACAGTTTGAAATTGAGATTTTTTGCTCATAGGGATCACAGGACAAGCATGATACTGTAGGTGCAAAGTTATTTGCTTACAGTGCTACTCATTTTAGTACATTTTATGTCACTATTGTTTTTTGTTGTTGTCAGATTTAATCAAAAACCGTTGGTGTGTTTTTGTCTATGCACTGAAAACAACAGTGCAATAAGTAGGTGTGGGTGTGTGTATGAACATGTATGTGTATGTGGGTGTGTGTGTAAGCATGTGTTTGTGCTGGCATGACTGTGGTGTGTTTGTAGTCATTGCACTTAATATGCAAATCATACAACTTTGTCCACGCCCACCTTCACTGAGGAGAAGAAACAGTCAGCTGTGAGAGAAAAGGCAGAAAGAAGAAAGGGTGTGAGAGAGGTGACAGTGAGTGATAGACGTACAGATGCAGCACAGTGCAGCGGTGATGGATGGGTAATGACAGGGCTGTGAGCGGCTAACGACAGCTAGAGGTCAGAGGTCAGCAGCTTTGGAGTGTTCCTGACACCATGAAAACGGGGAGGATTGACTCGACCTTCTGGACAGGTGAACGGCAAACACTTCAACTTGTGAATCAGGAGAGGGCAACAATAGACGGAGGCTCACAAAGTCAAACAAGGGAGCGCTAATGAAGTATCTTTGACTTTGACTCTTTTCTTTTCGCCGACAAAATCTGGTTTGTCTCATGATTCTGCATTCTGAGAAACCTGTTCCCTGGCTGCACGAACATTTGTGAGAGGGGGTCCAAAACTGATTTATCACATCAGCTTTGCAGGTCTCATAATTATGCAGCTGCTCAAAGTCTGATCTGTTAAATGTTTGCATTTTAAGACCTGAGAGTGTGTGTGAGAAGCAAAATGCAGAGTTAAAGTAGAAATATAGTAGAAATTATGTCTAAATTGGTATGTTTGCATGTGCAAAATAGCTACAAAAATGATATGTTAAACTGGCTTTGATCACTGAAATGTGTGCACAAGTTGATTGCATTTTGTCAGCCATTTATGTTCACAATAAGTTTTTTTTCTTCTCCAGTATATATGGGATTTGTGCTTCGGGTCTACCTCCTCCCTACATTTATAAGATTAATCATTTTGGGGACAGACTTGCAGGATTCATTTTCTGAAACTGATTTTGTGCAAGTATAATTTCTCATATATTCTATGTATACCCTGTGTATATTCCATGAGTACTGGATTAAAAAAACCTTTCACTGCGCCAGCAAAACAAGAAAAGTCAGATTGTCAGTCGTAGAGGACAATAGCTGTACCTATCAGTGTATGACTGTGTGTGTGTGTGTGTGTGTGTGTGTGTGTGTGTTGCTTTAAAAACCGTCTCTGGATCAATGAATTTACTCACAAAAACATTTCTTTGTGATCTGCTTTAGGGAAAGAGTGAGGAGAGCTCTGAGATGGCCCATAGCAACATCCCCCCTTCCTCTCAACAACAACAACAACAACAACAGCAACAGCAGCAGCAGCAGCAGCAACAACAACAACAACAACAACAACACCACCACACACAGCTAATGCTGGCTGGCAGTCAGCTAGCAGGGGTGAGACGATGCACACACTCACACTCATAATAAATTGTGTTAAGACGAGATGTGACCCCCTTCTTGGCTGACATGGCAACTGTCTTAGCTGGAAAGTTCTCCTCAGTCTTTTTTTTCTGTGTATCAATGATGCTTTTTTAGACTTTAAATAAAAACTGCTTGTAAATGTAACATAGACTGTATATAAAGAAGGACAAGGCAGCTCCATTTTCTCCCACTGTACAAAAATGAAGCCAAAATATCCTGGATACGGCCGTTGCCATCTTGCGCTAGTAACGTTCTGCGCAGTAGCAGTCTCCCCAGTATTGTGTTCCTGCCCATACACCCTTCCAGCCAATACCAAGCAGAGACTTTAATCACAACACACACAGCTGTCAATCATGACATTGAACCCCCTTTTATGTCACCATAACTTATTAAAACCAAACCTATTAGAAAAATGAACAGTTGAACATTAATCACATGTGATTAGAACTTTGTAAAATGACAGAAACCATCTTTAGGTAAAATATATTTGCACCATCATCAGCGCTGATGATCTTCTGTGCATTTTGGCCCATATTGAATAAGTGAAACTTCCTAGTAGTGCTGGTGTTCTTACTGTTTGCAGATTTTCTACACATTAAGATTTTTGGAGTTGTGCGCACTGCCGTTTCTATCAGATTTGATGAGTACCAGTCTCTCTTGAAATTTTAGCTAAGCACAGTGGACTCGTCTCTTCACTATTCGTCATGATTTATCTACTCCAGAAGAAGAAGGTCAATGAGAGTTAGTCTAGATCTGCTCTTTGATTTCAATCCGAAGATTTTGATTTCAAATTGCTGGCTACATTGTGTCCACATCTGTGGTTAAAATGTTACATTTGTGCTCTATCAACAATTTAGAATTGCTCTCACCTGGTAAAATGAACCAAAACTGATAGTTAAATGCTTTAAGAAGTCTCAAACATGCTTTCATGTGACTGTGCCTTCATTTAGTTTATAGTGTTAAGTGCCGAATAATGTGACTACTGTCATGCACTTGCACACAAGAAAAATATTCAGTCTAAGTACATAAATGCCCTGAAGGACAAGAAAGCACCTGCACAACATACAGTGTACAGTATTTGCATTAGGTGAAATACCTAAGCCAAACGTTCTTTAAGTTAAGTGGATGGCTTTTCTTGCTTGTCTTGCTCTGGCATGCTTTTATTGTCCGCTAACAGATTCACCTACACCTCTATTCCTGGAATGCTTAGCTGACTCTGCTCTTTGTTCTCTCCCCTGACTTTCTTTATGTCTCCACTTTTGTCTTCATTTTATTCTTCCTGCACATGATCCTTCTCTCTTCCTTTTTTTTTTGTCAAACTACTTTGTTGTCATTCACCTCTCCTTTCAACCTCCTTCCTGCATCTTTACATCTTCATCTCATTTGCCATCGCTGTCCTTATTTCTCTGTCGCCCCTTTTCTCCTCCACCTCCTCCTGCTGTCCCCTAGCTTGCCGCTCTGCTCCCAGCCCAGCAGCAGTTGCTCCTACAACAGGCTCAGGCTCAGCTCCTGGCGGCCGCCGTTCAGCAGTCAAACGCTGCCCATGCCGCTCACGCTGCCCATGCTGCCGCGCAGCAACAAGCCAACCAGCAGCAGCAGCAGAGCCAATCACAATCCCAGCAGCAACAGCAGCAGCAACAGCAACAAACCAAACAGGAACAAACTGTCCAAGCCCCGCCTCCACCGCAGCTGGCCCTGTCACAGCCGATCCAGCTCACAGCCCAGGTATGAACAGCAAGTGCTCTAATGAACAGTGTGTACCTTTTGAAGTAAGCGAAGTACAGCATGTGATTTCTTAGTTGCACTTTTGACACTTCTTTTAAAAATATTTGGCCATCCCTTGACTTGTCTGTCACCTTTAAGCCCAGTTTATTTGTGCAGTATATTGAGGAGTGTTTGTGTTTTCATTGCAGGACATCCAGCAGCTGTTGCAGCTCCAGCAGCTGGTTCTGATGCCGGGTCATCATCTCCAGTCTCCTGCTCAGTTCCTCCTGTCTCAGCCACCACAGGCACAGCAGCCGCAGCAGGGTGAGGTCCACTTAGGAAACTTCTGGTCTCCAGTTCTGATAATTACAATAAAGTACACACTTGAAGAATTAAAACCACCAAGAATTCATGTAATATGGTAAAGAATTTTTGTTTCCATACCCGATGGCTTTACTGGTGCATTTATCACAGCAGTGTGTGGATTTAGTGGCATCTAGCAGTGAGGATTGCAGACTGGAACCAAGAGGCAATGTACAGGGCTGAAAAATGAAGCCAACTCAAAAGTGCTAAAAGCTGCAGTTCCTTTAATGGCCACTTGAGACTGGCTCCGGAAGCAAGTCAATCCCCACAGCCCCCTGTGTTAAAATGCCCAAATTTACAGCAGTAATACATGTTTACAACCTGGTAACCTGGTACCTAGTAAACAGTTTCAGTCTCAAAAGCTAATTTCAACATTCATGGCAACTGTACAGCGGGCAACTAGGGTCACCCATTCACATTTTATCAAGGCTTAAAGTTACAGTGCTGGTTGCTTTGAGTGACAGGCTGTCTGCTAGTGTCCTCGGCTTCTCAGTCAGATCCACCCCTCGCTCCTCCACAGCGCCAGCCTCTCATCCAAATAAGGTCACTCCTGGCTCAAACAAACAAAATGGCAATGAACAAAATGCCGAGCTTGGGGCTTCGAAATGGAAGTCCATAAACCGATGGGTGATGTCACAGTAGCTACGTCCAATATTGCCTATTGTCTATGATTGCAACCAGCTGAAACGTCTCCCATGGGCCAAACTTGAACTCACGGTTAGGATTCTTTCAGTGTTTATTGTTTGGGGAACCAAATTATCCATAGAGGTCCAGGTGATTCAAACTAGTAAAATACTTTATAAAGCAGTTTCATGTTACAAATTAATTCTCTCCTACGTGTGTTCACCTTTTCTTTGTGATGATGTATGATTCAGAGGTTCAGAGGATTTTTACTAGGAGCTAAGTAGTTTCATGTTTTTTTTTTTCTGATGCTGCTCAGCTTGTACGCTAACTATGGTAGTCAATAAGGAAATGTGAATGGCCCTATCTAGAGCTGGTGTTTGGTCCTTTTTGGGCTCTGTAGATATGAGCAGCTCTTTCTAAGGTAACGAAAACACAACGATTCTTATTTTCAGGTGATTATACAAAAAAAATACTTATTATGTTTTATTTTATTTATGCCAGTATCTCCCCCTAAGTCCTACATACTGGACCTTTAATAATTTGATTGAGCGGTTGGTTGGTTGGATGATTGGTTTGTTAATTGGTTACTCTTCCTTTCACAGGTTTGCTCTCGACACCAAATCTGATCCAGCTACCTCAGCAAAGCCCAGGGGGGCTACTGACAACCCCGCCTCGCCTGGGTCTCCAAGCACAGGTAGAAAGTCTTTGTGTGAGTTTGTTCAGACAGAGAGAGAGGGAGAGAAAGACGGCGTAAAAGAGACCTTGAGAAGCATAATGTAAATACACCACAAGTGGTATTAGTTATCTTCATGCAAAACCAATAGATGTTGAATCTCTGCAGCACAGGTCTTTTGTTAGACTGATATTCACCACCATCACCATCATCTCTTGCAAACCATCTGCAGAATGCAAAACACTATCCTTCAGATTGTCTTCTGCTTTCAGAAACACTTTAGAGTTTAAACAAATAGCTGATCTCTGCTGCAACAATCTGCCAAAGGAAAAAGGTCGAGGTAGCTGCTTATTGGAAAATATATTCCATTGTGGCAGCTTCTTTTCATGAAAGACATAGAATCTTGATGATATATTCACTCAGCTCACCTCTTGTCCTAGGTCTTTATCCTCTGTAACACAATGCATGAATGCATCCCCACACATCCGAGGGCCGTTATAGATTTTTCAATAAGCTGTGATGAAGTCGTGTCAAACACGACAGCGGCCGCTCCCTGCTTGTTCATGTATTTTATTCACAGAGATGATAAATGTAAATGAGGCGCGTAGCGGCAGGTATCGTGCATGATGTCTGGTCAATTAGTTGATACTCCCAAAGCTCGCAGGGTCAAATTCCTGCTCTGACGTACTATGTGTCTCAGACGACCTGATGGCAGGCCGAGGTTAAACTCTGTCTACAGATAATATATTCATAGTTTTTTTCTCCTGTTTAGAATAAAAGATGTTTTTTGTGCATGATTGATGTCAAATTTGTTTAATTTGTCAGTGCACACAGGATCAAATTGTTGTTTTTATGCATGTCTCCCAGATGATTAAATCATATGTATTCACTGACCAGTCTATTTCAGCTCTGTACTCTGTTTAGTAGTCATGACAGTAATACATAATAAAAAAAAATATACACTATAATATATATTTTTATGTATATATTTTTCAATATATCATTTTAAACAAAATTACAAGGTACTTTACAATCAAAACAAATTATAATAGTAAATAAAATCAGAAACAAAACGAAACTAAATTTTACCATAATACCAGTTGACTTTGCAGCAACACTTGCAGGGTTGTGTGGGAGTTTGTAAATGGATATTTTAATATAGTTTTGCTGTTGTTAAACACGGTCCCCAGTGACTTTAATTCATCAAGTGTTTGCTGTTATTGGATCACTCAGAGGTGTGTAAGAAAAACAGCTCGCTTCACAAATAAAGCGTGACACTAGATGAGTAACTGATACATAAATGGTCATTTGGTGGGTGAAGTATTTCTTTAGGATTCACTTAATTTCTTCGGCCTCATGCTCAGCCTGTACACCAGTGATCGTCAGCTGGCTTTTGAAGGAACCCCCAAAACAATTGCAACTGATCATTTTATCATGAATGATTTACAAACCCTAAATATATACGTTCAATCAGCAGGTGCTACAGACATAAATCCATCTGTAAACATATTATCAGCAAGTGGTAGTGATTTTCGGGTCGACCCACAGCTTGCAGGCCCTGGTTCTAGTAAGCTTATTAGAAAATATTTTAATATAAACACATATGCACTCAGGCCTTTTCTCAGTCCTGACAATTGTGCTGCTATTATGAATAAAGTTGGGGTCGTTTTCGGGTGGTTAATTTACAGATATTTCAGTGCAGATCAAGTGCAATCAGGTGAAGCTGAAACAATTTCCCGTATTTTATTAACAGGATGCGGCTTGTGCCATATCTTTATGCAAGGATGGAGGCAAACTCTCAACTCATTTTTAACATTTTATTTTATTTATTCTTTATCTAAAATGAGTCCATTTGAATACATTTCTTACTTCTGTCCTCCCGACATTACAGAGGGAGAAGAGCAGCGATGTTGTGGTTGGCGGAAGCAGCAGTGGCGGCAGCGGCTCTATAGTCGCCACCGGCAGCAGCAGCGTTGGTGTTGTGACGTCTGTAGGAGCCACCTCAGCATCCAGCAGTGCCATGGCTTCCTCGTTGACTTCTGGCTTGACTCCTGGAGGTCACGGGAGTCACATGGGGGAAGAACCCAGCGACCTGGAGGAGCTGGAGCAGTTTGCCCGCACCTTCAAACAACGACGCATCAAGCTCGGATTCACCCAGGTAAAAGGGGTGATAAGAAGGTGGACAGGAGTGTGTGTGTGTGTGTGTCTCAGCTTAATTTCTGACACTGTTTATTTGTCTGACAGGGAGACGTCGGTGTTGCAATGGGTAAACTGTATGGTAACGACTTCAGCCAGACCACCATCTCCCGATTTGAAGCTCTCAACCTGAGCTTTAAGAACATGTGCAAGCTGAAACCACTGCTGGAGAAGTGGCTGAGTGATGCAGGTAAACGTCCAGAACTTATCAGAGCAGGTGTCCTTAACCTGATTGACAGCAGACACAAGTCTGCTGTCTGTAAAGAAAATCCAGACAGCAGAGTTTGTTCCCAGTAATCATTCATTTTGCATGACTAATAAATGACCTCCAAAACTTGAAAAAGTCCAAAACCAAGCTCTGACGAAATTGCGCGGATGGATAAAGTTATTGTTAATGGAAGTATTACTTAGCAATACTGTATGTCATTAACAGTTGTAAAAGTCTAAAGTTATCAGTGTGATATTTTTTGGTTGTTACCATGTAAGTGCAAAAAACTGTAGTTCTTTTACTTCAGAAGGCTTTACTGCATGTTTTCTTCCATGCTTTTCTGTCTGTTGGCCCACATGTCTTCATGTCTCTTTATTTATTCTTGCTCTCGTCTCTCTATCTATCTCTCTCTGACAGAAACCATGGCAGTAGACAGCATGCTGCCCAGCCCGTCTTCTCTCTCCTCCCCTATGTTGGGCATCGAGGGTCTATCCGGCCGGCGCAGGAAGAAGCGCACCAGCATCGAGACCAATGTGCGAGTGGCCTTAGAGCGCAACTTCTGCACGGTAGGACATTGACTTATTTACCAAGGATATAGAACACCATGTCTGTCAGTCTGGAATCTTTCAGTCTGGAGAGTGAGACTGACACAAAAACAGAAAAATGTCAACAAAAAGATATCATGGCATTCAGAGGAATCATATCTCAGTGGAGGTTGAATTTCTTACTGAGATCTGACAGGTGAGGTATTTTTCTAGATCTCAACTGTACAAAATGATGCACGTGGCAGATTTAAGAGCCTCATCTTTCATTTTTCAGGAAGTATTCAAATCTTTTACTCAAAGTAAAAGTCTTGCATACAATCATTTGAGAGAAAATGCTAAAAAAAACAAAAAAACAAAGCTTTTTAAGACTTTTTAGAACTTTAACATATGAACATTGTCTACATTTGCATGCACACTATGATGTTCCACTATGACTCAGAATATGACACCAGTCATGTAAACAGCATATTGCATTTGGATATTCCAGATTAGGCCTTCTTTTTTTTAAGAAACATTTTCATTTGGAATATGCCAGTATTATTGTGGTTTTAGGAGCATTCTTTGAGCACCAATACGGCACATTCATAACATGCATCTCAACTGGGGTTTTAACGTAGTTTGTAACACACAGCTTCTTACCTATTTGAGTCAGCTCTGTGTGTTGTACACAAACCAACTAGCTTACAGATTGCAAAACTGTGAGGTAGAGATGCATGCCCAAAAGAAAAGCCTGCATCCCTGGTCCAAACGAGAGACATCATCAACTTTTTAAACATCATGAAAGATCAGGATATGAACGGGTTCTTGGATATGCGCAAAGTTGCAACAGTGACCTTTTCAAGAAAGTGGTTGAAGGAATGGAAAAGGGAAACAAACTTTATTTTGATGCAAAGAAGCTAAAGTGGCTCCAGCTGTTCCACGGTTTCATATTTTGGCATGATAATCATGTTATGGCAGGTTAATCTGAGTATGCATGGCTGCATGTTAACAGGAATACTAGTGGAATATTCATTTTCATCAGCCATGTAAACAGCTTATTGTCTTGTTTGGAATAAGAAACACCTGGAACATTTTGTGCATGAAAACATAGTCAGTGTTGAGGACAAATAATCTAAGGAATACTGTCAAGTTGGGTGCACATTTGAGTGAATTGACTGAATTAGACAGGATGTTTCAGGCTTGCTAAAGAGTTGAAGGTATGCATGTAAGGGTTAGGCAAATATCATCACCCGTTCTTTCATCCATTGGTTTCAGTTTCTGCTCGTCTCTCTTTTTACCCATTAGTCTGATGTTTTCCTCCTCAGAACCAAAAGCCTACCTCGGAGGAGATCCTGCTCATGGCAGAGCAGCTCAACATGGAGAAGGAGGTGATTCGTGTTTGGTTCTGCAACCGCAGACAGAAAGAGAAACGCATCAACCCCTCTAGCAGCACCACCCCTCCCTTGCCCAGCCAGACTTCACCTGTTGTGACACACAAAGCCCCCTGCTACAGCCCGCACATGGTACAGTCCACCACACATCCACTGACTCTTCCTTTACTTGTTTTGTGTAATTTCAGAGGTTGGATATTTGTTTCCACAGATGGAAGTATTTCCTGATCTCTCTTTCCCTCTCTCCCTCTCCAGATATCGAGTCAGGGTCTGTCCCAGGTCACCACCTGTCTCAGCACAACAGGTGAGCTGTAATTACTGTTTGTGCCCGTGTAGAGTCTCGTCAATGAATTATTAAAGGTTAGAGCAGTGCTTCCCAATTGTGTTTTTGGAACCCTAAGGTCGGTCACAGGAAGATTAAACTGGTCCTGACGTTATTTGGAAGAAGTTGATACTTCTGTATTGTCGGAGCTTTTTGCTGCTTTGATGAAACACTGAAGAATCATCACTTTAAAAAAAATGATTTCTGTGAGAGGAAGATTGAAATAGAAAACAATGATGTTTTGTTGACAACAACATGGAAGCACTGGTCCCGTCTTGAGTTGTTTACCTCCATGAGTCATGGCTTGTCCTCGTGATTTATGGACCCTGGCTACGGTGTGAGCTATCCCAGGCTTCACAGATATGACAGATGGCCTGACAGGTAACAAACACAGCTGGAAATTTATCGGTCCGTTGAGCCGAGGCTAATACTTTCCAGTCGCAAACTTCTCTCTCCAGTCTGCAGTTGACTGGAGTTAAAGAAGACACTCAAAAAGCTAAGGATCCTGACTGCTGATTAAGAACTGTGTCACCAAAATGTTTATTTAATGCTGTAACTCATCTGCACGGTGAAAACAAACCTGCTACATGGCACCAACATCCCTCTCCTTCTCTTCCCCTCAGCCGCCAGCTCTTCAGCATCCTGCCCCATGACTCCTGTCAGCTCCGCTGCAGTAGGCTCCGCCTCTTCTTCTGTGACCCCACCCCCACATAGCACAGCTAGCCCCGCCCCTCCCAGCCTTGGGGCCCACGGGCTCAACACTGGGTGAGTGTTTATCTGATGGTAATAATTGAAAAACAAAACATGGTGGTTATTTTATCTTTAAAGGGATTTTATGGCAGCAGAGGGCGTTGTTTACTTCCTCTCAACTACTGCATTACAGACATTCCAACAGGAAATACACGTGGACCTATTTAGAATGTTTAAATCACCAAGTTTGAAATGATCTATAGACAGAATAACGATGACTTCACACTAAAAGTTACTTTCAGGTACACAACTGGCAGTTGATTTGAACTGCAGAGATATCTGAAATAGGCAGACTTGTTTATTTCTTTCGTCATTTTCATTCGTAACTGTAACATTTAAAGATATATAGTTAAACACTACTAATCTGATCTATCAGATGTTACTGCTGTGCTTATTTTATGTACCGTATTGCTTTGCTGGCGCCTTCAATGAACCAAATCTACCATTACCCAACAGCACCACCTCAGTGCCGGTCAGACTAACTGCTAGTTTTGGGGAAACTCAAGCTGTCCTTTCCTTTACTCAGTCACCTAACAGGTAAATCAGATCTTCAACCTGACGTTAAAGTATTGTCATTAATGGGAAAGCATCAAACACGCCTTTTAGACAACACGATTTTCCCCCGATACCTCAGCTGTTTTTCACCACCGTTTGCTCAGCACCATTAAATTATATGTACACGACACAGGGGAAGTTATAAAGAAACATGATTCGGTTTGAGGCTTTGAGCCAGTCATAATCAAAATGATGATAGGTGGAAGTACAGCAGGGAAAAAAAAACAGAAAACAAACTTTGCCCACAACAATTTACGGTTAATTGGTCAATCTTCTAAGTCATCAAAGCAGAAAGCAAGCTATGAAACACTCTCCCATGTCTACGTTTTAAATGTGAAAACCCTCTGCTCTTTTAGATTTGTATTATTGTAAAATGTATATATTTGTTTTTTGACAATTTGACATTTTATAATCCACATTTTGTGAAATAAGGCAATTAATCAAAAATAATAAGCAATACATTTTGCCTGGGTCCAGAGTAGACCTATGAATTCGCCCAGTCCACCGAGTTTGAGTTGACTGACTCTGGTCTGGCATTGTGACGTGAAACAGCAGTTTCTCAACATCCAGTGGGGGGACTAGCTTATTCAATCAGTGCCATGGGCGGGACTAATGCTATTGTCATTGTCATTAGTTTTTACTTTGCTCCGCTCCACTTTTAAAACCCAAGCATAAGCAGGTATATTGGTACGGCTGCGCATCAGTGTTGACTTTAAATGACATTAGACTCAGGTGGATATACTGGTCTCAAGTGATTGGTTGGAGAAAATAAAAAAAACCCTCCCCCATGGACATCAGTTAGAGGGGAGACAATGTCAAACTGAAGATGGAAACGGAGTGTGACCAGCTGACAATTTCATCTGATATCAGGCAAAAACAGACAAATTATTAATAAAAATGATAATTTGTTGCAGGCCTTAATTAAAAGGAGAGAGACCGTGTTTCTTTCAAAATAAAAGACTGACTCTTTGGAAAAATCTTATTTACACCTCTGTGTAAGAATGCAAAAATGACACACTATTTTATACTATCTGTATTTGAAAGGGTTTTTTTCACACATTTTGGAGTGTTTAGGTTGTTCCTGAATCAGTGAAACCATCAGCCCTCCATCAGCTGTAATGAAAACATGTTAAACTTGACATCACCTGAAACATATGCAGCTGTATGTTGCAAAGAAAAGCTGTTGAAAGGTGTGTCAGACTGCTGCCACACAAGTTTGACTGCAATTCTGCTCACACACATGGAGATGTATGTACAAGCTAAGGCATGCAGTTTTGACAAAGATAGACAGTGTCAGAGAAGCTGCTGGTGCCCCAATTACACCATCAAACACAAGACAAGAGACATAATTACACTGGGGTTACGTCACTCTAACCTGCTAACTCTTTCTCTACAAGTGTGAATTGTTTGTGTGAATTTGCGGTCCGTCCACATTTCAGGAACACATTGATGGGAGTAAGCACAGGGATGAACCAGGCCCTCATTGGCAGCAGTCCCCTGGCTACCATGCAAGGTGTGTGTGCATGTGTGTGTGTTTGTGTGTGTGCATGCAGACTGTCCCCTCCAGCCCAGCAAGTCTTCATGAGTCTCCATTTCTTAAGACTACTTCCCATTTCACCCTTCATCCATTCTGTCCAAAATGAATTTCCTTGCAGCTCTCAGACGACAGTAGCCAACAGCGAGCCCGGCTCTCACTCCTCCTCCTCAGCACAAACTTTTTGAATCGCTCAGTATGGTGAAAGATTCAATTTGATTCTCATACAATAGACTGCTATTATCACAGAGTGACAAGAGCCCCTTATGGCAAAGCTTAGGAGGCCAAGTCAGCTTACAGTAAACAGTTGAACAGGCACAATCCCCTCCCTCTCTATACCGAGGCCTGTTGGCTAAATAACTAGTTTCCACTCAAAATTCCCCTTTTTAAAAGAGACGATCTGCTGCCAAATCAATTAAGCATCACAAATAAAGTCTGTGAGCTCAGCTTTGAATCCGTCATGTGATCCATCTCCCTATAGCGCCGATTCAGACCTTCCCCTTTTTCTCCCACTCTGTTCTGGCGTCATTCAGAGCCGGCCTCCTCCGGGCCATGTGTTGATGAGAAGGATACAGCCTGTTATGGAAACTGCAGCTCTAGCACTGCCGGCTCTGATAGAGTTATAGGCTGAAGGAGAGAAGAAAGAGGAGCCTCGGTGAAAAGAGGGTTTGTGAAATGAAGTGTTGACGTGGAAAAGGATTTCTGGTTTGAATCCCTCTGGGGCCACACACAAGCTTTGAATGTTTACACTCGTGGCGCTGTAATGGATAAAAGTGTTGACTATTACACTGGAATTCAAAAGTCGGCAGGTGTCACTCTCTGTTACAGTGGAGCTCTGACTGATAGACAGCTTATTCTGCCGTGCTCGCTGCAGTAATTCTGCAGGAAAATACAGGATTATTTTCAGTGTTGGGATCTTATTTCTCATCGCGATATAACATAATGATGCCTTGAAAAACACCTTGTAATATCTAAAGTAAACCTCTTTAGGTCACTCATGGTTTTTCTGTGAACAGTATGACACATACTGATGATTTTATTTTGTTTTTCTGTGGTGCTACTTGATGTTGTGTGCAGATAGTCAGCAGAATGAGACAGAAGTTTATTTTCACACTTTCACAAGCATCCAACTCAGTATTCATCATTCATAGCATCATGTAGGTGGTTGTGTGCATGTGTAGTAAATAACTGTATCTCCATCTTCATCCTTTTGCTGACTATCATTTGTCTTCTTGCAATTTAGGATTTAGGATTTTTTATATCCAAATGTAAATAGAAGCATATTTATTTCTAAAGGTTCAGTTCACCCAAATAACTAATACCATATATATTGTATATATATATATATATACAGTATATATCACCCCAAATGTTTTCAGAAACATATTATAGTGTACCGTTGGCTGTAAAATGGAAAAGCTGGTCCGACTGGTCCAACCTGGCAGCCAGGTCACAATCTTTCTCATGTTACAACTAAACAGTACACTAAAATATGTTTGAGGTGGGAATTAGGCAATGCAGTTGATCAGCGCTGCCTAGTTTGGCAGTTTGACCGTCGTTCACGAGCAGTGATTGACATGATTGACAGCTGCTTTAAAGACTCCTCGGCTCTGATTGGTTGTTTTTGGTGTGCTGAGTTAGATTCTAGCAAATGCCATTAGAAGCAATAGACCATTATCTGTCTGTTTTATAGTGACAGCTTCAGCAAATGTGTCACCAAGTTATTTTCATAAAAGTCTGTCCGAAATTATTCTGATATCCGTTTGAAAATAGTTTTGTTGTGACTTGGGTGACCTGACCCTTAAATCATTTTTGCCTGCTTACTCCCAGAATGATTTATTTCCATTATATAAGTGAATGTATGAAAACTGCCAGTTTAGTCACTCTGCAGTCTTCCCCCATCTGCATCTCTAGTTACTGATGTGTCTCTTTTCTTCCTGTCTTTTTCTATCCTCCAAACCTGTCTTTTTTTATCCACTCTGCCTGCTTTTCTACAAATTTTCTTTCCTTTTTGTCCTCTGCCTATGTTTATCCATCTCTCCATCTTTCTCTTCACCTCTTTTCTGTCTTTTCTCAATTGCTGCTGTCCCATCTCTGCTGTTTGTTTCCTCTTCAACGCCACCACATCTACGTTCGTCCTGCTTTTCCTTTTACTCTTTTCCCTTCCGTCATCTTTTTTCTACCTCTCTTCATCATTTGTCACTTTGTATTTATCACATTTTTTCTTTCTCTTTCCCTCCTCCTTTCATCTCAACCCTTCTCTTATCTCTCGCTCCATAACTGTCCACACTCCCTCTATCTTCTTCCTCTCGTCCATCCCTACCAGCCCTGGCAGCCAGCAGTGGTCAGCTGCCCATCTCCAGCCTCGAGGGGGGAGCCGCTCACATGCTTCTGGGAGGACCTGGGGGTCCCGCTGTACCTCCTTCCCTCCGCCCCTCACTCTTCCTCAACCGCCCTACCCTCCTCCCCATGGTGACCGGCTCCATGGCAACAACCTCCACACCTGCCATGGGACTGGTCAGCAGCGTTGGTGGAATGTGCGGCCCCCGTCCCTCCTTCTCCCAGTCTCCGCCGCCCGGCGCCAGCGACCTCATGAGCCCGACTTCGTGTCCCGAGGAGTCCGTATCTCCTTGTTCAAGCCCCGCCTCCTTCTGTTCTTTCAGCGAAGCCTCGCCACCTCCTTTGGGAGGGGCCATGGCCGAGTGATCCCTCACTGACAGCCAAAGTTTCTTATCAGAGGAGAACGAGGAGGAGGAAGAGGAAGAGTTAAAGGAGTTTTAAAAATCTAAATTTACAACCTCGCCTTTCAACCAAAGCCATCTCTCTGTCTGATCCATCTCTGATTTCATCTCTCTCTTTCTCTGTCTCCCCGCTGAAGTCTTCTGAAGCCAAAAATATACACAGATGGATGATGGGAGGAAGCAAAGAGAGAGGGAGAATGGAGAGGATAGAGAGAACTGCAGAACGGAGGGGGGACATTTGAAACCAAATAATGATCTACAGCTGGAGAGGTGGCACTGAGGAGTGTTTTTGCTCAGCATCGGGGAAACGAACAGCATGCTTTTTATCGGCTGGAGAAAAAATAAACTTGCTGAGGGCAGGGATGAGAAGCGAAACTGTGTGTGAGAAATGGGAGGCAAAAAGAAAAGACTTGTTTAACAAGCTCGGAAGGTCATGTGGTTGCAACCAAATTTAAAAAAAAAAAAAAAAAACAGAAGAGAGAAAAGATGCTAGAAGAGAAACACACACTTACAAAGATGAAAACCAAAATCTCCAAATACCAAAAACTGAAAACCAAAAAAGACAAAAAAACAACAAAACGGAGAGAAAAGCTTTAGTTCAAAAAGACTTTGCATTCTGATCTGTCCAGGATCAGGTCAGTACTTCATTTCACTTCATGACAAACATTTTCCATTTCACTCAGGATTTCCTTTGTTCTCATTTTCAGCTTTACAAAACATCTATTTTTTCTATTAATTTCCATTAATCACTCTTTATGGTATTACAGATATGTAATGTTTTACAGCTGATCCCACATGCAGCATATCTACCTACCTCTCTCTTTACAGTGATGCATACCTTACATTAGAACAGGCAGCGTTTGTTTTCACCAGCCTGGGGTGGCAGATGGGTGGAGTTTACTACTATAATTACTATAGCATCACTAAAGATGCCAATCCATACTTACTGTAGTATACTTTGCTGTTAATGCCTGAGCTTTCTGGTATTCATTAAATTATACTATGTGGTAAAACCCACCCTTCTGGCATGTAAATTGGATAAAACCAACCGTACGTGTTGGAAAATCTTATTTGATCCAGGTAAAAATAAATATATTGGTCTTTTTTTTGGTGGTTGTTTAGCTGTTTTATTTACATCCTAATTTTC
This sequence comes from Epinephelus moara, assembly GCF_006386435.1. Lineage (NCBI taxonomy): Eukaryota > Metazoa > Chordata > Actinopteri > Perciformes > Serranidae > Epinephelus > Epinephelus moara. The sequence continues at coordinate 25,993,331 of NC_065527.1, read as the reverse complement.
TGTGCAAAGAGAACATTTTCTATCAGGATTTCATCATCAATATTCTCATTGTTGTCTTTAGTGTTTGCTCAAATCGAAGTAAACACACTCAACAGTCTACAAAGAGGATACCACAGGCAGATGTGGACAGTCTTGGGATTTTATTCAGCATTATTTGGCTTCTTTTATTTTCATCACCCCATACACACCCATACCATCATCATGTCATCTTCCAGACTGCTCATCTACCACCAGACAGTCACTCTTGGATACCAAAGCATCGCCTCTGGCAGCGTTGTCTCTTGATTCGCCCGGGAGACGAGTGTCCAGACAAAACCTCAGCAGTGTCAAAGGGAAAACACACACACACATACACACACACACACACACACTACAAGCAAAAGAAAGAGTCCAAACCAAAAAAAAAAGAACAAAAGAAAGAGGTGAAGCACCGGCGTTCCCCTTACTGCCCCCAAACCCCTGCCCTCCATCCCTCCCTCCCATCTGCCCCTCTCCTTTGTCTCCAAAGATCAGATCAAAGGGCCAAAAGAAAAGAGGAGAAGAAGAAGAGGAGGAGAAGCGGTCAGGAGCGGAGGAGCCAAAGGTATGAAAAGCTGCAGGGGAAAAGCAAGAAGATAGAAGGAAGAGGAGCAGGAGGAGGTGCGCTCGAAGCGGCGGACCAAAAAACCAAAAAGTAACCCAAAACCAAAAGCTACTACTACTGCTACTAATTATGTATGAGTGACTGAACCGTAACTAAACCAAATACAAACAAAGAGGGGGAGGACGAGGGGAGAAAAGGGGGGAGTAAGGCCCTGTCTGTCTGTTTGTCTTTAGCTGTGATTGCTGTTCTTGTATCGACAGACAGAAATCGTTCCCTCCCTCCCTCTGCCAGCGACCTCGGCTTTGTTCTCACTTTTTCCTGGATGGATAAAATATGGAATAACCTCAACAAACTGACTTTGAGAATATATATATTTTTGTTTTTGCTTTCCATAGTGTGTCTGTTAATGATGTATGGATTTGTCTCATTGCTTTCTACTTATTATGCGGCGGGAAGGAGGGAGGGAGGGAGGGGCAGGGGTGGGGAGGTGGTGGTGGTGGGTTTTGGCGACGTGTTGCCTATTTTCATATCTTCTTGTCTCTTCGGTTGTGCTCTGGGTTTTTATTTTTTTTATGGTTGGAAATAACTGTGAAAATGTAGCTTCCAAGATTACAAAAAAAAGTTTTTTTTAGTTGATCCATTATGTTGTGAGAAAGCCAAAACTGAAAACCAAAAGCAAAACTTTTTAGACATACAACCAAATAGAACAACCAAACCAATGCACAAGTTGTACGTGTGGCTCAGCTGTGTGTGACTGTGGGAACGTGTGTGTGCTTGTGCGAGCGTGTGTCGGTATAAAGATAAATTCTCTTGCATCCAAACCAAACCGTAAAACACAACGCACTCTTTATGTCTCATAAACATGTTCAACAAACTAATGTCACCCAGTGTTTATTTTAGATACTTGAAAGCAGAACTCTGGTCATTTTCAACCTGGACCCGTTTCACAGAGTTTTCCCATCAAACTTATTGTCTCCAACGTTCTCTCCTGCTGCTTGGATCATTTCTAACACAAACTCCAAAAATCAAAGTGATCCCTCTGTCGCCTTGTGAAACTCAGCACAAGTTTAGTTTATTTATATTCAGATAACTTTCACTATTTATTTTTGCAGAGGGCTTCTGAGGCTTAACTGTACAGTTGCTGTTGTTCGTATCTTTTAACAGATGTTTATTTACAGAGTGAGAAGTTAATAAGTGGTGTAAAATACAGATTGACTTCTTTTGGCCACATAGCTCATTTTTAATGTAGCATACTTAACAGGCAGCCACTGTTTTCTATTCATTTCAGCACGAATGAAAATCAATTTACTGATATTTTAAACATAAGCAATATTGCTAATCCGTCATCTCAACTTTACGTCATGTGTTTCTCCCTGAAGTTGTATTATTGTAATGCAGGTGAGAGCAGACTCACATATTCCAACATGTTCTCACTCTCATCTCATCCAATACAGTAGCTTGGTCAGTGGCCTTCAGACTGGGATGCTTTAGGTACCCGACTAGCGTCGTCTTGGACGTTCAGGGATGGCAGGTCAATTTCCACACGTCACATGCATAGTGTCTTTTCAAAATAATCTTCCATGTTCATGGGAAACATTTGCTTGAGTCCAGACATTTGAACCGGCACCACTAGCCCAAGTACAAGTTCACTGATTTGTCTGGCATCGTGACATGAAACAGTAATTTCGCAGGTAAATAACAACAACAAATGAGCAATGCAGAGGTCCTCAATTAGCCAACTGGCACCACCGACAGGACTAACATCATTGTCTTGCTGTTGTCAAGCAGTGTGCCGGAACCAATGAGGAGTTATAAGAACAATGGCGAGCGCTGAGGACAAGATAGAAGCTGCTATCCGGACTGTTCTTAATTGACATGCTATCCCAATATCACCCGATATTGGCATGGCTACATATCAGTGTGGAGTTAAAATGACGTTAGATTTAGGTGGATATGTTGGTCTAATTGGTTAGGGGAAATCGAACCTCCTTCCCTTACAAAAATCGGATAGAGTGGACGCAATGTCAGACTAACGATGGAAACACAGTGTGATGAGTTGATAATTCTGTCCGATATCAGGCGAAGGAAACAGCTTTCACCAAAACTGTTTTAGGTTTAGGCAATAAAATTACGTGGTTAGGTAGGAAAAAAACATCATGGTTAGGGTTAAAATAAGTAAGTTTAACCTGTGTTTCTCACAAACACAAACACCCATCTCCAGGGTGAAAGTCCTGTGCTTGGTTGAGTCATCCACCCCTCCGTCCCCCTCTCCTGCCAAACTTGGACTGTCTCGCTCTTTATACAATGTCATTGCCATGGATGGGTTTGCATCAGAGTTAAATTAAAGCCTGGTATATTTGTACAGATGCTGTAGGGTGCCTTGTGTATCAGAATCAGAAACTGACGGCCACTGACCAAGCTGCAATATTTGATGCCCCGGGAATGAGAACAGGCTGTATATTAATTATATTATATTATTATTAAGTTATGTGACCTGGAAACCAAACCTTTTAACATAACTGTGAATAAGATAAACAAGTATGTACAGCACATCTAGATGATCATCAGTCAACTCTAATTTCCATTGAATGTATCACCAAGGTAGAGTTTTTAAGGATCAGTGATTTTTCATATTGTCCTGTTTTTAATAGTGAAGGCATACCAGTGTTCAGGTATCTAAAAACTGTTGATAAATTATCACCAATACAGTATATTTGATTTTACGTTAATGAGCTGAAACATGTTTCTTTTGAAAAGCTCCACAGTGAAGCAGTTGGCGATATTTTTGTGAGAAAAGATCACTCTGATGGAATAATAAAAAGAGGTCCAGGTTGAAAACAGAGAAAGCTTTCATCAAACACACACAGGTACTGTAGGCAACCAATGATAAAGATGATATGGGGAGGGAAGTGGGGGGGTGCTCACGTCTGAGACGGATTAAAGGCTGTTAACGTCCACTTTTAGAGGGAATGTATCCATTAGTTCTTCTAGGTTTTTGTAGGGGGGAAATAATCTATGTTCAACTGCTCTTACTTGTTGCTGATGTATAAAAAGGCTGGGACTATTACCTTTGATGATGACGACCGAAGACGACGACTTGATTTAAGAACCAAAAGCTTTAAAACTCTTTATCTCTCACGGGCTCTTTGTTGGAAAAAAAAATATTTGTATTTATTGTATGAGGGAGGTGTGTGCTTTTTTCGGGGATGGGGAAAAATGGTCCGTTTGTATTTTATTAACTTCTTTGTCTCTCACCTTTATTTATTGACTCTTTATTTATGTATTTATTGGATTCTATTTATGTCTTTCTGGATCTTTGTAATAGTTTTTTCAGGGGTTGTTGTGAGGCTTGTATCTGCAGAGAGAGGGGTGTTCTTGAGATCAAGACAAGAAGAGAAAATGCCAAACGAATGTTTCAAAGCAAAACCAAACTTAAAGACTGTTGTAACCTGAGACAGAGAGAGAAAGTAGCAGGGAAACTGTGACGGAGGAAAATGCTGTTTTAAAATTAACTTTGTGGGGGAAATTTGTCTCAGCGTTGACTGTCTGATATTTGCAATCTCTCACAGAACCTGGAATGTGTGTTACTGTTTTTTAATCTCCAGTTGGAAACATTGGGTTTCTCATTTTGGATCAAACTTATATTGTTTTCAGTTGCAACAGCTCTTTGTTAATTCAAAATGTGGTTGATTAGTGTATACTAAATGGAAAGGTACACATTAGGCTACTAAATTAAACTTATCTGCACAAAACAAATTGGTTCTTAGGTAGATGTTAGTTGTTACTAACTATTTACACCTAGTAACTGCCATTATGTAGCCGTTACATAGCTACCGGAACTAACTGAAAAAGCTAACGTTAGCTTGCTAATATACGACCTGTTTAGACGACTAAAAGAGCTAATATGCAGAATGGTTGACATATCGGATTTCACAGTTGATCACTCACGCAAATAACAAAATAAAATCATACCTACATTTACGAAGTATTAGCAGTTAAGTTTAAAAGTAAAGAAAAAAGCCCCTAAAACTGTAAGCTGTGGCCGTTAGCTTGTGATGCTAAGGGCTCATTTATGCTCAATGTTAGGTACGTATAGAGACACGGACAGAGACTTCTGTCCATCCTCTGTGCTCATTTCGTCCGTATTTGTGAACGTTTTCTGAAAGCTTATGGATATGAACGAAACGGAGCAGTACCACTAGAGATCGTGGGGGCAGTGTAGCCTACTTCAAGCAACATATGACCAAAGGACACGACAAAGACATTTCTAAAAAAGGCAGAACAGGACGAATTAGTGATATAATGAAAAGAATTCTCCCTTCACATGTCCGGATTCATTTAATGGCCATCTACAACACTACCTCTGTTAAAAGGTAGATTATTACAACCTCGTCCACCATTGCGTCGTTTGTTATTGTCTGAATTTTTTTGACTCTGCCCTGTTGTGCCATCAATTGGCTGTATCTATGCCATCATAAAGGATGCTGGGAAGTATAAGGGCAGTGATGTTTACAACATTTGAAACAGACATATCTATTTTCGTATGTAAAGGGAGTATGAATGAGCCTTGACTTCCTGATGAGACGGCGCTAGCCTACAGATGTGTCCTCACAAAGTCCTAATTACTAAAGTCTTCTCTACTAAGACATTACTTTTCATACTGGTGCAACCTGATCACTTGTCTAAAACTAACTAGTAGTTTCTAAGAACTTCACAAACAAACTTAGCGATGGATTTCACAAATAGCTTGTGCAACTCAGTCCTGCTGCTTCAGGACAATAGAGAGTCTGGTTTGCTCTGTCACTGGAAAGTAAAGTAAACTGACTATGAAATACTAACAGCTCAGTTTCACACACTCCAATCTGGTTAAACTAGTCAGTGTTTGACACGTTGTAACATTTGTCCTATGTTTGGTTTAAAACTCAACATTTCCATCCTTTTGAGTGAATTTCCTCCGTTCACGTCTCCTCCTCTGCTCTCTTAAAAGCTTTCTGATTCCCTCCGTCTCTTCTTCATAGACGAGGGGCTTTTAACTCATACCTCTGATACTCTGATGAAAAAACCAAATAGACACTCAAGCTTTAATGACAAAATAAAATAAAAATAAAAAAGAGATGTGACTTGTCTGAACTCAGGAGTGAGGGATGTGAAACTGGCCCTAGCAAAGTTAGATGATGGAGAAACAAAGATTTTCAGTTGTTCTTATGGCTTTAACCTACAGATTACACCATGTCCTCTGTGCTGAGGATGTGGCTGTTTTGTAGAGAGGAAGGTGTGTGTATATTCGTCACTGCTGTCGGAGGAAAACATTTGAACTTCAGGTTTTACTTAAAATACACGTCATGTTTTAAATGTGATGCTTGACCCTTGGGCTGTTAAATATCCACTGCGGAGCTTAAAAAAACGTGGATGTCAAACTAAAGTTAAGAAAATACAAATTTATATTTTTAAGATTTGCGTTTTTTGTCGTTTTTTTGTTTTGTCTCCGACAGCAGTGCAGCTCTGTCTGTGTGCCTGTGTAGTCCGACTCTGCTGTGGTGGACAGAGAATGATACCAAAGTTAAAACTACCGCAGTGAGACGCTACACTACCGACACAACACACACACTCACAGTCATTCCATGTGTATATAAACATTCAGGATTCTTGTTAGGGACCGTAACTGCTAAAATAAAAGGTATCCAGCGCCTGTTGTTAATATGAAAACACTGTCAGATAATAAGAGCACTTCAGGCCTTGACAGTTTTCTACTGTAGTTCTTCTGTGGCTGTGAATGTTAATTTTACTACTCTGCTCAACTTTCCAAGTCACCGTGACACATAAAAGACTCTTTTTTGGCCTTGAGAACACAAAAAGTAAAACCTGACAACAGAGTGAAAAAAAAGAGAGAATAATTTCAGTCGATATTGTTTGCCCCATGTTATTGTTCCTTTATTTAGGAGAAAGTTAAAGAAACGTTTTCCTTTCTATTTTTTCTACAATGCAGCTTAAATCCAAAGGTTAAGAGGACAGCAAAGATAGATTTTACTGCTAAAGAAAAAAACCTCAATAGTGAAAACCAAAGAGCTCCACTGTATCTTCTCACCTTGATTTACTTTTTTCTCCGCATTGTGCAACTCCCACGTTTTTATGGTGGCTGTAAACTCTAAAAGTATTCTTTAATATAGCCTAATGATGATGGTGGCGGTGATGATGATGGTGGACATAAAAGATGAAACAAACACTGCTCTGTAAGCTTCAGTATCTGTTTTTCGGGTCCTTTTTTCTGTTTTGAAGTATGCTTACAATATGCTGTTTTTTGACCTTGAGGCTCTCTCTGTCTGAGTTGATTCAAATAACCTGATTCTGTTGGAAACGTTTGGGTTTGAAACTGTTCTCTACTGTCCCTGAACTCATCGCTATCTGTGTGCCTGTTGTTTTAAGGGGCCAGGGAAACGGGGACAAAACAAACCTGTAAGTGTTAGGAATAAAGTGCGAATTTAGACCAAAGTCATCTCCCGTGTCTTTGTTGTTTGTTTGTTTTGTTGTTTTGTTTTTTGCTGTATTCAAGGATGTCACTGTCAAAATTGTAAAGGCAAAAATCAGACTCAATCAGAAAACAAAAAGATGATTGATGGGAACTATTTTCCTACCAAACTGCACCCGACAGCCATATCACTGCTCACCAAACACAACTGAGCTAGCTAACGTGAAAGTTAAGTGGGATTTATAGTTGTGCGGCAGACCCTACGCCATAGCCTACACACGTGGCCTATGCCGTTGTAAGCATTTATACTTGTGCAATGGTGTCTGTGTCACTCCGCAGTTACACCTCCAAAACACTAGTCTGCGGCGGAGGTTTCTGTGAAGTGCTGTAAAGTTTAGATTCAAAACACACATTAAACACAAATTAAACATGGCTTAATAGAGACAATTTCAAACACAACTATGCAAATCAGTTTCACTATAAAAAAAAGACAAACACTTGTCTTTATCTGGACACATTTTCCCCACAAATACAACATGCTAACGTTATTAGCACAAGCCTAGGGTATTTGACATTGTATAAATTAGCCTAGCAGCTAGCGATCTTTTCTTCCTCTCATATTAAACCAGGGACAATGGCAGACTTTAGCAAAGGTAACGGTACATAATTTGGCTCCATTTCAACTCACAAGGTTCACTCACAAAACAGCTGTCATACTAAATACATTTTCCAAACACATACAACACCCTAACGTTATTAGCACAAGCCTATGGCATTTTACATTGTATAAATTAGCCTACCGAAAAGCGGAGATTTCCTCTTCTGATATGAAGCCAGGATAAATGCCGAATTTAGCTACGGCGTTGATTCAACGCAGAACCATAAATTCCGCATTAGCCGAGGAGGACACCTCTCGTTGATGAGTAGATGCACAATTCCATCTTTATGGTGATACGGTTCAGTAGAAAGAAAAAAAATCTTACATGAAACTGCTCACAACAAGGTCTGTGGATTATCTCGAGTAACCAGGTCATGACTCCTGTAAAGAGACATTGCTGAGGAGGCTTTCAAATGTTTTTTTAGCACTTTGAGCACCACAAGCTGAGTGCCATCTAGTTCCATCATATTGGAAAGTATGCAGACATCTCTACGATGTCCCCAACCCTCTGCAACTCACACCAAAACAATCTATATTAAGAGCACTACAGGTAAGAGAAGACATATGTATTTTTGATTTGGGGTTGAATTGTCTCTTTCAGTTTCTCTGGAGAATAACTTTCTTACATGAACTTTGAATTCTTTGGTGAGATTTCAGCATGAAAACGGTTAAATTCAATACAATCTAGGTATAAAATATGGTGTTGTCTGAATATAAAAAGAACTGAGGCCAAGTACTCAGTCAGTCTCATATGCAGTAACTTAGAGGAATGTTCAGGTGCCCTTGAAGATAGAAAAGAAAATCACAAAAAAGAAATATTCTTCAGGCACTCTGAGGCAGAGCAATGATAAAAGGAATGTAAAAGTCTTTGACCCTCTGACCGTGCTGAAGACACTGTGAGGTGGAAACTGGTCTTTTTAAATAAAGAATAAAGCTTTTAATATACTTTCTCTCTGTGAGTGCCTGAGGAATGTTTCTTTTCAATACATCTATCTATTTGCAGGTTAAATCCAAAAATACAGTACTTTTGTATTTCCAAACTGCGGCTGAATTTTAGACTGAACTGTGTTTTATGTGCTTTCCTGTCTCCTAAAGGGTTGGGAAGGGTATTTTTGAACCTGGACCTTTCCTGTGGCTTTGTTTTTAAGGGTGTTTTCACACTTGGTCCTTTTTAAATGAACCGAACTCAGTCCTCTTGAAGTGGACCAAAAAGTGGACAGACAGAAAGGAGACTCATTTCCTCTTGCATCCACATTGTCAGTTCATATGAAAGAGGACTCAGTTCTCTCTCTGGTCCACTTCAGCTCTGATGGGGCCTCAGTCCTCTTTCTGTTCACACTGATATAGTTTTGTTTTTACTTTGACGTGGCACTGCAGTGAGGTTATGAACTTAAAAGTGGAGGAACACCTCAGCATTTCTGTGCCTTGTGGACAGTTGCTGTTTGATGTTTTCCTCAAGACATGCAGTTGTTTCATCGTCAGACCAAAGTACTCCTCATCCACTGGTCATGCTGTTACCTGTGGCCATGGTTCCATTGTGTTTATTATGCAGCCCACTGAAATAGTGTCTACGTCACGCCTGGAGGGCTACAATACAATGGCAAAAGACAAAGCGGACCCATGTTCATAGGGCACAGGTTAAGTGAACCGCACCGCGGACTTGAAACGAACCAAACTCTGAGTTCGGTTCGCTTCGCTTCAGAGGGGTCTGAGTTCTCTTGGAGTGTTCACATTTGCGCAAAAAATGCCGAGTCACCGCTCTGAGTCCGATTCGAAGGCTGAAGAGGACCATGTGTGAAAAAACCCTAAGGGACTAATGGAGACAGCAATGTCTTTGTCCAGTATTTAGAGACCACTGCAGCCACACAACAGGTTGCAATTTAATCACCACAGGCAAATGTGCACCATGAATTTATGTCCACTAAATGTGCTTGTTTTTGAGCAAGCACGTTTGTTTTCACAAGTATCTGACAACATCACGGCAAAGACCCCACAGAGAAATTAAAGTTTCCTGCTCATTCTGCCTTTAAGTTAAAGTAACAGTGTAAAATACTCTGTTTCCCATATGACAGTATAAAAGTGCAGAGCCGGTACCAAAAGTAAGACTTGTTTTAGAATTGTAATTATTACATTATGGGTATTATTGTTGCTAAGTCCCACCCCTTGAACATGGACCAGCCAATAATAGCATAGCATCAGCCAGCTCCGACTACATGGTTGTGCTCCATAGAAATCAGCGTTGCCAGGTGTACGATAATTATCATATTTGTACAATAATTTGGCCCTCTGTACAATGTACGATTGATAATCCCAAAAAAGGCCAAATGTACGATAATTTGACCATTTCATGAATGTGTTGTTGTAATCAGTATGCCAGAGTTTTTTTGTGAGCCCTGAAGGCATGCAGTGTACCCGCCCCACTAGGCGCTAGGACCCGTCAGGAAGTCGAGCGAGAATGAGATTCAAAACAGAACAAGAAGAAGAGGAAAAACAGAAGCAAGGAAAATGGAAAAAAAGTAAACCAAAAAAGTAAACACTAGAGTGACTATATTTGCCTATAGCGCATCAGTAGGATTGTTATTTTGGTTATGACGGATGTACGATAATTTCCCTCAAAATACGATAATTTTGAGTCTCTGGTATGATAATCCTACATTTCCCACCTTGCAACGCTGACAGACTCTCATGCAGTCATTTTGAGCTTTCCGTTATTTTCAGGCTGGTTTTGTGGATTTCGAGCTATACATGTTAACTGATGAGGTTGCAAGGAAATCTGCGTTTCTCCCCTTTTCCAAAACCAAAACCAAATCCTGAAAATTTGTTGGGTTAGCTAGCTAGCTTAACCTACACTTAGGTCTTCAGTCTTGATCAGTGATGTAGTGGTTCACTTTTACACTGTGATCTAGGTACTTTATGCTTTGGCTTCTACGTATCATACCATTCACTGTTGAGGCGTGCAAGAAAAAAGTTCCCTTGTTGAATTCAACGTAACATACGGTGAGTAACTGATGTACAACTGGTCATTTGGGGGGTGAAGTATTCCTTTAATATGTGCATAACTTTAACATTGCAGCTGGTAATTGTGGGCTTATTTTTTATATGCTGCTGGGTAGCTTGTGAATCCCTCCCCCGGACCAATATGGTCTTCTTATTTATAAAAATACATCATAATTTATTTGTTTGATTATTGTAGTGTTTTAAACTTCGTCAACACTAATAATCATACTCTGCTCGGACAGTCATCACCATGCTTCTTTATTTTCCTTTCTTCCGCTCACATACAAGTCACGTACTCCTGACGTGATTACGCATACACAACGTGTGTTGCCAGACACTACAATTATCTTCTCTTTTATTAATCTGAGTCTGCAAAGTAACTAAATGTACTAAATTACAGTAGTGAAGTAGTAGTGGTGAATTGTCTTTCATGTCTCTGCAATGTCTCACAGTTTTGGCTCGTGAAGAGTTGCTGACATAGCAGGAGGGTTTTTAGCACACATGTGCACTTTGCTTTACATTCTTTCAGTTACACATGTTCAGCGGTGCTAGAGGGAGACCCCTAAATGATTCAGGGGGCCTGGAGCAGGACAGCAGCCCTGCTACCTGCCAGGGATTATAGATATTTAATGTGTTGTTGAGCTCAGAGGGTCCAAGATTCCTAGCAGTGCCCCTGCACACTTTCACAACTTACTTCTGCCCAGTGGTTCCATCGTCCTCCACACTGTGTTGTTGTTGTTTAGGGAGGGAAGATCGAACTTGTTTTCTTTCCAAAAACTACATCTTCTCAGCCAGTTTCTACATGCTTCCTCCTCCTCCTCCTCCTCCCCCTCTCCCTGGTCTCCATCTTGCTCTTTTTTTCATGAGAAGGATCCAGAGTGGTTAGCAGCTTTGTAATGTCACACATCTGCCAAGCCAAAATCCCCACAGCTCCTCCCAAATCCAGTAAATCATACCAGCGCATCCAGCTCCACATACAGATAGCTGCAGGGTACAAATTAGTTCTCTCTGTTCCCTGTCCAGCAAATTACTGGGTGCTGAGAGTCAAACCTTTTGGATCAGGGCATGGGCGCCCATTTGCACTAGTAACATAGTAACCTGAAAAACACACTCACTTACTCAACGCCGTCATTTTGCTTTTAAATATCATTATTTTTTCCCTCAAAGACATTAAACCTCAGATGTTTCATGCTGTATTTAGTTTGACTTTGTCCCAGTCGTATAAAACATTTTCTCCAGCAGCTGCCAGCTGTGGTGAAATAAAAGGCAGATATGAGGCTTCTGTGTGAAACTGATGATGTGTAGTTATGACATTCAGCTACCTCCCTCATGAACTGATCCCATGAAATAATGACGCTTCTATTGGTCCTGGGTGGTTCAGATCTGGGTGGCCCGGTCTGTGTGTGTGTGTGTGTGTGTGTGTGTGTCCAGTCAGTCCCAGTCTCTCTTCTGGGAACTAACATGTTGTAACCCACAGGTCCCTGAGGAGTAACTTCGCCTGCTGCAAGGAAGAAACTAACCCTGTCTCTGTCTCTAGTAGATACTCAGTCCCAACTCCGTCTGTGCTCAGTCGCTCTGTAACCGTGAATGAACCTCTGTGTTTGCACCTTCACACACCCTGCGTGCCAGATGTGAATGAGCCAAATGTTTGGGAACCAAAATTAAAATACCAGGTGTGAAACAGCCGTGAAATCTGCGGCTTCGGCCCGACCACAGCACACACACTGAAGGGTGTAGCGGTTGCAGAGCAGCAGGAATGACCTGCTAAGGAGGGTTTATAACATCTTTATCTGTTTCCTGATCTTGAGGATTTAGTTTGAAAGTAGTTTTTACACCCCACACACCCCAAAACAATACAAAAAAAATCCCCTTCACAATAATTGATATTACTTTAACAGATCAGTGTGTAGCACTTAGTGGCATCTTGTGCTAAAGACTGCAGTTTGCAACAAATTGAAACTTCTCCCATGTGCAAAGCCTGAACTCCCAGTTAAAGTTCCTTCGGTGTTCATTGTTCAGGAGGTTTTAACTGGGGGCCAAATTATCCACAGAGATCTTTACCTCCCCAAAACAAACAGACCAGGTGATTCAAACCGGTAAAACACCGATTCACATACAAAAATGAGTGTTTTTCCAATGCTGCTCTTCCTGAACGGACTACTAACTACAACGTGAATGGTCCTATCCAGAGCCAGTGTTTGGTTTGTCCATCCTGGGCTACTGTAGAAACACGGTGGTGTAACATGCCAATTTTCAAGGTAACAAAAACACAATGGTTCCTATTTTTAGATGATTGTACACTAAAGAAAACATGCTTATTATACCATATTCCATATCTGCCAATATATTCCCCTAAAGCCTAAACATGAAACCCTTAAATTAAGTTTCATAGCGTGTTTGAGTTCGGTGATGACCAAACACACTTTTAAAAAAGGAAGAAAATGCCAGGATAAACACCAAAAGAGTACTTTAGTATGGTTTGACACCGTTTTTCTCATAATAGGGATTTTCTTTTAAATTATACTATTTTTTTCCCACATCGAACAACTAATTGAACCACATTACAGAGAAGGAACTGAGGCTTTCCAACATCAGCCAAATACTTTTCAGTCAGTATTAACCTTCCTTTAAAAATTACCACAATAGCCATATTTTCCGTCTTTAGTGTGTATTTTGAGATTTCATGTCTGCCTTAGTGGAGTTCTGCTGTTTTCTTAAAAAGACTGGAGTGTGTTGAGATGCAGTTCATCTCTTACACCACTAAGTGGCGCTCATTCACTGTAAAAAGATCAAAACGACACAGAGACTCAAATATTTCATGGGACCTTGAAGTGGAAATAGTTTTAAATGTGGTATTAATTGATAATAATATATGCGAATTCCGTCCTTCTCCTAAACTCAGGTAGCACAGAGAGATGCATTTGAGAATATAGTATCTGCATCATGACTGAAGGAAGTGTTTGTCACAAAAAAGTAAAGTGTAATGTTTCATTTGTTCACTGCTCCTTAAGAGGTGTTTACGTTATGGTCTCCTGTGAGTACTAATTAAGATTAGTGCTGCAAGTACCGATAATTTTCATTATCTACTAATCTGCCGATGACTTTCATGATTAACCGATCAATCATTGGCTCATCACAATTTCCCAAGGCCCACAGTGACATCTTCAATTTGCTCCAACCCACAGTTCAAAACTCAGTTTTTTCATTTATTTTCATAAATGGCAAATAAAAGCATCAAATTCTCACATTTCAGAAGCTGGAACCAGAAAATGAGCAAATGTTTAACATTTTTGCTTGAACCATGACTGAAAAGATTCATCAGTTATCAAAATAGTTGCCGATTTATTTTCTTTTGACCGACTAACCAATTATCGACTAATCTTTGCAGCTTTAAGATGCTTAACTTACCAAAGTTAGACAGTGGAGGAGTTGTTTCTTTAGAAGAAGGGTTTTTTTTATAATAATACCAGGCTTATACTAACAGTGTATCTAATGTCAGGATTTGAAAAACATAAATGTTTTAGCTTTTTAGCATCCTGTTACAATCGCCAAATCATATTCTTCCTTGCCACATTTCTACTTAAATATTCTCCTGTAACAGATAAAAACCTACATTTTAATCTTTACACTCAGCTCTTGTCACAAGTATTAGATTCTTCTCTAAGAAATCACAAGAAAACATAAAATCAAAAACTCTCAAGTTTCTTGGAACTGTTGTAATTTTCAAGGAAATGAGTCTTATTCAATGGCCTCACCAGAGCATTAGGTAACATCTCTGCAGAGTACTCGTGATTGTTTCTGTAAAAAAAAAACTCCAGTTTGGTGGATTTATTTTAATTTGGCTTCAGCTGAAGGCCTTTGTGTTTTTGTAACCTGTCAAAACTCAAATCAGAAAAGACACATATTTGTTAAAGCTGTCATCTGCACATGTGCTTCTGTAAACAATCTAATCCATCCGCTCTGCGTCTCCGTTATAATAAATGTAAACGAGCTTGTGTTGAATCGGAGACTTACATGGTATCAGTTGGCGTGTTTATCTACATTTCACTTGTAAAGTCTGTCTCAACAGTTCAACTGCATGTGTTGTCAAACCAGTACAAACATGTCACACTGGTTTGAGTTGTTTTGAATAAATATTAAAATTAGTGGGCAAACAGCTTCACGACAAATGCTCTCATGAGCCTGGACTGTTGATTTTGTGTTTGTTAAGTTAATGATGTTTATTTAAGGTAATCCCTTAAGTTATTTGTACTTCATTTTGCAGTACTCAAACAAGTGCTCTCTGCAAAGTAAAAGTCCTGGATTCAAAATACGACATAGGTACATGTATATAAGTATTATTAAAAACATGTAACAGTCGTTCAGCAGAAAAATGTACCCTCTGACTGAATTATATATGATATTATCAGAGCATTAATACTGATGCATCAATGTGTAAGCAGCACTCCACAGGTGTTTTGCAACCCAGGGGTCAGGCTCCTTTAAATGGTCCCATGATAAATTTGAGGGGTCGGGATATATTTAACAAGACAGAGAAGAAAACCAAAGATTTTGACACACAGACCATCATGTTTTTGGACTCTTTGATCATTTTGTAAAAACTGAAACCAGCTGAGAGGTTTAGAGATGAGATGTCTCACTCGTGAAACTGCTAACAACTCACAGACATCTGAAACGTCTGACTCACCGACTCACCGGATGTAGACTGCGGCTATAAACCTGCCACTGGTCGTTATTTAGGCAGGCATTTTCCCCCTCTTCCACTATCTGCGTATTACCATATTCAAAATCCCCTTCTACATGAAACTACATGAAACAACAGCAACACCCTCTGACTTAATAGTCTACACACTGAAAGTGAAACGTTTTCGAAAGAGAAGGAGGCATGCTTGATTTGCTCTTTCGGTGAATTGCTGTATGGATCTGAGATGAATAAACAATTTGTGAACAAACCTTGATAAACCCCAGTCTCTGTCTTGCAGGACTTTCATACCTGACGTTGATATGTTTTCCGACCTGGCCAGTTGGAGTTGATTTGGCACATCCTAGCAACAGTGTGCACCAGTGACATCAGGCGTTTTCAGATTTTTCGTTTTCTTAGAGGAACTGCCCTCTGGGGAGCTTCCCCGAGAACTCCAGACCTTCAGTGGCCTTTTTACTGTCTGCATTGGCACCATTATTATTATTAAAGAGAAACACTGTAAGCTGGCTGACGGCTGTGACGTCACTTTCATTTCACAAGTGAAAATCGCGTTGTATTTCCACGTAACGCCTGGACTTTCCTGTTTGGCCATATGTTTTCTTCCATTTTTTCAACATAAGCTGGTGTTTGTGTTTTGTGTTGTTTACACGGCTAACAGGTTTTCAAAAATGGCGGTTGCCAGTGCTGCATTGGCTCTGTTCAACCAATCAAGATATACATATGACGTCTGCAACACTCACCGTACACGTCACTCATGGTTCCTCTTGTTTTCTCTCATGAACCTACACAGAGCGGCGGGTCTGTCCTCTCTCCCTGCATGCTTCACCCTCCCCCTCATCCAAAGCAAGTTCTCAGTGCTACCTTATACCAACATGTATGCTAATACATACATGCCAATATCGCCAATATTCCATATCATAGCAACCAAGACAGAACCAAAGTACTGAAAAGGGGGAGCATCTGGTTCTCATTTCTGCCTATACATCCCCATAAATCCTACACACTAGACCTTTAAATACAACTTGAGCAACTTTCCATAACTGTATGAGGTAATCAGAGTTTCACAGATCAGTCTAGGAGAAGACTGATTTAGTCAAAGTGTCAGAGTTTACAGGATTAAGCAGAAATCCTGTAAACTCTCTGTCAGTCTCTGCACCCTCAGATCGGGGTTTCCCCTCCTGACTGTCAGGATGGATGGATTCAGAGTGAACCGGCCTCCTGATTGGCCCCCCAGCCTTCAAGTCTCTGCATGAGAGACACATGGCTACACGCCTAAAATGTAAATACATGAGCCAACGCGACACCACATCTGCTTCTGACGTTTGACTGTCTCCCACAATCCAGACACCTCCAGACACAACGTCCCCTGGTAACCGCGGTGATGCAGACAGTCACTCCGTAGCTATAGAAACAAACTGCGCGCTCGGGGTGTGTGGTAGGTGGCCGACTGCTTGCGGTCGGCTGGATGGCTGCTTGGTTGGCGCGTTGTCTCGCTGGCTAATCACCGCAAGCCCTGGTGTGATGTCTGTTGCCATCACACTCTTGACTTCAGCCAAAAAAGAAGCAGGACTCTTGCATATTTCAGGGCCTATAGGCTGCTTCCCGCCCTGGCCAACCCCCGCCAACCGGGCCAAACCTACACAAACACAGTGCCAGCCAATCTCAACCCGACTCAGACAAACTCAGTCTCAATCCAAAGCCATCCAAGCGTAACTGTGTGCAGCCAAGCCCACCACACTCCACCCTGCCCTAACCCAACATTTGATATTTAATACTGGAGACATCATTTAGCCAACACTCTCCCCCAGAGCGAGTTCTAACTGCAAACAGTGGAAGAAATCATCATAATTGTAGGTGGCAGGATCACCCAGTGGGTAGAGGGGGCGCCTTGTATCAAAGGTCAAACACTTGATCGTATTGACAACTGATTTGTCTGTCAGTCTGCTGTCAAAGTGCTGAAGCAAGACTCTAAACGTCAAACCACTGAGTGTTAGTTACTGTGGACAAGAGTGGCAGCAACGAGCCAAAACCAAAATATATCAGAGTATAAAAGAGAGACAATAATTCAAATGCAAATAACTAGAAAATTATGGAGAGCTTTCGTCTTTGTGCAGAGGGGAAAAACTACGCAGCCAAACCTTCAATGTGATGCAATGCTTCAGTTTTTATTTCAGGTCTTTGTGGGACAGAAAACAGTAGAGTCTTGACTGTGGAACTGGCCAACAAAACACTTACAAAACCAATCTGAGTCAGAGTCGCCTTAATCTCACAGTGCAGAAACTATAATTTGTCTCAGAAACACGCAGGTACGGACAAGTGTCGACATACAACAGGGCCTCGCATGTCTGTGTAGCAGAAGACAGCAGACTATACATGTCAGTCTAAATGTATATGTTATATTCAAACAATAAAAACAAGGAGGGAAGAGGGAAGAGACAGCTGCTGAGTCCCAGGTCTGTTTTCTGGTCTGCAAGACGTGTACAAAAGGAAACAGACCAGAGAAAGAAGGACAGAGTGATGAAGAACAGGATTAGAAAGGAAAAAGGAGACAATGATGTAGGAAAGGAAGTTAAGAGAAGCGAGACTGAGGCAGTGACTTAGGAGAGATTAATTAAGGAGATACTCCTGCAGCTTTGCATCCAAGCCACAGGCTTCTACATCAACACTGAATCAAATCTAAGCTCCTCGTTAGTATTTTTGTTGGCCTGTCGCTGTGTTAGTGCTGTCGGCCTTTACATACTTTTCTGTCTCGGCTGTCAACAGACAGTTAAACATATGAATGAAACACTGTGAGATTCTGCAGAGAAAAGATCCTGTTAGCATCGCTAACACCACTAAATTAAATTTCTAATTCAGTTTGCTGCGAGTGATTTACAGTCAGTTTGGACGTAGACGAAGCATCCTGAATAGTGATGTGAGGAAGCATTCAGCCTAAAAATAGGTTAATGGTCTGCAGGGGATGTAACTTGCTGGTGTGCTTTTTAGGACTCATTTTGGGACTCCATGGTACAGTTTTCTTATGCTTTATTTTTCACACAGCTACATACTTCTTGTTACTTGGTGTGTCACTATTATTAGGGCCCGAGCAACAAAATGCCAGGGCCCAACAATCCATGGCACTGAAAGTGTGAGGAACCTGTTATTTTTGTAGAGATCATTATTTTTCCACAAACTCTGCTTGAAAAACTCACGGAAATTGGCCCTCACTGCAGAACTGGTGAAAATGACAATATTCTCCAGTGTGGTCTCGGGCGTGGCCAGCAGTCTCCATAGTTCATTTGATGTTCACATAATCTGAGTGGATCACTGCTCTCATTTTTTTTTTAGCTTTGGAGATTCATGCTTTAATTTTCATTGTATGAACACATGTTTGAGGACTTTAGAATGCACAAAACTCACGACTAGTTCAGACTAGTAAGTAATTCACTTTGGTGGTGCAAT
>NC_065527.1:25939667-25973984 GCF_006386435.1 Epinephelus moara | reverse complement strand
CTGTGAGACACCGATTACAGACACACACACACGCGCGCGCGCGCGCACGCACACACACACAGTGGCTCTTGGATCGTTTGAGAAACACCTGTCTCTCTTGGATTCACGGCAGCAGACCTACATGATAAAATAAGTTTGGGGATCAATTTGTCTTCATTTCCAGCCTCTCTTTTTATTAGATGCAGTGGAGAGTGATATGATTAGAGGGGTCTGATTCAAGAGCTGTTGCACAATGGGCACTTCACGTAACACACACACACACACACACACACACACACACACACACACACACACACTCACACACAACAAATCTTAACACAGGAAACAAAAGTCTCTCTTTTTTACCGAAGAGAATAGGACATAATGTTAGTAATTAATCTTCGGCTCCATAATTATTTTAATGTGCAGTGAGTATTTCTAATAATTTGTTGCTTTTGAATGGGGTGCTGATGGAGTACATGGTGTTTGTAACAGACAGGGAACATCAGAGTCTTTTCATTTAACAATCACACTGCAGAGAAAGAGATCAAAATGGAGCCAAAGATGGAGGGATGTCTGCTGAAGGACTGCATCAGGCAACTTTGAAAACTCCATTAACATCCTTCAGAAAGTAGTTTTGTGCTACGAGTCACCCGTCAATAAATAAATCTCTCCCCATGAACGAAGGAGATGTTTGACTTTTTTAACTTTGGGAGTTTTCAGCCGAACATTGTGCACTTATTGATTCAGTCTCTTCCTTCGTAACGGGTGTTGCTTCACTGAGAGAGAAAGAGAGAGAAGGAGACAGAATTTTAATACACAACAAATCACTGTGCCCCTTGAAGGGTCAGTTTACATTATAAGAAACAGATATCTCAAAAACTGGCAAAATAAAACTAAAATTCTCCACAGGTTTTTGGAATTTGAGTGAGGTGACATTTTAAAGTGGTATCAACATTTTTATTTTCTTTTTTGCTACTGAAGCAAGCTGAACATTTTCACTATTTTTAGGGTATTTCATGCATTTAAAGAGTGGACAGGAGAGAAATGACAGGAAATGAGGGAAGAGGGAGCTAAATGGTATGCTTTGTTTACCAGCTTGTAGCGTACTCTGTCTTTCTGTCATTGCCGGCCCTCGACTTTTGGGGGCCCTATGACCACAACGGCCCTAAGCAGCCGCGTACGTGTGTGAGAATGTTTTTGCTGAGGGGTGCTGCCACGAATGTGCACACATGATTATGTATGTGCACATGCTTAGGCAAGATAGCTGACAGCCTGCTTGTGCAGTGTGCAGCCCATTGCACACAACAGTATACACTAACATTATGCCTGCAAAAGAGGGTATTTAAGCCAGAATAAAATATTTTTCCAACCATAACCAAGTAGTTTGGTTCCTAAACATAACCATACGTTAAGCACTGTATTGTTGAAACATACAGAAACATAACATTTTAACATATCTGCTTCATAATAAACTATAAATGTTACATATTTGTCATACAATTCAAAGATTTATTCTGGCAAATGGGTTGAGGAGTCACAGGAATATTGCTCATTAGTGGTTCCATTAGTCCAAAGAAATGTGTGCCCTCTTGCCTCAGACACAATTTCTCTCCTTCAAAATTTCTGATCAGATCATAACGTTATTTCCGCTCATGTGCTGCTTCATCAATAGCTGCCATAAATCCCATCCCGATGGATATGCCCCCGCAGTGTAATACCCATGCATCAAAGATACTGCATCTGTTCTATCTCAACCTTTTCAGTCTGTCTGTGCTATTGATTAACTCACGCTACTGCAAATCTCTCCCTAAGTTTAGCTGACTTAACAGCTGACCCTGACCCTTGCACTTTGACCTGACGTAGTGATGCCACATCAGATTGGAGGAATTCATTTTCCACATTTTTTTAACATCTTTTTTTTCATATATTTTCTGACAGACATCTTATGTTTAAAACCGCTTAGGTTGATGATGCGTTGGGCCGGCTCTGCTGTGCGCTATCTAGTGTTGGACAGGTAGCGCACAGCAGGTCTATCAAAGCAAGAGAGTGGAGTTGAAGGCTGGAAACCCAAGACAATGAGCTGAAAGATGCTACAACTGTTTATAGAGCTGAGGGGAGCTGCAGAGTTGAGTGATAATTGTCTGTGGGTGCATCACTAAAGGAGACACCTTAGTCATGGGACGCTGGTAACATAAAAATATTGATTATTGCAGCTTTAACACATCTGAGTCTTTACACTTGGTGCCTCAAGTAAGATAACCATCCTGCAGACCCACATGGACACACAAGTGAAGACAGTCTTCTGGCCCGTCACTCCTGATGTGTCTGCGGTCTCTGAGCAAAAATCCAGAGTAGAGGAGTGCAAAAACGTGCAAAGTGTTTTTAAGTGCTTGGCCCTAAAGTCTCTAGTAGCAGGTGCCCATTTTCCTTGCCTGTTTTCCTGGAAAAAACACATACACACACACACACAACTGCTAAGTCCCCGAGAAGCACATCATGCCTGTAACAATAAGTTGCTGAGTTGCGGCTTTCTCCCCTTTCTGCATAATCAGTACATCGCATTAACAGTGATGGGTTGAATGCATTAATGTGTGTATTTTCGTCTTTGTGGCCTCTAAGAAGAAGGACAGCCACTGCTGATGGAACAGATTACTGGAATCCCAGTTGAGCGAATTAAACAAAAAATTTAAAACCAGCTTCAAGATGATATTTTAACATTTGCATGACATTTGTAGTCATGCTTTGCTCTTGTTTGTGTCTTCAGATGATTCCCAACTCCCACATGTGCCTGCTGTTCTTTCACAAACAATACATCTACAGATTCTGGTGCTGCAAAAACATGTTTATTATTTGCATCATGATTGGTTTTCTTTTGACATTACAGCGGCAAGAGAGCAGATTCAGCGTTCCCCTGGCATTTCTGACTGTGAGTTGTGCTTATCTGAAGTTTCATGGTGATCATAGCCATGCAGGGTTTATTCAAACTGACTGAGCGAGGCTGCGGTGTGGTTGCACCTGCCAAGAGCTTCAGTAATACAGCAGCTCAGCAGGTTTAACACAGATTATTGTTGGTATCCTGCTGAAAGACCCTCTCTCTATTTCCCTTGTTCTGTTTTTACAAGAACCGACAGTTGACATGGTCTGCTACATGTAAAACAAGCTTTATATTCCTGCAGCAGAGCCCAGAAGAATAAAAACATTGTGGAAAAAGTTTAATTTTTTTTTTCATTTCAATTTAGCTGGGCTGTGTAGAACACTGATGTGATTTAAATTGACGGAGGATAGTGTTGAGTCTCAAGTGTCTCCTGCTCTGAAGCTGCTCATCCGTCTGCCTCAGCTCTGTGAATTAAAGTTTTTCTTATTTGCTTGAACATATTTGCCCATTCTGAAGTTTACAGTCTAGTTTTCCACTTTTCAATACATTTGAAAGTAATGATGTAGAGAGACAATGAAGTGTTTACCATTAATTCCACCCGCAGCTTTTGAGCAACAGCTTCTGCTGGAGTATGGCAGCACCACTTACACAAACCAGATGCAGTACATCGTAACACTAGAACCAGTGTTAATAATAATGGCAATTTGTTACGTTTATTAAAAGTTATGACTACATTTGCTAATTATTATTTCAGACAGCAGTGCATAGTTGTCTTTTGTAGCATAGCATTTTTTTTCTTTACATGTTTTACCAATATACTGTATGGGAGGGAGATTTTGAACATGTTTGTACACTGGGGTGGAAGTGTCTCCCCCAGTTTATATCATAATTATGGCCTAGGTTCACACACAGGCCTAAATGGAAATGACACATTTTGTTTGCAAAATGCTCCTACGCTCACAAAACATTAAAAACGTGCAACAAAAGCAAACATTTCCATAATACAATACAACTGATGGTCAAATAACTATATTCTTTCAATCAATCATTACACAATGGTCAACAAAATACAACATATAGCTTTCAATGTGAGCCAGTTAAACTTTACATAATTTGTGCTATGTGCCCGTGCATACCAGCAGTAATAGTATATCACAGCATGAATAATATTCTTGACTTTAAAGATGATTTTATAGAGGTAACGAACCCTGCTGCACTCTGCACTTCTTACACATTTTTGAGATGCCCTTTAAATATAGAAAGAACAAGAGAGAAATTTTCAAAGAAAGTTTCATTTTATTTAATCGATTATTCATTCTAACGTGTCTTTGGCCGGTTTGATCCATGCTTGCAAATAGCAACACACAAGTGGCATCTTAAGCGGGATTTATAGTTGTGCAAAGACTACGCATTGACCTACACATGTTGTTTACGCCATTGTGATTATTTTTACTTGTGCGGTGGTATGTCTGTGTCACTCTGCAGTTACACCTCCAAAACACTAGTTGGCGGCGAAGGTTTCTGTGAAGTGCTGTAAAGTTTAGTTGATTCAAAACACACATTAAACGTGGCTTAATAGAGACAATTTCAAACACAAGTACACAAATCAGCTTCACTATAACTTACAGCATTCACAGACAAACACTTGTCTTTATCTGGACACATTTTCCCCAAAAATACAACATGCTAACATTATTAGCACAAGCCTATGGCATTTTACATTGTATAAATTAGCCGAGCGGCCAGTAATCTTTTCCTCTTCTCATATAAAACCTGGGACAACAGCAACATTTAACAAAGGTAATGGCACACAGTTTGGCTCCATTGCAACTCACAAGATTNGGTTTAATATGGTCGGAACAATGGGATGTCGGACCAATGGGTTGTCGGACCAATGGGCAGTTCCCCTTATACTAAGCACGTTTTCCAAATAAATACAAAATGCTAACGTTATTAGTGCCAGCCTATGGCATTTTACATTGTATAAAATAGCCTAGCGTCGAGCGGAGATTTCCTCTTCTTACATGAAGCCAGGATAAATCCCGAAGTATAAATCCCTGAAGGATAAATCACACACAAGATGTCGAATTTATACTTCTGCGTTGAATCGACGCCGTAGATTCAACGCAGAAGTATAAATTCCCTATTAGATGAATAAGGACTGCTTGCTGATTTAAGTGTTGTACAAACGAGTTTCACACAGGTGCAGCAGAGATTCATTACTATGCAAATAATTTCTATCAGCTGTGAATAGATGTTTTCGTTTAACACAGTAAAGCCAACAGAGTTTGGGGTCTTTCTCCAAGATCTGTATGAACTGTTTTGAATGAGGTTGTGAAAAATGTGTGAAACCAATGAAAAAGTGTTAATAAGCAATCTGTATCCTAAACGCTTCACTGATCGTATAAACAAGCACACGCACTTTAACTTGTCACTTTGAGGGCAGGAGCTTTGTGGTTGCACTGTTGTATTGTTGCTGTATTGTAGTTGTGGCAGTGTGTTTTTGTGGACACTCCTTGCAGCACGTGCCATATGGTTGTATGTCTTGTTGTAGAGTGCACCGAAACAAATTCCGAAATCAACTTTAAAGGTCGATTTGGCAATAAATGATTTAATCTTGAATCTTAACACACTTGCAGGTGAAGACTGCTGCTGCTGATGAAGATCAAGTGGATTCCTGTTTTATTAAGCCTGTCTTTGCAATCAAGAAAAAACTGTGATACTACAGCTGAAACCATTTTAAAACACATTGTGTGTCTCTGTCCATATTTATAGTGTACATATGCTCTCAAATCTCATAGAAGACACTCACCACGGTGAAAACCTTAAGAAAAAAGCTCCCTCACAGTTTCTTGTTTCTGCGATTTTAAATGAGAGGCATGCTGCCATATGCAGTGTCATATGGCCGTCTGCAAATATATTATCCAATAAAGAAGTCTCAGTGCAACATCCCGCCTCTCTGTCTGTCTGTCCTTCTCTGAAACATGTTGGGTTTTTTTATTGGACAGCTGCTTTTTGC
Organism: Epinephelus moara; assembly: GCF_006386435.1. NCBI lineage: Eukaryota > Metazoa > Chordata > Actinopteri > Perciformes > Serranidae > Epinephelus > Epinephelus moara. Next base: position 25,968,108 of record NC_065527.1, on the reverse strand, counting down.
AGTAATTAAAGCTGCGGCTCACTGCCTTGACTGTTAGTCTTGCTTGCTTTCTTTTCTCGGATGAGTTGAGGATTGAAGATGAAAAGATTGAGAAGTTTTATCTGTCATATGCTCAAACAAAATGTGCCGTGAAATTAGATTCAACCTGGAAAAGCAAAGGCTTGTAGTTTAACATCCCCGTATTGCTTGTGTGGTCAGGGTCCTGCCAGTATTGTAGAAGAGGGATCACTCCTTTGTTGCTCTATTAGGATTCTTCCTTTTAGTTCCTCATTAGAGTTTGTTGGTGGAGTTTTTACTGATTCAAACCGAGGGTCTAAAGGCCCAAACACACCAAACCACCATCAAATAACTAATGCACTTTGCCTGTTGGTTAACTTATTTGAGAAAAAAAAGAATGCTCTGTACCTTCAAACTTCCATGCTCTCCTTTTAGAGCAGTTAAAACAAAATTAAAATGCCAATCAGCGCCTCAAATGACAATTGAGCGCCCTTGGCTACCTAAGTTAATTGCTCCATCTCAAAAATGCAGTACAACAGTGGTTGTACCCCTTGTTTCATGTTATTCATTCCTGTTTAATCTGCTTCCTGTTTTATTTTGTAGTTTCTCTCCTCAGGTGTCGTGTCTGGTTTTACTTCCTGTCTTTGTGTGTTTTCCCACCTGTTTTCTGTCACACCTGTCTCGTTAGTCCCTCCTTGTTCCCAGAGTCTTCCCTTCACACCTGTTCTGTATTTGTCTGCTCCATCCTTGTCATTAGCCAATCTCCATTTCCCTCCTTTGCCCATGTCTTCCTTCTCCAGCTGTGTCTCATTCTTGTGATTATTTTTCTGTGTATATATACCTGTGTGTTTCCCTTTGTTCTTTGTCACTTTGTCTGTGTTCCTCCGGGTCCATGTCATTGGTTCGACAGCCCATTGGTTCGACATGCCATTAGTCCGACTGTCCGCGGTGCTGAACGGCTCCTGGCGGGCGTATGGTGCGCCGCGACCGGCTTGAGGCGGAGCAGGCTCACGGCTTATGTGTTTGTCACTTTCTTTTTTATTTTAATCCACACCATGATCTTTTCCTGACCCTAACCAAGTGGGTTTTGTGCCTAAACCTAACCAGACCTTAACTAACCAAGTGGGTTTTGTGCCTAAACCTAACCAGACCTTAACCACAGGGCAGCATGATGATTTCGGAACGGACTTCGGAACAATGAGTTTAATATGGTCGGAACAATGGGATGTCAAACAATGAGTTTAATATGGTCGGAACAATGGGATGTCAAACCAATGGGCTGTCGGACCAATGGGTAGTTCCCGTTCCTCCTGCATTCATCCCTGCATTATTCCTGTGCTCAACCCTGTGTTCTTGATGTGGTCCATGCTCCATATCCTGCCTGATATCTTGTGTTTGGATTTGCCTGAGTTCATCGTGTTTTTCCCTTTTGGTTTTCGGTTTGGTTTTTGTTCAGCTTTCATTTAGACTTTCGGTTGCCTGCTGTATCTGGATGTTTTTTGTCTGCTTTCTTAAAACTCACTTTTTGTCAAAACCTAAACCTGCCTGTTAGTCTGCATTTGGTTCCTCCTTGAACTGCTATATGATGCTATACTTCCAGCTAGCTGGCATACATAGAGGGAGAGATGGAACATGTGGAAAAAATAAGGAAACGTGCTGTATGTGATGGTTAACAAAATGTTGTCACATATCAACGCATATTAGAGCTGCTTCACCGTTATGTTAGACGTAGAAGGTTATCCACAGAGGATTAGGCCCTACTTTAACAGTTTCATTACACGCAACAAAATTTCATGACCTATCCAAAACTTTCAAAAACTGTACTAATTCCATGAGTCTTCCAGGCTTGAAAAACAAGACTGTGAAATTCCTTGACTTCTCCAGGTTTTCGATGACCGTGGAAACCCTGCACAAACAATTACAAAATGTTTCTGCTAAAGAGCTCAGTGGCTAAAAAAAAAAAAAATCTTACCTGATATAACAAGTTTGCTTGGATCTCATGCCTTCTTGACTTTGGTCATTTGTTTACTTTCCTCACTTTGGTTTCTCTTCTTGTGCAGACAAGGGTCGAATAGTGCCAACAGTGTGGGACACACCACTAAAAGTACGCCATCAGATGTTCACTTTTGGCCTGACACTGACCAACAACCGACTGTCTGCTTGGTATGTAAGGGCCCTAATGATCCAGGGAAGGGTGTAGGTTTTGTTTTGTTGTCCTTGTTTTGGAGAGGGGCACATATGAAATGGGAAGATTGGGGGTTCTTCCCCATTCCAGTGACCTTTTTTTTTTTTTTTTTAACACCAATTCATGGCGGAAAGGTCTTTAAACTGCTTCAAAATTAAAGTCCTCTACTACTTTTATGTTTTTTGGGGGGTGGGGGGCAAATGCACATGTTTGAAAAATTGAGGGGGACATGTTCCCTGCATCAACCCCAAAATGTATGCCCATGGTTACTGGGTGTTCTTTGCTGTACAGGTAGTAAAACCCCATTTTTTTTTTTTTTTAATTTTGGTGTTATATAAGTAAAATTAACTTGACCTCACACCTGCTGCCCCCATTGTCTCACCCTTTACCATTGCCCCACAGACAAAGGTTGCAAAGGTTTGAGTTGAGAAAGCAAAGAGCATCTATTTTTACTCCTGAGCCAAAAAGCAGGAAACAGTATGACTTCAGTGTTACTGAAACAATGATACAGACAGCTCACATATGGATAGATCATCCACTCAGAATCTAATAAGAAAGAAAAACAAAAAAATGCAAAAGTAAAATTAAACCTGGAGAGTGAGAGAGAGATACTGGCATGTTTGTGTGGATTGACGTCAGTGAATGTGACTGACTCACACCCTGAGATGGAAAGAAAGTAGTAAAATCTCTGACGAGTTTGACTTTTCAGTGACTTTGCTCGTGAATGACAGGTCGTTCCACTTGCTGCATGAAAGCACTGCGTCAGAGAAAAAAAATGTGAACAAGTATAAAGGCCAAGTTGAGAAATAAATCACTGCCATATTATCATATAACTGCTAATAAGACACAAATAAAAAAGTAATTTCGGGGGGCATCCATGTGTGCCGACAGAAATTATTTAAACCACTTGAGGACTTGATGTTACAGAAAAGGATTTTTCTGAGAGCTGGTAAAGTATTTGTGTATTGATTTGAGGCTGAGCCCGATGGCAGTTTTAATACTCAATCGATACGTGTCAGGGCTACTGTACGCGAACGGGCAACATTAAGTGTCAGATAGAGGTAATGAAAGGAAACTGTTTGCTGTCAGATATGACCTTATTACCAGGCCCACTTTAGATAGGTCAACATGTCCGCAGGTTATGAGTTAAGGTGTAATCATTAACTGTAGCACAGCCCGCAGGGGATAAACACCATTACTACACAAAATACACCTTTTTTAGGAAATTAAATGCATTTTTAATGTTCTGATAGTACATCATCTTCACACAGGAAGACAAATGGGGTTAGTGTATCTTGAATTTCTTAATTACAGATCTCTTAACAAGACTGATACCTTTTGGCCTTAGGATAATTAAAAATATACTGCAGATAATATTAAATTAAAGAATCTTTCATATGCTATATTCCTTACCTTGCTCCGATCCTTATTTGTCTCCAATCCCCTGATATCTTGGTGGCTATATTACACAGCTGAGTCTATCTCTGAAGGAATCAAGGCAATAAAAGGCTTTATTTACCCTTATCTGGAGCAGACCCCCCAAAAAACTGCACAGTATAATACAGACCGAGACACTTTCAACAGGCAGCCCACAAAAGCTTCCCGGTCCTGTCTCCTGGCAGGATTTTCTTCTTATTTTCGTTTATTAAAAAGTGTTATTTCTTGTCGCTGTGCATTGTACATTATTGCGCGCAGGTTTCTTGTAGGGAATCATCTCTCATGAGCTGGTGGAGCTAATGGAGGGGAGGCATTGAGTAGAGGAGGAATGGAACTTCAGGTTGCTAAATCAGGTCTTGCCTTTGACCACTTAATAATGAAAACCAATTACAGGCAGGCTGAGCAGTGGAGTTTGTTTTCTTTTCTTTTTTATTTATCAAAGAACCCCGGTTGTCCTGGATGACTAATGCACGTTGTCAAGAATAGTTTTGAGCATTGCTTTCTGTTTTGTAGTTTCAGTGACTTCAGTGTCAGGTTTCACAGGCCTCTTCAAAGTATCTTTCTGCAGTTATGATGTTTCCTCTGTTGTGAGCCAGAGATCTGCTCACTGAGAAACTGAAAAAAAGTTCCAAAGGACATTCATATGCACAGTCTGGTTTATAGGCTGCAATATTTGGCTCAGAGATTAGTTTGACTAGTCTGTTAACAAAATATGTGTGTTTCTATCTTTCATCATTTCAGCAATGAGAGTAATAACATTCTGATTTCAGGAGATTATGAGTCTACAGCTGTGCTAGCAGCTCTCTGAGGCTGGACTTGCAACCTTTTCCTTTGCATGTTTAGCATATTTTTCCTTTTACTTGCTGTGTTATTCATCAGTCTAGAATGTTTTGGTGTGACTTCCAGAGTGTGCAGAGATGTCCGCCTTTTCTCAAATATAATGGAACGACCATCTAGGTGTGATGCATGCTTCGTTGTGCGCAGTGATGCGGTACATTTACTGTTAGCCCACCTAGCATCACTGAGCTAGCTGAGGCTACAGCTCAGCCAAGGAGGACACCATTAATGTTTACATCTTGGGCTGTCACAAGCAGTAGACGCACGCTTCTTTCTGCAAGGTGACACGGTTGATGGGTGTAGTTTGGCAGACAGAAAGTAGTTCCTACATGAAACTGCTCACAACAACTTCTGTGGAATATTTTGAGCAACCCGGTCATGATTCCTGGAAAGAGACATTGATGCTGAATTTTTCAAATGTATTTTCAGTGCTTTGAGCACCACAAGCTGAGTGCCATTTAGTTCCATTATATTGGAGAGAAGGCAGACATGTCTATGGCCGATATCTCCAACACTCTGTAACTCACACCAAAACAATCCAGACTGATAAATAGCGCTACAGGTAAGAGAGAAATATGTGTTTCTAATGTAGGGGCAAAATGTCTCTTTAACATAATACATGCTAAACGTGCAAAGGAAATGGTTGCAGGTCGAGCCTCAGAGGGCTGCTAATATGACTGAAGTCTTTTAGTCATCTGATGCTTTTACTCTCATTGTCAACATGATGCCAGATCTAAGTTTACAGTGTTAGCCTGCTAGCAGTTGATAATTAGCACAAAACAGTATATCTGAGGCTGATGGGAGTGTCATTATCAAACCAAAGTATTGGACAGATTAAAAATATGACCTGATGATGATGCCGCTAGATGAAAAGTGAAGTGATCACAAAAGCGAATATAGTTCATCCTGAGACATGTAATGGAATCTCCAAAGTCAGTGGGCTCCATCCTCTAGGGAACACAAATGTCTGTATTTAAATTTTATGGCAATCCATTCAATATTTCAGTCTGTGCCAAAGTGGTGAACCTACTGACTGACCGACATTACCATCCACAGAGCCCCGCAGCTAGCATGGCTAGCACGCAGTGTGTTGCATTTTTGATTACTGTCACTGGAGGAAGCCAACTCTTCAAACTGTGCATAGTGGCTTTAAAAGTCTACTCACTGATTTTGGAACAGAGTCATGATGTCTCTAGTCAAATCAAAAGTCTTTAAATCCAAGTCGGGTCCAAGTCATGTCATCAAAACTGTAACTTGAGTCGACTTGAGTATAAGTCACAATGACTCAAGTCCACATCTCTGTGAACACAGTGCACAGTTGAGTTTCCAAATACCCGCAGTGAGCTGTGAGGATGCTACTGGCCACTACAGAAAGATCAGACTGGCAGCTTTGCAAAGAAAAGTGGGCTGTACCCTCCGGTCCCCTGGGTGGCCTGTGTGCAGCACCTGTCCACAGCCTGGAGTATATAATGTCTATAGTCATTAACAATAAAGTGATAACTCCACCTGGCATTGTGTTAAACTGTGCCACTCCTGCTGTTTTAACTGTGAGCTCTCACTGCGTTGCATAAATATTTAATCCTACCGTGAGAGACGCCCGGGGTTAAAATTCTGGGATGAGTGATTTACGGCAGAAGGAGCTTTTGGCAAATTGTGATGAGGCGGGGTGACCTTGTTGCTTTTGGCATTCCTGTACAGAGATAAATACATTAAAAGTGAAAAAGCCACTAGACATGTGTGACAGCCACCTCTGCGTTTCCTGCGAGGTGTGATGGATGGTGCGAGCCCTTCACAGCGTGTCTTTTTCACGAGCTTTCCATGGCGGCTCGCTGGCGAGGAGATACGGTGAGGCAGCATGTTGGGATGAAGGTCATTTGAAACTGAAGTGTCTAATTTACTGTGTGAAAGACGACGAGGTAAACTGAACTCTTGTCAACATGGCAATGATGATGTAAAAGTGCTCAGAGCGCCGTGGCCTGTGGTATAAACCCCTTATCAAAGATTCAGGCTGCAGGAAGCGAACAGCACCCCGGGCTGATGTTCATCCATGCAGCGTGCCTTCCTCACAGCTGCAACATGCTGCACTTTCTGGGTTACGCCTCTTGAACTCAAACACACACTTTACCTTGCTGGCCCATTCTCTTTGAAGTCACAAAGCTGCAATATAAATAGAGAGGATCGTAGTATTCAGTCCCAGCAGAGGTCCGAATATAACCTGCAATTTGGTCCCTTGAAAATATCTGTTATTGTAGCCTCTTATTGTCCTTGGACTGTTTCTGTGAATATAGCCCTTTCTTCCCCTCTTTCAAGCCAGGATGACTGGGATCTGCGCCCTTCATGTAAATATCCCCCCGTGACGTGGTTTCAGAACAAAGAGGAGCCATATCTGGTGAGCTACCCTTGCTCCGAGCCTCGGGTTGAGACATTCCCAATGGGGCCAATCTATCACCATGTGATTTATAGGCTTTACGGAGTGGGGGTGTACAAGAGGTGGAGAGAGAGAAAGTGAAGGAGTGTGAGTAGGAATGGAGGCAGAAGAAGTGGGAAAAGACTAAAAGAGAAAGATGGCGATGAAAAATAAAAAGGGTAGAGTAAAATTAAACACAGAGACAGAGATGCATAGTGTCGAAGTAATAATTAAAAGTCTTTATCCCCACGCTGGCAGAGGCTACAGCAAACACTCATACATTATTGTGTTGCTGATGACGAGCTTTATTACAAATGGATCAACATCTTAGACTGAAGGAAAAGGCATAACTGTAAATTAATGTTGCTGTGGGTAAAACGCCATATGGGCATCATATTCACAAAGTTTAATTGGTGATGGTGGGTTGATTAGTTTTATTATATTACAACAACAGTTGCAGTTTTAATTGCACATCAGGATAAATGCACTAATGGGGTTATAATGAATAACATTATCTGTCTGTGTTGTTCATTTAGACGTGATGTGCATGGTCAGTGATAAGGAGTTAATGAGAAGGGCTGTTACCTTTTGCATTTCAAGTTGGTTTTTTGGGAGAGAGGTTATTTTTATGTCTGCTAACAGGCATGGGGGGAATATGAGACAGTGGGCCCCTGGGTAAAGATATGCAAAGGGCCTTGTCTCCTCTCCTACATAGGAGCAAGACACAGAGACTCAGTGGTGGTTTTGCCTCTCTTTGTAGTTGTTACCTATCTTTTTGTGTCTCTTTGTTGTCATTTTATGTCTCCTTGTGGTTGTTTAGTGTCTGAGGTCATTTTGATTGGTTTTGGTTGTTGTTTTGTGTCTCTTTATGGTTATTTTGCCCATTTTTGTAGATATTTTGTGTCTCTTTGCAGTTCCTTTGCATCTCTCTGTGGTCATTTTGAGTCTCTTCCTGGTTGGTATGTGTTAATTTGAGTGGCAAGTGAAGGCCAGGGGGCACCCTGACACTTTCAAACTGGTTGAACTGTTGCGATTGTGAATCTATATGGTACACCTTGATAGCATCAGGTTTGACCACCTTTTGCTTTCAGAGCTGCCTTAAAGGTACAGCTCACCCCAAAATAAAAAAAATCCACATTTTCCCTCTTACCTGCCATTAATCGATCTAGATAGATTTGGTGTGAGTTGCAGAGTGTTGGAGATACCACCTGTAGAGATGTCTGCGTTCTGTAGAATATAATGGAATAAGATGGCACTCAGCTTGTGGTGCTGAAAGTGCCACAAATACATTTGAAAAACTCAACAGCAATGTCTCTTTCCAGAAATCATGACCCGGTTATTTAAGATAATCCACAGACCTTGTTGTGAGCAGCTTCATGTGGGAACTTTCTACTGAACTACACCCGCCAGCTCTATTACCACACAGGGAATCTTTCCTTTTTTAAACCTCTCTCCTTCATTTTTACATTTTATGAGTGAAGTAAAACATATGTAAGATTTAACAGCTTCATGTGACAGTTTCATGTAAAGAGTTCTTAATATTAACACCATTTGTACAGAGTCACTTAAGGAAGGGATAGAATGTAATCTCTTTCATCAATCAAATTAAATTGAGCTGTGATTTCAACTGTGAGTTTATTTGCTTTCCCTCTCTCAATATGAGCAAACTGATAAAACACAGTTCATAAAAAGTCCTATATGCACTCAGTATAGCTGTCGATACCTTTGGATGTATGCTGCCGTCCTTCCCTCTTGACCCCCTAGACAGCGTGCAGACCGCCCCTGCTGTGACCCAGAATGATGATGGTGAGGCTATCAGTCCCTGTCAGGCCACACAGTCAGGCCCGTTTCCACTAAATCCCAGTCAATCACTCGCCTCTGTATCACACTCTCCCAGATGGCAGCCACCACCTCAGCGCTGTCCCAATCCATCATGCGTCTGATTCTATGAGGCAAAAAGTGTTAAAGGTTTGTCGGGGTGAGCCTTTTACTGCTCTGCAAACCCACAAATCTGCCAGAGAACAGGTTAGAGGTTACTCTGCCTACAGCTCGTAACCTTTGACCTAACCCAGTTCACTGTCCATTACTCAAAACTACTGCTCACTTCGTTGTGTAACCTCTCCTCACCTCCTGATGTTACAACCCCCTCAGCAATTTCTATCTGCCCTTCTAAATGCCTGCACACTAAACCCTTTACACACACACAGACACACACAGACACACACAGACACACACACACACACACACACTGCGCATACACACTCACACACACTGCTTATTCTTCCCACAAAGTGTGGCACTGACGGTGAGTTAACATATTACAGACAGTCTGTAGCATTAGTAATAACAAATAGCGTAGTACAAATTGCTGGCAAAGTAAGATGTTCAAACAAAGAGGAAGATACACACTTTGTATTTTTAAACTGCCTTCTAATCTGCATATAAAGACTTTCCGGTGCACCTTTTATGCCAGTTTCAGCTGTTGAGACCGTATAGGATAAGAGCAAATAATAGTTTTGGATAACACTTTCTAGTACAGCTGAATAGTTGCGACAAACATCTTTATAAATAATTTAACAATACGTTTTTAAAAATGGATTTTGGCCTGCTGCTCTTTGCCAAAAGCTAGGTGCTCTTAACTGTCCTTTGGAGGCATCGTGTGAATTAAACAACCACAGAACATTAACACAATGAAATGTCCTCACTTTTCTGCATCATATGGCTCTTTTAATATGTCTTTGGTGGAGGAGTACATGCATCAACCGAATGGATATTTAAAGGGGCTCTATGTGAAATTCAGAGCGTATGAGTTGTCTGGACACGGTTTTCAGCATGGAGGTGGCTGAGATGGCGGCTAACTGCGCTAACTCCATAAACAGTGCTAAACAAGGGCAACAGTGCTGACAGAGCTAACAGTGTTAACCAGCCAGGGGAGAGTTGGAGTGTTGGTGCTACGCTTCATTGACAATGCTGTTCAGATATCAGTAGTAACCACTGTATGAGCGGGATACACACATGCGATAAGATGCACGCACAGCTGGACTGGTTTACCACAACAAACCACAGAGAAGCTCAAATTACATCACACACACACAGACTTCATTCTCTGCTCAAGATGCCATTCCTCCACTATATCTTTACGTAGCAAATAGTGGTTTGTTGCTATATTAATTTTGCATACAGAACCTTTAACAGCTTGGCAGTGTTAGGAGCATTACTTTTGAAAATGTATTCCACTACAGAAAACTAAATACATGCCATAAAATGTCATTTGTAACATGTTCCAGCCCATTCTCACTCCCAAATTGTCAAATTCCACTGTTTTGTCAGTGATCTTGTTGACAGGCACCAACACACAGCAACACCTTTTGTGGTGGTATGATAAGTACCAGGTGGCGGCAGTTTCTAACGCTGCTGGCAACTACCGTAGTATAAAGAATGAGAAAATCCATATAGGGAGAGTGAGAGGGGAGATGGATAGGTCAAACAAACTCTGGACTTTCACCCAGAAACCCACTGTTTGTTTCCATTGTGACACCAAAAGTCAATAGAGTTATTTTAATAACAACGTAGTGTGCTAGTATGTGTAGCATGCAACAGTAGTGACGTTTTTCACGTGATGTTACATGACATTAGAAACCACATTAGAGCTTTTTTAAGCCAAACCATGATGCTTTTTTCCAAACCTAACCACGTGAATTGGTGGACTTTTGTTGCCTAAATGTAAGGAAATAAACTATAAAAGGAAAGAAAAGTGTTTTTTGTACATAGTAAGTTTGAACGTAATGAGCAGAAACTGTACATTTCCTGTGAAATGTAAATTAACTTTGAAAAGACACCATGCAAGTAACAAGCGTAATTTGACGCAAGTACCTGAATGACCAAAACTGACGCACAAGGGTACCAGGTGCATCAGATTTTGTCAAGTAGGTCCACTGACAAAGTATTTGTTACATGTTGTGTATTCCATTAGATTACTAATTTACTTTGGATTACTTTTGGAATACTGAAATCTTGCTGAGCTCATTTGTCTGGGTCTTATATTTCCATGTCAAAAACACATTTCTGACAGAGGTCCTGGCTGTGCATCTCCTCTGCCATTGTCGTGTGGCAGGTGCACTGTATGCGCACAAATTGTTGCACATTAAAAAAAATGGAATTGATGCAAAAAATGGAAAAAATGCAATTTATGGAAAATGCCTTTGATTTTTAATAAATTGTTCACAAAAAATAAACAATTTTAGAGCTAGCAAAACAAAAACAAATAAAGTAATCCCTTCAATTTAAAGACAGTTACTGTATTTAGAATACCACCAATTAAACTGTAATTGTAACAGTCCACAGTTACTCATATTTTATATTTTAAATAAGACACATAGCTAATGCTCTTACTTGTACTTCGTTACTTCCCAACCTTGAAACCTGGCAACCCAAAAGTTATTCTTATCAACGGCTGACTGATGTATACAGCTTAAATAAATCATGTCTAACAATTAATACAGCCATTAGTGACAACCTATAAATCCTTTATGAAGTATTTAAATTAGTAAGCTACATTACAAAGCTATAACTTTGTAATGTAGCTTTGTAATTATACAAATGGATAAGTGGCATACATGAATGAAGACAGATGGAAGTTCTACTGTTTTTTTTTGCACCCTGCAGACATCTTTGTGTGCATTTGTTTCCTTGTGTGTGTGTAAATATGTATATAAATAAATATATATATATATATGTACATCTATATATATATATGTATGTATATATATATATGAAGACTGGTAATATTACACAAAATGTTACAAATATGTAATCTCAAATTTCCTTAAAATGAAAACTAAATCCAATAAAACCACACAGAGAGTCAGGTCAAGTGCATCATATCATTAACCCCAATATGACAATATGAGGGTCCCTCTCAGACCCAGGCCATCTATTATTTTAATAAACAACCAACCTGACCCGCTGTCATGATCCTTTCCCCTGTCCCAGTTCACCTCACAAACATCCCTGGAGTGGTGCCTACACACACACACAGGGAGTAAATCATCTGTGAGTGAATAAGGTTGGGGAGTGATGGCCTTTCAACTTTCTGTGACCTTTTCTTTTGGGCGGGTTGTTTTAAAGGCATCCTCATGGGAACTCAACGCCCTCCGAGCATGAATTAAATGCAGTTTCACTATAGGAAGGAGGAGAGGGGATATATGGAGGGATGTGGGGGAATTTTATTATTAATTGGATTGCAGAATTTTACAGGCATCAGCAAAATGTCTGCGTTCCTGTCGTCTCATTACCGTCCAGCTATTTCAGCAACTTCCTCCAGATGCTGGAAGTTTCTGTCCTGTTCTCTACTGTCCGAAGTTTACTGGCGGAGGTAAAAAGGATGTTTCACCTAAACAAGAAAAGTTATATAAAAGTTTTGAAGATCTTTCTTGACTTTTTTTTTTAGTCAATTTACATTCAAAGTTCCTGAGGGGCCTGGCTGATTAAAACATACACTGGTGTCTTGTGATAACCTTAATAAGCCTTCTGCTGTATAGTTTAATAAATGTGGCGGTCAACATATAGAGCAATCATAAAAAATGCACAACACTGTTCAGTTGCACCACAAAATGCAGCTTTCATAATTATTGTAAAGCTGAATCAACACCTCTGCAAACAGCAGTGGAATGTAACTGGCCATGGGGGACAATGGGCCCTTGGGCACAGAGATGCAAAAGGGCCCACATGGGGCCAAGATGCAAAGACTTGTGGTGGTTTTGTGTCTCTTCATTGTCTGTGGTTACACATCTTTTTGTGATTTTGTAATCATTTGGGTTCCTTAGAGGTAATTCTGTGTCTGTTTGAGATAATTTTTTGTCTTTTTTTGGTTGTTCTGTGTCGCTTTGTTGTCATTTTGTGTCTCTTTGTGGTTGTTTTGCCTGTTTTTGCAGTTATTTTGTGTCTCTTTGTAGTTCCTTGTGAGCAGTTTGGGTTTTAATATCTTGCTTAGTGTTGTCACAATACTGGAATTGCTATATTATATAAGAATATATATATTTTATTCAAAGATCACAACAGCAGAATGGCTGCAGTAAACAAACAGTAAACACACAACACAATAAGAGAGAGTGAGAAAGTGCAGCTGATATCAGTACTGCAGAAAATGAGTAAAGACACCATCTCAAACATTCAGAATAGATATTGATAAATTGATATTTTGTATAACATTATACTTGCTAAAGATATGTGGATTTCAAGTAAGGCTGGGCAATATATTGAATCCCACCTGGCCACTATGGTAAGGACTGACGCTTAATGGCACAGAATCTTTTACTGACCCACGGTGAAATGATCATAAAAAGCGCAAGTGTTAAATTAACTAGCCCTAGTCTGGTACCCAAGCTTTAAATGCGACAGGCTCACAGCTGTTTCACCCCTCTTTTCATCTTATAATTTTGCACATAAGTCTAAATTTTCTATTTTGTAAACAGCATCCTCCCAGAGTTCAGTTGCACTGCTTGGCATTAACAGGCTTGATAAGCATCTTCAGCCCAAAGAAAAACATGATATTGTTAGATCAAACTGTGAGTCAGAAACAAAAGTATGAGTCAGTTAGAGACACAATATATAAGCGTAAAGTGCAGGGAGGATGAGTTGCTTTCAGAAGCCATGGCAGCTTGTGGGAGTTGTGTGGAAATTTGCAGCTAAAGTGTGAAGATTCAAAGCTATAGTTACATTTTTGTTTTACAATAATAGAACTTTCACTTCATTATACTAATGTGACTCTGTAAACAACAGATGTGATTTGTTGAAAGTAGTCTTCTCAAGGGGTTTCCCCTGTTCACAGACACAGAAGAATAAACTGTCGCATCTTTGATTTTGCCTCTTTTATGACCATATCAGGAAAAACAATAGACACCAAATGTTTGAAATCTCATTAATGTGCCCCAAAAACAAAACAAGATAATACATACTACAATAGGAACAAGCTAAACAAACTGCCTAACAGAGCAGAAAGACCTTAGAGGGGAAAAAAAACGAAAAGCTAAAGTTTTGTCTCCTCATTGTATTGATTTGCATCATTGCAAACCAGCTCCCTGTCTGTCTGTCTGTCTGACTGCAGTGTTGCATCATTCCTTTCACTTTGCTGCCTGTCTGTCCTCTAAATCATTCACAGCATACCGCTCACCGGTCGAACTGCAGTCTGCACAGCCCGTCTCGCTTCAGATTCTCTCCGTCTTCACCTGAACAAAGACTTTATTTCCTGTGAAATAACCTCTGACAGCCGGCTGTCTGTCTGTTACTGTACCAAAAAAGAGAACTGTACTAAAAAAAAAATCACTAGAGCTAATCCACTTCCTTCCACCTGAGTCCTGCCTGCCTGTCTGACCTCGGCCTTTTGATCAGCATCGGTGCAAGAGCTTCCCCCTTCCTCAGCAGTGTTTCTCTTAGCTCTGTCTGTTTGTCTGGCTACTAGACAAACTTCTCTCCAGCGCCTTGACTTACCACTGAAAAACCTTCCGTCTGTCTGCGGCTCTTTTACCCAGGTATCCTTATTAGCTAATACATTCCTCTGCACCTGAGTAACACTTGCCTGCTTGACCCCCGTCCACTTTCATTGAGCTGCCTACACTCTCGCCATCTCACTTCTTCAGCCTGTCAGAGGATGGACGAACACACAGGCGGTGGAGGTGACAGCTACCTGCTCGTTTATTCTTCATCCTTCCATCACAGTAAAGAGGGTAGAGGGCAGCTGCATTGGAATCTGCAGTGTTGATAAATAAGGAGGCAGCTTGTCAGCTTGTCTTTCTGTCTCTCTCGGAGCCCACCTGAGGACATATGTATCTACTTATCTGCCTGTCAAGATATTTCATGCTTTTCTTGTCTTTATCAGTTCATCTCTCAGACACAGCGTTTATGCAGCTCTGTCTTTCCTTTGTCTCTATTTCTGTATCTGAACTGTTAGATGCTGCTTCTACAGTCAGTAGTTTGTCTTTGTACCTTTGTGAGGTGAAGGAGATACTTTGCCAGTTTTAACCAGCTTTGGCTAAAATTAGGAGATGTTTTGCTAAAGCAACATCTCCTAATCTCTTTGTCTGAAAAAAAGAAAAACCTCTATACTATGTGGTTTGACAGGCTTATTGATGCCTGGTTGTTCAATAAATGAATTTCAGATTGCACTTGTCTCCCCTCGATGGCCAACATACATTTTTATTCTTAGATTTTTCTTTTGCAAATACTTCAGAATAATTTGATACAAGTACTCAAATACTGGAGCTACTTAAAATGCCCATCTCTACTTCCCACCATCTTACCAGTAACAAGATCCACCTGCTCGTATCATCTGGTGCATTTTCAGAAAGCAGTGCTGATCAAATATGAACCAAGAGTCTGTTACAGTTTACCTGTCATGCAAGATAATTTGTAACCAGCTGGACGCTTTATTGTATTGTTTGGGAGTATTTGTTGATTTGGTGCGACACAGCGCATTCTGCTAGTTGTAGGTTTTTTACCTCTTGAGTAAAAGCAAATGCCACAGCCTTTTTTCTCAGATCTCTCTGGTCATGTAGCACCAGTTTCAAACGTATTTGCATCTTTTTAACTACATAGAGAGTCAAGTTTTACTAAACAACATCCTTTTCAGCAGTGAAACACTTCTGAAACCTATGGTCAGGTTTAGGCAAGTCAAACTACTTGTTCCTGGCAAGAGAAAAACATTTTTCATGGTGAAAAAACATTATGACTACTAGTAAGAGATTAGATGTAAACTCCAGTTTGTAGTGTCATGCTTACAGCCTCCTTAAATTTGTAGTAACTGATATTGTTTGTCAAATAAACTTAAAAAGTGATGATATGTCAATGCTGTGTTCGTGCTTTGTTTCTGCTGCCTCCAAGTGGCCAAAAAAAAAAAAAAAAAAAAATCAATTATGCAGGTTTAAAGTTGAGGTTGGGGCAAGCGACAACTGGCGAGACTGAAAAATTAATCCAGGGCAAAAGTGTGAAAAAGTTGGTCCAAAAAAATGGTTTTGGTCTCTATAGCTAATTTCAACGTTCATGACCACAGTACGGTGGGTGAATTTTTATATAACTAACCCAATTAAATTTTATCAACGCTTAAAGTTATGTGTGTTACGTGTCCTCGGGCTCTCAGTCAGATCCACCCCTCGCTTGTCCCCAGCTCGACCCTCTCATCATAATATGGTCACTTCTGGCTCCAAATGTCCGAAACAGTCAAAAACGGGAGTCTATAAACCAATGGGTGATGTTAAGGGGGCGATATCCATTCTCTTTATACAGTCTATGGGTTTGGCCATTGTTGTAGTTATGGTCTGCTAGTCATGGTGAACAAAGTAGGTCCACAGTTTTCTTGAAACGTCGTATACACCATGTAACACAGTGCCTCTGGTGGTTTATTGACCTTTAGTTGGAACATTAGAATATTGCTCTGTGTATCTATTTTTTGATGCACAGTCAATTTTCTTTGACACTAAAGAGCACTGACAAATTGCCCAATATTGATCTGTTCTTCAATAATATCTTTCCTGTAGCAGTCTTTTGTGCGGATTTAGAAAGTCTTCCAGATTCAGCCCACACACTCTACGAATAATTTGTTTTATAAGATGTCAAATGTTGCTGTAACAGTACTCTTTCTACATCCTTTATCCCAACCTCCAAACATTCCTGTTATCTGTCAAGCCCTTCCTCCTCCTCTCTCCTTCCTCCTTCCCCCGCTTTTTACTCATCACCTCTAGACTACTTATTTACTAATGATGTGCTGCAAACGCTTACTCTCGTGTTTTCACGCTGCACTCTCCACCTCCCCTCTTCACCTTGCTTCATTTCCTCATCCCCCAGCAGCCCCCTCATCCCGTTCCCAACACCTGACTCCACCTCTCCTGACCCCCTCAAGGTGAAACCTGAGTGGCTTTAATTGGCCGGTATCAATTAAATTCCGAGAGCACATGAACTCACGGGGGACAAGTAAGTGGTCTTCGCTCCAGCTAGTTATCTCTGCTTCCTCCTCCTGCGCCTCCTTGGACTCCAGGACCTCGGTTCATCCTCAGACATGGAATTGATGCCTCTCGCTCTCTCTCTCTCTCTCTCTCTCTCTCTCCAGCCAAATCTTCCCTTCCATTACATGGCCATCTCTTTCTGTCCGTGTCTCTCTCTGTTTCCCCTATCTCTCTCTTCCTTATCCATTCCTGCCGCCACTTTTAAATAGATCCCTGCGGCAGTGACTGAGCCACACACGGCCTCCATCATGGGACCAAGAGGAGGCTAATGCCTTTTTAATGAGGCCTCGGCCACAATGTGACACAGTAAAGTGGCAGGAATCGGTGGCTGGTGAGCCCTTGGTCCAGGGTATTTATCACCTAAAACCCTTTGATCCACTGTGCCTGTGGAAGGGAGGGAGAGAGGGAGGGGGAGAGTGGTAGACAGAGAGTGGGAGGTAGGCAGAGGTTGAGAAGGAAAGAGGAAAGTTACCAAAAAGCAGGATAGAGAGCAAAAAAAGAGATGGAGGAGAGCAAGTGGAGCAAATGGATGGGAGGAGAAAACAGAAAGAAATACAACCAAGAAATATCAAACTTAAATCCAACTTTATTTTTTAAAAAGATGTTTTACTGGTTCTTGAAAGCTTCACTCCTTATTTTACCCTCTTCCCCTTCTCCTCATCATCTTAAGTGGCTCCTATCTATTTAGCATCCCACCACCGATTGCCCCTCGAAGCTGCATAATGTGAAATCATGATAATAACCATAATGCCTCGACAGCAATTAATATTCCACCATACATATTGCTGCAGAGCCAGAAAGAAAGGCACTGAGAGTGGTTTGCCTCCAGTTAGGGGAACTGACATTATTATATTCCCACTTCATTCAATATTAATGCCCACTGGGCCCAGTATTCTAATATGAGTTCTTGTGAAATGGCCTTAAGTGGCTGAATAGCAAATAAGATAGATTAGCAACAAAAGAAAACCACCTATTTTATTATTAACACAGATGATTGAAAGTAATGGGTAAAGGCGTGAAATCAAAGAACCTCTGAAATATGAACTGGTGGAATCTCCTTAAAGTGGGCCCGCTTAGGACTTCAATGACGGTCTATTATTGCTCTGCACCACATAAAAAGAGTGTGAGGTCTAATAAAATGGCCGTTGTAAAAATCGCCCATTGTAGTTACTCGCTTCAATCTTTCCACACTGCTGCACTGAGCTCTGAAGCAGCACCGTACGTCCTCTCGCACAACCTGATGCTCATGAGGTGATTATTTTGGGTCATTATTGCTCATTATGGTCCCTCAAAGGTACAGTAGCTCTGTGTTCTTTGCAGTGATATTTCTTAGGATTTTTATTCTTGCAAACCCCATTTTTGATACTGTAGACGACACTTAGGAGCAGCCATTCGATGTATTTGCATTCTATAATTGCCTCTCTGTGCAGTAGTTTTCCTTGTCACCAACAAAGTCTGCCTTTCCCATGTGGGATTTAGATTTACAATTGACAGGGAGCAATACATGCATGTTCTGGACGTGATGCAAATGGCAAAAACCGGTACTGGGCATTTGGAAAAGAAAGTTGTTGTTGGCTGTCTCAGTCTTCTTTTATTAAAACAAGATGACGCAATGTATCCTCTCAGACTATGGCTTGTTTGACTGTGCTGTAAACTGATACTGAATATTGCTCTTCTTGTGTTTCATTTTTGACAGAGTTGCTGGTGAAGGTCACAAGTAACCATAGGTGTTACAAGACCAACCAGAATGGAAATTTTAGGATTAGGCCTATAACTTTTAAAGTTACCATTTTCTGCTTTTAGCCCACAGGCCGTCCTTTGTTCACCTAAAATCTACATACACTTACCGTAGCTTATATTGAAATAAGTAGTTCCACAGTACCTCGAAACCCTATGAATTCTCAGTTATATCCTCTAACCACCAAAATCCAAAGCTCTTCACTAAAAGTTTGCTCTTAATCTTTTTCAACCTAAAGCAAAATATTCATTAGATTAAAATAACCCCTCAGTGCTGCACCTTACAAAGTAACATTTACACTCACTGATCGGATACACACTGATCAGCCAAAATGTGAAAATCTCTAACAGGTGAAATGAATATCACTGATCATCTCAGTACAATGCTGTGTATTGCCTGGAAAGCTTGGGTTCTGGCATTCATGTGGATCCCACTTGACATCACCCACCCACACACTGTTTCAGACCGAGTACACCCCCTCATGGCAACAGCACTCCCCAATGGTAGTGGCTCTCCTGCAGCGCACTGTGCCACACTGCAAAAACTGCTCAGAAATGGCTCGAGGAACATGACAGAGAGCCTCAAGGCATCCACCTGGCCTCCAAATTCCCTATATCCCAGTCCTGTTGAGCATTCATGGGATGTGCCAATACACCTGATCCACGACGGGGCCTGCTTGGATCAGACTTGGCTCTGACCTGTCGAGGCATGGACACAGGACCTCTGGGAATGTCTCGTGGCGTCTGGCACCAGGGCGTTGGTAACAAATACTTTTAGTACTGTGGTTTGCAAGGTGGTGTACCGGCAAGTCCCAGGGATGCTTGGAGGTGAGGTTGACGCCTTGAGCTCTTTGTCACGTTCCTCAGATCATTCCTGAGCAGTTTTTGTGGTGTGACATGGCGCATTGTCCTGCTGGGAGGACCACTGCTTAACATGAGGGGGTGTACTTGGTCTGCAGTGGTGTTTGGGAGAGCGGTGTGTGTCAAGTGGCATCCACATCCAAAGTTTCCAAGCAGAACATTGCATTCTAATGAGATGATCAATGTTATTCACTTCACCTGTCAGTAGTTTTAATATTTTGGTTGATCGGTGTAGAAATGTTGCCATAGAGCAAGGCAACAAGCTGCTAATGAGAGAGGTGCAAGTGGAGCAGAAAAAGGACAGAGAAATGGCTTGTGACGGGAAAGTTGCTGGTGCAAATCTCAATCTGAAATGACTCAGCAGCTACCATCAGGGTGCCCTTGAGCAAAGCGGTGAAGCTGCTCTGTGGACCGCTGTGATTATATTAGACAGATCTCAGGTGTAAAAGTTTGTGAATGTGATGCTGGGAAGCCTCACACAAGACAAAAGCCAATGGAGAAAACAAATAAAAAGTGAAGTGTATTTATCTGTACAGATGAAGCTGTCCCAGAGGTCCCACTTTTTACAAGCTTATCGCACTGCTGCTGCTGCTGCACTGTTGCTCCAACCTCCATCACGGACTCTGTGCTGCATCTGTGATACACAGCAGACAAGGCGTATTCTGTTTTACATTCACATGGGAGCTAAGATGGACTAGATTAGTTTGATGCCCCTGTGGGGGAGTTCATCTCAGACTCCAGACTGTGTGCTCCAGCAGAAGTTTTAAGGAGGGCAATGCCACAAGAGAATTGCTGTAGTGGTGTCCAGTGTAAAAAAGAAACAAACCAGGGATTCTCCCTGTCAGATGTCAGCTGAGCTGTTAGACACTGTTAGTACTGGTTTTAGGATACGAAGATATGCCCTTCAGTTTCCTGCTGCAAGCGTATGTTCCAGACAGTCATAAATGTTGTATGAGTCTGCGGAGGGCCTGGGGAGAGGAGGAGAGGAGAGAAAAGGAGGACAGCATAGGAGAAGGAAAGAGAAGGAAAGGAAGAGGGAGCGAGAGGGAACAAGAGTGACTAGTCAGTGGTGGCTGCAGTAGAAGAGACTCTGTTGGACCGATTCAAGGCCAGGAAGTACGCTTGACTGAATGCAGTGTTCCTTTAATATCTTTAATAAGGCAGTTTTTATGTGCGTACATGAGTTTGCTATACCGCAACTTCAGTGGTGTGTGTTGTTTTGGGATTAAAAGATGTGATCTTGGCCCCAGTTCAGAAATTAATGAAATGTTTAGCAACATCTCAGAGATGAGAGAGAGTCACTGTGTGTCTCCTCCTGAATCAAAGGGATTTTCGTTTTGATCAGCTTCGGAGTGCTGTAATGAGCGTTTGAGATTAAGAAACCTTGCTCACTCTGTGTGTGTACATGTGAGAGTGTGTGTGTGTGTGTGTGTGTGTATGGTTGTGAAAAAGGACATCAAAGTAATGATCTGCCTTGCATGGCCATGTATACTGCATGCTGTAGGTTTAATCAGGCACTCAGAGGCTCAATAAGTTCTGCTTGTAAATTAAAACAATGCTATTTACATTCATTTACAATTCCTAGCAGCTCATGGATTTCACAACAAGCTGTCTGATTAAACCATGGAGGGCATCAATTTATCACAATTTGTTCAGGTGCTCAGAGCCCGGTACTGAGTGGTCGTTTTTATTCTTCTTGCAAGTGTAACATATTTGGAGAATCCCCAAAATCTGTTTGGACGAAGACCTGCTTGCAAATCGTGGAATATTTTTTGGGAATCCAACAAAGTCTTGACAGAAATAACATCTCGTTGCCTGCTCCCATGCTTCAAATGTAATCCTTTCCACGCTTATTCTCTCATCTAGGGCTGCAACTATTGTGACTATCTTCATTATCGATCAATCTGCAAATTATTTTCTGGATAAATTGTTGGAAAACCAATGTGTCGACCAACACAATGATTTTCAGTTTTCTATCACAAGAGACAAAGAAAAGCAGCAAATTCTTTTATACCTAGCCACTACAAAATATTCCTCCTGAATCTACCTTGTTCTCATTCTTAATTTATCTAATATTTACCTTAATGTATTCTGACTCTGCTTGCCTTATCAGTCATTATTCTAAATTAATTGCTGGGAAACAAAGAGGAAAAAAAACAAAACATATCCAGAGTTAGAAAAACCACCAGTCTTGGCAACAAACAGCGTTTCTCTCCAGGCTGATGTGGGGCAGTGATGAATACGATGGCTTCCCTGTCATTAATCAGACCGCAGCTTGTCTCTCTCTAGGATGGCCCCCTGTCCAAAACACCCCAGCCCCCCCTGGAGGGGCCTCGGAGGGGGCTCAGCAGAGGCCGCAGAGCTCCCTCTTATCTCCCTCCTCTTCTACCCTCCGCCACCTGACAGCTATCACCCCCTTCCTGTAGTCCCTCTGGTGACGAGGCTCTCCCTCGGCGGAGATGCTAAAAAAGAGCCCGGTAGTGAGGCTGGGGAGCAGGAAAACAAGAAGAAAGGGTGAACGAAATACAAAAGAGAAAACTGTAAGCAAAGTAGGAAGCAGGAGTATAAGGAGACAAGAAGAGCAAGGGAAGAGGAAATAAGGAGGGAGAAAAAAACAGATAAAATAGCAGAAGTGGAGCAGGGGGATATCAGGGTGCTCCTTTCTTTGTAATCCCCCCAAATCACCCCCTCCATTCCCGTTTGCTCCCACCGACAGAACATACTGGCCTGTCTTTAACAAGGCGCCTGTCCTTGGGAGATTTCTCTCATCATCAATCAACTGCAGCAGGGGAGTCACACAGGGCAGAGAGCGGGCAAGAGAGATTGAGGGTGTGAGAGAGAGAGAGAGCGAGATGGAAAGAATGAGCGGGAAAGAGGAGAAGAAAGACAGAGGTAAAGAGAGGGAGGGTGGAATTGATTTAATTAAGAGATGGAGGAAGCAGTGAATGAGGTGAAGGAATACATTTCAGAAAAGTCTCTGTGCTATGCCTCTATTTCTCATGTCATACACCGCTGACAACAGATTCATTGAATATGAAACAGCCACTACACGCAGGGCTGTGGTGCAGCAACATGTCGAGAGAAATCACAATGCATTCAAGGCCAACAGTGTTGTTTTCAGAGGACTTTTGTTCCTCAGGCTAAGAGAGGGCAGGAAAAGGAGTTTCCCCATTGATTCATTGCCCTGATGTAAGTTTTGTTGTCTAATCTTTTGTCTGCTCATGTTTGATGATGGAGACCAAAGGAGAATCCAAGTTTAACATCCTTTTACTGCTGCACAGTCAGGCCGGATGTATTGACTTCAGTGCTGATGAAAAAATTACCCCAACATTAGAACAAGATTGGACAGCTGCTAGAATGAAAGAGATTGTTCAGATTTTGGAGAATTTTACTCTGCCAGTGTCAGAGAAAGATAACTTATGGATGCATTCTTCATGTGTCTGCATGCAGTTTGCAACAGTGGTGTGCTTTGCTTATCTTATCTTATTTACAATAATGTCTTTTTGGCATCCATAGAAATGAAATGAGTAGAAAGGACACTGAACCATTTGCTGTGGTCATTTGACAAGTACAAAAGAAAATGGCGACTATTGTAAGTTTTTAGAGTGCTAACACAAATCAGTGGGCCTTTAAAGTGTGTCACACCAACACATTCTCACTCCGAGCTAGTCACATATTGACGTGCTTGGTCATGGACTTTCCACGTCTACATACGATGTGAAAGGTACCCTGAGTGCATTGGTGTTTGACGTTCTGGGATGCTGTGTCAAGTTCTGCCTGTTACATGGATTGTCTTCTTTCACGATACACTTCCGTTTTTACAGGAAATTTTACTTTTCCATAACGTCTCTTTCAAAATAAACGCATTACGTCGGTACAACACTGCAAATTGACGTTTTTTCCTTCAGCAACAAACACACATGGTTGGGTTTAGACAACAAACACACATGGTTGGGTTTAGACAACAAACACACATGGTTGGGTTTAGGAAAAAGAACAGGGTTTGGCTTTAGAATCTTACTGGACGCGAACATCGCTCTCTTGGGTGAAAAACAGTGTTTCTTTGGACCCATCTACCACCTCTCCCACCCACCCCACTTGGACATTTGCCGCCTTAACTTTCATCCCTCTCCGTCCCCCTGGCACTGCTGGGCACTGTTAAAGGCGGTGTATGTAACAGTGTGGCCAAAACGGTTACTGCACTCAAATTCAAAATACTGCCGCGAGTCGTGTCCGCCCCCCCTTCCCTACAGATTCGAGGTTGCTGCTCTGTGCTGAATTGCTGCGTTGTGCTCCGGCGTCCGGCAAAAATAGAAGTCCTGCATATCTGTTGCGGAGGGCTCCGGAGTGCCGCAGCTGAGACGGAGCCGGAACGCAGCACAGCCGCAGCCGGTGGAAACACACACATTGACTAGAATTGAATCCTATTGGCTCTGCTGCCGTGCCAGAGTGCAGATGCAACCAACACGCATCTGGTGGAAATTGGGGGTGATTTGTTTGCCCACGGGCGGCTGCCGTGGCAGGGCCGCGTCCTTGATCTTCGGTTTTCCTGCGGACCGTTTGAGCAAGTCCGGCTTCTCTGCTGCTGCTGCCAGGATACAGCGGAGGAGGAGCTGGCTGCTAATGCTATGTACCGGGACACTGCTAATGCTGCTTGCCGTGCTGTTAACGTTTGTTTCTCAAAAAAATCAGTCGGGTCGATGACCCACCTGCACATGGGCTACAATGTATGATCGAAAGTGAATAACAGTTGAAAGTATTCGAAATGTCCATCCCCATCTAGCTATGATGCTAGTTAGCCAACTTTGGCTAAAGCTTACCTGTCGAGGAGAAGAGTAGCCACTTCGACATCCGATTTCAAATTCTTCTCCGCTTTCAACCGTCTCTGCCGTTCAAAAGCATCTCCTATATAGACCCTCGCTTTGCCTCGAGTTTTGTCTTGGCATTTTTGGTAATCATAACGAGGTTGTTTGGGTTTAGTCACACCGTCAGCCATTGCAGCTCAGTCGTAACTGTAACTGATGCTGAAACTTTACTGATTGCGTGACTGGTAGACGGCGGTGGGTGGCGCAACAGGCCAAAACACAAATTCAAAACATAAACATGATTTGCGGACCGTAAAATATTATTGTTGTCGGTGAAATCAGTATGTTATATTAACATTATTCCTTAGTCTCTGTGACATATTAGGAGGATTTTACGACTATTTGCTTTAGATTTCTTACATATAGCTCCTTTAAACTATAACGGCAACCGGCCACGTATCATGCCGACGTTAAAGGACGCCTTTTTTCATTGGTTTCTGACGCCAGAAGTCACTGCCCAAGCACTGGATTTTGATGACTTCGGAGTGAGACCGGTCTTGTCACACTGACTAGTTCCATAACGCGGTTTTGGCCTAGTCCCTTATTTTCCTTAAACAGAAAAATACAACTGTACACCAAGCCAAGTTTGTCTCTTTCACCAAACCAAGACTTATGTTAGCTTAACTACCTTGTAAAGTCACGATAAAACACACCTCATTCAAACTTGACAGAAACAAACTACAACTCACCAATACTGTCACTTGCTAGTCATCTAGTTAGTTAGTCTGCTGTTCCAGCACTCACCATCTCTGGTTTGGTCCAAATAAACCCATAACTCACAGAGTTAGGTGTAAAAGTACTGGCTCTAAATACTGCTTATCCCTGCGGTCTCTCTGGCTCTCAGCTGTCCATTGCGCAGCAGCTCTCATTCTCCTTCGGATGTAGCTACAGTACATAATGTTTCGAGAAACATGAATTTCATGGCAACAAAAGAATCAGGGAAATAACAGTTATAGCAAAGTTTTAGTGGTAGAAGACTGCTTATTTGAAAACATAATGTTGTTACTCCACTGCTTCTATGGTTTTTAATGGCAAATTGGTCCAAGACTTGTCACAAGTTGTTTTTTTTATATTGGAAGTTTATGTGGAAGTTAGTCAGCTACAGTGGTTGAAATGGCAACGGTACACATGAAAATGGCTGCCACTCTGACCATCCTGCTATGTTGATTTGAACGGCAATGCCTGGTCTACTCTTAATTTATTTCTATGGCAGCATCATTAGCGTTTCAAATCTAGGATATACACATGACAGCTCTAGAAACTGCATGTTGTACTTCACGTTTTGTAACGTCAATAATATCACTATGAAATTGCATTCAATCAAATGTGCTGTCAGACGTTTATCAATTACAGTCAGTCGATCAATCAACTGCAATTTAGAAGCTGCCATGGCCGAACACACACACACACACACACACACACACACACACACACACACACACACACACACACACACACACACACAGTTTTTCCTCTGTCTCCATTAATCTCAAGGTTCCTCTGCTCTGACTGACAGCTTGAAAATTACCACTGGAGACAGAAAACAGACTTTTGTGTGTGCGTACGTGTGTGTGTATGTGTGTGCATGTGGTCGGTGGCAGTGGGTTTAGATGTCGGAGACGCGCCTGCGTATTCGTGAGTGATGAGAGTCATAAGAATCAGGAACACTTTATTCACCAGGAACAACAGATGTACAAGAACTGGCGCAGATGCAACTGACAATAGTGATGTCTTTGCCTATTGTGTGCATTTCTCATGTTTTGTTTCAATACATAATATGTGCGTATTGTTGTGTATTATTATTACATGTGTTGTAGTTCTGATGCCGTTTGTGTGTGAAGGCATAACATAAACAAATGCTTTGTCAAGGAGTACACCAAGCAATGTGCTGGCAAACTGATATTATCAACCAAACAACAAATTGGTCATGCTGTCTCGTGTGTATGCCTTTGTGTATCTGAGTGTGTGTATGTGTACAATAAATGTGTGTGATCTAGACCTCCACCCCCACCAGTGCATGCTAATCAGCAGTCATAATGTCCCGTCAAGGGAAATACATAATAAATCAGGTTTGGTTTGACTTTGTAGTGAGACGGAGTGTTTTGGGAGACTGGGCAGTAAAGAGATGAGCTGATGCATACACACACACACACACACACACACACACACACACACACAAACAGAGTTCTAAATACAGACAAGTGATGTAAAGTATGAATTATTTCCTCTCCCTCTCATTGGCACCTGTCAGCCAACTATATACCCTTGTCTTCACGCCTCTCTCTTTTCTCTCTTCCCTCTTCTGTCTCCTCACCCTGCTCTGCCTTGTTTGTCCATGCCCGTCTGTACTTAAACCAAGCCGTGTGCTGCCTCTCATCTCGTCGTCTGTGTGTGACTCTACCTTTTGCCAACAAGCTCAGGCTGGCGTCCAAACACGTGACTCACACCACCAAGGTGGTATGGATGTGTTCCTGAAAGCCTTGTTTCAGATCACATGATCTCCTAATGGAGATTTTGCCTAGCTGTGAAGCTGAGATACACAGCCAGAGAGAAGACGTACACGTACACATACAGAGACACAGATTTATGTATATGCACAGTATCCTTTCTTAACACACACACACTGGCACGGACATAGGCACTGGCCACACACTTGCCAAAGGCAGAAAAACTGATGAAATTTTATGCCAACTCTCAGAAGTGCTTTTTCAGTCTTCGGGCTGGCCAAGGCAAACAGAGCATGTCACAACTCATGCACTGCCTTCTGCAAGTTCATTTTCATGACAGCACAGTCTAATTGCTGAGGTAATTAGATTAGGGAAGGCTGTGTTAAAAATAAAAGTCTCTCATGTTTCTCAGCACTTTTGCCTCGATGGGTATAAGGCGTTTGAAGGCGACATCCATGGGGTCCAACAAAGTGCTGCGCTGTCCTCTCCTTCCGCTCACCCCTCTCTTTTCCTCTTGCTGCGGGGAGAATGGCACTAAAGAGAAACTTCATTTCACAGAGAATGTTCTGGATGGTTTCCTTAGAGAAACAGGAGGTCAGAGTTCAAAAAGTCCACACTTTTTCAGTGGGAAGTTTTGAAGTGAGGATGTACAGTCCTGAGGAAAGGGCTTTTGATCATATCGAACAGCAACCCGCCTCCAAGGGGAGAGACATTTTACTTCTTCTGTGATATATTTTTTGTTTTTCTTGCCCCCTTGGTGTGTGTGTGAGGCCATGGTGAGTGTATGTGGGTTGTCGTGGAGTTCCTGCTGGTATACAAGTGTCTGTCAGTGTCTGCATCTCAGCTGTGTGTACCATTTGAAGACGTCACTTTTGGATCTGGGTTAGACAGTTACACAGTTCATTTTTGTAATAGATTTCTAATATAGAGATTTGGCAAACACAGTTTCCTTCCATTATAGGCAAGAACCTTGAACCTTCCACTGCTTCCCAAAAGTCTTAAATTGTACAGAAATAATCCCAAACACTTATCCTTGAGTTTTACTGCAGGTAAACAACACAAAGTATCCCCCTGGAAAGCCCTGTCACTGCTGTTGCAGATCAACTCCCTGATCAACTTTCTGTCTTATGTGCTGCATTTATGTGCACATTAAACTTTAGAACCAGACAGGAAATGTGGAGAGAAAGAGGGCTATGATGTAGGGCTGCACGGTATGAGGAAAATATGCGATATTGTGACACAGTTGTAGAATATCCCAATAATACTTGGGATAGATGTGCAGATAAATAGATATTAAAGTGTACTCAGTTCTGCCTTTCTGCTGTCTCCAGTATACTGCTAAAATACAACATGTTGCTTGTTGAATTAAAAAATGAAAGCAAATTATTTCCAGCATTCTTGTATTGAACAAATTGAACACTGACCTGAAGAATAAAGGCACCAATTTTTAACGTTTCCTTATTAACTATCTTACTATATAATGACGAAAACTCTGTCTCTGTGTGTGTCTGTGGGTGTGTCTGTTCCACGTTTTTCTCCTCACTGACTTGGTCAATCCATGTGAAATTTGGCACAGTGGTAGAGGGTCATGGGAGGATGTGAATGAAGCAATATTACATCAATTGGCCAAAGGGGGGCGCTATAGCAACCGATTGAAATTGCAAACTTTGAAT
>NC_065527.1:25809494-25939538 GCF_006386435.1 Epinephelus moara | reverse complement strand
TTTAATCTGCAATTTCCTATGACCTGTATCCCAAACACACACCATGTGAAACTGTACGTGGGCAACTGTGCACTCAATGGGTATGGACTAGTAACATAAAATATCCATTAAATATATCATTTAGTCAGGGGTCGTCAGTTGGGAACCACTGCTGTAGGACACAATAATGGCAGATATGTGCTCTTCGTACAGGTACCTATAGTATGTGAGTGTCTACGCAGGCTCTGTATGTGCTCCCATGGGTTGCCCCAGTGTGCTCTGCTGCATACATGACACAGCCCCGTCTCTGTATCTACTCCCTGTTTTTCTTCAGGTGCGAAGGCATCTGGATCGATCGCGTGAGTCTTGCACTTGATGCCTGGTGATTGATGGTGTGAAGGTGATTTATTAGTCATGTCCGAGGAGCAGGCAGCAGGGGGAAAGCTCTTTTGTCCCTGTCTTTTGAGGGCCTCGCTGTTGTTTTTCATTTTGTACGCTCTCTTTTCCACCACAGTTCTCTCTCTCTCTCTCTCCTGCTCTGTTTTATTGTCGCCCTGCAGTGTCCTTTTAGATCTGGCTGTGAAGTCGACTTGTAGCGAGCAATGCTACATCTCAGATGTCTTGGCCCCATACGGCTACAAGAGGGTCATTCTATAGAAACTGACCAAAGAGCGCTATAGGCAGGCATGTAACAGCATTCTCCATAGTGTTTTCGTCTCACTCTTTCTTTGCCCTTGTCTTGTTCTCTCTGTCTGACCGGAGGCCTAATAGCTTGATAATCACAGGCTTCAATAGGTTACCCTGGTATGAGCAATTTCGTATGAATCAGGGTTGATGAGGAACAAGTCAAGAGGGAGAAAGGGATGAAGAGAAAAGCGACAGGTTGCCAGCGCTCCTCACATACCTCTTGTATCACAGGAACAGCGAACAGAAGTGCTGAGGGCCTAGTCGTAAATTGATTGTGGCTGCTCATGAGTGGCACTGAGGGAGGGAGGCAGGTGACAGTTTTCCACCTGGGTCACCCAAGGTCACACTTCAATTCCAGAAATATTTCAAACTAGATTTGTGATACCACAGTAGGTTTATTTCTCATTTATCAGACTTACAAGCAAACGTGTTGTGTTTAATCCATCCCTTATACTTTTGCTGTTGTGTTTCTGGTTTTGGTAAGGTGGAAATAAGATACCACCCTCCACACTCTTTAAAGCCCCCCTCCAGCAGTGTTGCTTACTGTTTTATGCTTAATGTTTCGTCTTAGACAGAGAATGGGTTGTGGTTGAAAGTCAGATGTAATCCATTACCACAGCAACTAAACTGCAGCTACAATAGCTCGCAAAACAGCGATATGACACCTAATTAGATAAATTTACTGTTTATCACACCACAAATGAGACAACAGTTCGCACAACACACCGACTCTCTCTTTCGCTCTCTATTTTACCGTCCTCTCCTGCTGCAACTGAGTTGTTTTAGAGGCTACTACTGCACCAAGGAGCCACAACACCGCACATGGGCCACAGTGCACCAAAGGAAGCACAAAGGTTGACAAAGGTTGTCAAGGTCCGCGGTTAGAAATGGAGTCATGGGTCTTTTTGGAAGTGCACCGTCCACCAACATTGGCCACTTTTGCCTCAGCTCCCAGCACCGCCACTGCATCGGGCAGCACTGTGATTTTATTTTATGTTTTTTGTTTCTCAGAGGGACTTTTCAACTTCTTCACTAAAAGTTGTGAGCTTCCCAGGGTGCAGACATGTTAGAGAGCAGTGCTGGTGGACTGTGCAAACTTTCAAAACATCCCGAAACTGCATATTACCCGGTGGACTTTGGCAACATGTCTTTCTTTCCTGTGGTGTGCTGTAGCCGGAAGATGGTAAAGAAGAGAGCGAGTGAGAGTTGTTTGCAACTGTTTTTGTAGTTATATGAGCTTATTTTTACTTATCTTTTTTTCTTTGTTTCATTTTCTTTATTTGCTATTCTATTTAAAATAACTGACAGAAGAGGGGTGGACAGAGGAATAAGGAGTAAGTGTAGACATGGATCTGTAAATACACAAAAGAACAAATAAGTAAGGATATGCCCATGTGGATGTAAGGGACTATAGTATAGTATAGTACCCTTTACTATATGAATGTATGTGGGTTAGAGCTTAGATCGGGCCCAAAAAAATCCAGCCTGACCCCACCCGAGCCCGTGCATATTCTGTCCGAGCCCGTGCATGTTCTGTCCCTTTAACTGTAATTATGGGCCCAAGCCCGGTTTAAACCCAACATTTTCTTTTTAAGGATTGGGCCACTACAAGGTCCCCGTCTTTTTGTTGTCATATACCAGCATCGTGCTGCACTTGGTACGCTCGACGAAGCCGACAAACACGTTGTCTCCGTCGACAACTAATTTAAAGCAGTCCCAAACCTCGCACTTCCCTTGAGATCGGGCCAATTTAAACTCCCTTGAGGCTATCTTTTTCTTGAGACCCGAAGGCTCCATTTCACTCGTTAGGCCTATGCGCAGCAGGTCAAGTGTGATGCGTGCGAAGGGTGGAGCTCACATGTGCGCGGCAAGTGGCGCCATCGAGGGTGTGATAAGTAGTTGGTTCCATAGGCTTAGGTCTATTATGAGGAGTCCTAGCCCGAGGATAGTGGCGGGAAATTACGGGTCCGGGTCAGGTTTGGGCTCGGGCAGAGAATCTAAGCTCTAATGTGGGTATGTATGTGTGTAAATATATTTTTCAGTTGATTGTTTGCTTTTTTGTGTTTATATAAAAAAAACAAATGTAAGACAGTAAAGTGTCAGATGGAAAGCAAGTCCTTGCCCCAATAAATAAATAAAAAAATTAAACAAAAAAGAAAATACAAAAAACACACTAAACTAAGACAGAGAAAACTGAAAAAAGGAAGACCCAAATAAGTTAGTTAGCTAACTAACTGAAAGGACAAACTGGCAGATGGACAGAAATAACTGATGTAAGGTTACAATTATGGTTATATGTAAAATAAGTTGCAATCTTTTAGGATGAAGCATGACTTTAAGATTCTACTAGTAGTATGTCATCTTCCTGTTTTAGTAAGAACGGCTAATCTGTATTGTCAGTAAATGACTCATAAAAATATGAAATATCATAAAATGCCCCAAAACACTGGAGGGGGGCTTTAAATGTTAAGCATTGCTTTTACAGCAGGCGTGTGTACACTGTTTCAGTATGTATAGAAGTTCACATTTTTACAGGCCTGCTGTGCCTAGTAACGGTTGCTACTCTGTTATTGTACAGTTCTTTTCAGCGCGGCCATGCTGAGGTACTTGTTACATTTTTAGGACTAAATATACAATGGCGAGAGTTATGTGAGAGTTTGAGCTGCAGGTCTTATACAGAAATGGCACTCTGCCTGGAACTAGCTGCCACCTTCTTCTTATTACAGATGGGAATCTGTCCCTCCAGAGTGATATGCTACACATCTCAACATATGATCAATGATCCAATTCATGAGTGATATATTTTAGGCTGCGCTGGTTTGATATTGCCTAGTTTCAGTGTGTGATGTGACATAATGTGGAATGATGTGATGTGATTCAATAGAGCATAAACAGTCCCATTTTAATTCCGCTATGTTTTTACATCGGTTGCAAGAAAAAATATCCTGTAAACATAAATCAACACAATGCAGTTAAGCGAGAGAAAAATTCAAATGGGCTCCTTCGCATACTATTTGCAATGTCATTTATTATAATGTCCTAGATGTTTCTCAGCAGATAGAAGAAAATAATTTAACTTAATGCTTTCAAACAGTCTATTGTATACCATATGTAAATTCTCTGCTGCAGACACAGTTCTAAAACACTATGTTGACTGCCTATGTGGCCCCAACTTTTCCACTGGGACTTTTCTGTAAACTATCCATGCATGACAATAAACACAATGTTTAAAAGGCAAAAAGAGAGTAAATAAGGTTGTGATGTTTTTCCCGAGAGGTGATTATATGTGGTGAAAGTGATTGATCTTAAGAATAACCTGTTTTGCTTTTGACCTTGTCTTGAGACGTGACCACCATTATCATTGCCATTGTGCAAAGACATTGCTCTGAACTTCGGGACAAAAGGAAGTCGAATTACAGATCTGGAAGGTCTGTTTCCTGGCCATCACAGTCTAGACTTTGATCTCAGAAATCACTGGTGGGTCATCTTCTAGTAGCTGGGATTGCTCCTGCAGTTTGGCCTGGATTGGGGCAATCATGAAGATAGTTGGGCTTTCTTCCTCACAGAGGAGTGTGGTTGCCACTTCATTCGATTGGCGTCATGCGAGATTCAGACGGGGTGATCAGTGCCTCAGCCCTTCTTTGCTCTCTCTGCAGTGCGGGGAACACAATAGACTGTTTCTCCCAAAGAAGTCCCAGGGGAGTTCAGACACTCTTGAGCTTCGGCTGCAGTGGCACACTCTGTTCTTCAGTTTACCTGTAGAGTTTTCTGAGATGCCAAATAGACAACGTAGTGACACTTTCATGTTTTCTTTCTCATTTGTTATTTACAATAAAGAGGATGGCATTACAAGCTCTCAATGCCACCTGATCTGCATCTTTCCGAACATCAGTTATTTCTGGTTTTACTTTGCTTATTATCGATGACAGTTTATGGCAGAATAGACTGTGCAGTGCAGTGTGGTTTCATTAGTTGATTTCAACAGTACAGAACTGTTGGAAAATAAACACAAAACAACAGTTTGATATATTTCCTAATGCTAACATTACCATTTCTGGATCTAGTCTACAGCCCGAACAATACTACATTTTTGAAGCATATGTTGATGTTCAATAATTTGTAAAAGCAGATAACAATACATTGCTAGATGATCAGGTTTTTTACATAAACATATGACATGACATTTTGTTTTAGGATTGTGGCCACGACATGTACTAAGTGGAACATTTCATAGTTGAACAATAAACTTGTCAGTGCAGCACTGTCTCTAAATGACTTAAATTTGTGTCTCAAATCGCGTACTTCTGTTCTTACACTTACACAATATTTTGAGTGCATAAGTGCGTTCACACTGAGAAGTATGGAAAAATGCAGCGCACTATGAGTACCCGGATGGTGCACTCAAAATGGTCAAGAAGTTGAGTGTGGAACTATGAATGCTTCTCACCCTCAATGGTCGCCATCTTGGCTACGTAGCAGAAGGGAAGGGACCACTTTTCAAACTGGAAATGGTGGCCGAGGACTGTGCGACTGTGAACGTCGCTACATTGTACAAATACATGTGTTTTTTGCAGTAAGCACCACTATACTGTTGTTGGGTATGAGCCAGCAGTATGCTTACTGGGTTAATTTAGCAGTCTGTAATGATTTGGTACCACGAACGATAACGCGAATGCTAATGCTAGTTTGCTAACTAGCTAATTTGCGGTCGTCATTTCCGGTGAGTGCACAACGGCCGTGTTTGGTTTGAGACAACACTACCCTGTCGAAATTCACGCACTATGCCAATAAGTACATAGTGCACATAGTATACTACATGGAAGTGTACTAACGGAAGAATGTGATTTGAGACACACTGATAATCTTTGGTATTTCTGCACAGTTATTTCTTGTTACTTAAAGCATTTAAATCTGCAATAAACTAATAAAGCTAATGTAGCAGCCCAGCTCATTCACAGTCTAGCTCTAATCTTGTATGAGGCTACCTGACTTAGCATTATGTCAGTCCAATCAGATTTGGCTGTTAAATATGAATGTTGGACTGTTGGTTCTTCTTATGCCCATACAGAGTTTGGACGGGGTTCAACGAAACTTTCCGGGTGACAGTGATGGGAATGAAATATAGAAAACAAGCCAAGTTGCTAACTATGCTAGCGAAAAATTGGAATTGTGCAATTGTGTTATTTGCAGTCACTAGATAGCAAACAAAAGCCAGGAGCTGTATTGCAGTAAGTTGCTGTGAGCTGTAAATTCACCACTTCTAAGCAGAAGGCAGAAAATAACATTGTCTCTGAGCCTGAATGAGCAAAACCTCTCTTCCCCTGGGCAGCTGCCTCTGTCTCACTCAGACTCACACTGGGTCTGTGTCTGCTGCTGCCTGTACTGGAGAACAGAGCAGCATGAAAGCGAGGAGTGTTTACTCTACAGTTAAATCTGGAGACCAAAACATCCCCAGACATACACTGCTTGCTGACTAACAAAAAAACCCTTGTCTGCTCGACTTGAAGGAATTGGCTGATGGGTCTCTGACGGATGATTCGAATCCTTGACTTTCAGAAGGCAGCCCTAATTTACAGTAGATACAACAGCTTTTAATATGAATAACAACTACAAATACAGCTATGATTTTACTAAACCTTGGATGCTGCATTTTTATTAACTATCAATATCATGCAAGATACTACAAGGATTTTATGTTGTCTTTTCAAAGCTGTTAAACTCTACTTCACAAATCAAAGGAGGGGAAAAAATTGAGCAAGGATGCGGTGTGACCACATGCTGATTGTTATTTTTGTTTTTTTTTGCAGCAGCACTGGAGTTTCTCATTGTGAAAGTCTCAGTAGGTAGGAAGCTCGACAATTGTGTGTGTGTGTGTGTGTGTGTGTGTGTGTGAGAGAGAGAGAGAGAGAGAGAGAGAGAGAGAGAGATGTGAGTGTTGATTCTGTGTATTTGAAGTGAAATAGAAGAGGTGCAGTGATACCTGCAGGGAGTCTTGACAGGGACTAAAAGGAACCGTGTTCTCTCACACATGTGCATGACACACACACACACACACACACACAGACAAATATGCACCTTGTGTCTAGACTTAAAGTTGAAGTTTATTGTTCCACAATAAGACATTCACCCAAAACGCTGCAGTAAGTTCTGGGAAATGCTGCAGAAAAGAAAGTACTTCACAAAACATGTCTTGTTTATGACAAGCAGATTTATACCAGGAGATTCAGTGATATTTAGAGTGTAAGAGCAGAGTTACTCCACTTGCTTTTTCAGGCTTTCAGATATCCTTGAAAACCACCATAAGGAGCAAGTGGTGGTGTCAGGAAACAACACCAGGTGTGCCAGCTGATTGCTCAGTTGCATCAATTAAGCCAATGATGTCACAGGCCTTAACTGTTGCACCAGATTGAACATTAGTGTATATCAACACCCAACCCTCTCACTTTATTGTAAACAACTTAGCAGGCAATGACTCATGGACGCTATACAGCAGCGGAATTCACATTTAGCGGATATAAAACCTCCCCGGAACAGCTTCCGAGGAACTTGGCATTTCTATGAGCCTTTTTTCCCCCTTAGCAGCAGTTTATTGAGTGTGAGTCGCAGGCTTTAGAATTGATCAGTTTGTGGATGGATCAGAGCTGATCAGATCTATGTATTAGAGGAGCAGCTGCATCAAAGGCAAGTGAAAACAAACTTTTAGACCCAGCGCTACACAGCCAGGTGTGCAGTTTCCAGAAAATGTAGCAGCAAAGGATGGGACTGTCTGAAGGTAAAGCAGTGAA
The DNA here is from genome assembly GCF_006386435.1 of Epinephelus moara. Lineage (NCBI taxonomy): Eukaryota > Metazoa > Chordata > Actinopteri > Perciformes > Serranidae > Epinephelus > Epinephelus moara. Next base: position 25,932,087 of record NC_065527.1, on the reverse strand, counting down.
AATACTCTAAAATTCAGACAGGCCTCTTTATAAGTAGCTAAAATACGTTTTGCTGCCAACCTTAATCCACAGCAATGCATCGCTGAGCTTCTGGGGTGCTAGCCCTGTCTGTTTCTCCTAACAGGGAGTGTGGTGCCTGCTATCTACTGCATGCAACACACTGACTACAGATAAGTATCTCATAAAGCCCTGCTTCAAAAAACCCAGCTATCCCTTCAAGTTTCACTTTCACTGCGACTGGCATTCTGCTGCTCCGTCTGTCCGAGAGTACGCTCTGGGCTGTTAGAGTGTGGTGCTCTGAATAACTGAGCAGCATATTTAGCAGCTCGCCTAATGAACGTCCAGCCCCAAAAATAGACAATGAATATATGGCGGCAAATGCTGATATCAAACAAGTTAGGCCTGTGACATCATCAGCCTAAGTGATGCAGCTCAGTAATCAGATGGCACACCTGGTGTTGTTTTCCAACACCTGTACCTGGTCCTGGTGACGATGATCATTTGTGGGCAGATTTTCGTTACAAAGTTTTTTTTCTGGGTCTACTATAATTAAATTGACCTGCCTCCACTCTTCAGGCTCTCTTCCCTGTCTAATCATTGCTGGCAACCAGTTTCAAAAAACAACTGGCAATCACTGGTATATTACAATTTGTCAGGGAACAGGGTTTTTAATTTCAGATAAATTTGAGGCCAGTTAAAAGAGTCACATTTCATCAAGGGATGGAGTTGGTGCCTGCAACTCTTTGGTCCAATCTCTACTTACCCTCCCTTTACACTCTCCTCTCTCTGTACCGCTCTACCTTATGTTGCTTTTCTTTTATTCCCTTTCACTCTCTCTCATTTAAACTGTCTCTTCTCCCCTCCCTCTCCTCCAGTGCGTCAGCTCGTTGGTGTTTGTGAGAATGGGTGGTGTGATTAAACAGAATAGCTAATGCAACGGCAGACACGACTCCACCTAACAGCCTAACTTATTTTTTCTGGGCTGCTTTTATTCGACATGACATTTCTTCTCCTTCTGCTTTATCATTATTTCATTCCTCTCTCCCCATCCAGCTCTCAGTTGCTCATACCCTCACTGCAATGCTCTATCACTGCTGCACCTCTGCACCTCGTCCTCCTGCTCCTTTGTTTTGGGGATGCACTTTCTCGTCTCCCTTATCCACTTCCGTTCCCTTTTTTGTTTCATTTCCAGCTGTCAGTCAGAAGGAAGATCATCTGTGAGACGATCAGTCAGTGCTGGCAACGAACCTTTAAAGTCTTCCCTATAAGAGCTGTTTGTGCTATTATATAACTGATTTGTCTGGATAATGACTATAGATTTACATAGAGCAGTCCAATTATTGATGACAGTGTGTTTTGGTTTCATCTCCTCCAAAAGAAATCTGTAATTTTATGATAAATATTACTATGTGTGAAGGGAAAAATTCATACCTTTATGAACCTATCTGTCTGTCAATATCAGCAATACAGCAAGAATATCAACAGAATAGTTTGCAGAGATGATTTTTAAGATTTTCAGGATTTAATTTTTGACCTCTATGACCCTTTGTATTAGGGTGTAGTTTGCTCAGTGACCTATAGAGGGCGCCGTTTAACTACATAGTGTCAGACAAGCATGACCTGGCATTATCTAACCACATGATGCACCGTAGTCTCTCTTTCTGTCTCTCTCTTGCACACACTCCTACACACATATACACACACACATTGCAAACCTGTCATGCCCTGGCTGTAGCCAGCCTCCTGCTCTCAGGAAAGGAGTGATGAGCAGGGGGAGAAAAAGTGATGAGACTCGGGCGGGAGAGTGATGAGCACAGGGAGAGATTGGCTCACTGGCAGATGATTCGAAGATCATTCTGCCCCCTGAAATAGCTCTCCAGTTACGAAGGTTGTCTGAAAGCATTAATAAGTAATGAAGGACCAGCGGCCCTGGCTTTTTGGATGCATACATGCACATCAGTGTGTGCGTGTGTGTGTGTGTGTGTGTGTGTGCGTGTGTGTGTGTGTGTGTGTGTTTTGAGAAATGTAAACTTCATTGAAGGTTTTGTCATGAATATGTGTGAAGTCAGTGTGTGTGTGTGTTTTGGGTGTTTGACTGCACTATGAAAATATCTTCCACCTAATTGGATTTTATACTTTCTGTTTTGTGCCTGTGATGTGTTCATTAGCTCATGTGACATTCAGGTGAATGAACCCGCCTCTATATCTAATCCGATTTTATACATGTCACATGAGTGTGTGCGTATGTGTGTGCGAGAGAGAGAAGGAGAGAGACGTGTCTGTGTAAATGTCATGTTCTTGATATGAATAATATTCAGAGCTGTCCTTGACTCCCATTTTGAAAATCAGTTTTCTCCGATGTATCTAGTCCTGAGGAAAGCGTTGGTGGAGGTATATGAAAGTGTGTTAAAGGCACCATTCGTAATCTAAATGTAAATAAGAGGCTCACATGGACCGCCAAAAATCACAGCACAAGGTCGGAACCTGCCATCACTTTGAATATGACTGACAGGTCCATTCAATATTTGCCCCTGGAACTTGTTTAGTCGAGGTTGTGAGCCACTGGAATCCTGATGCCTCTCTTATCATGATCAGTTTAATAGCCAACATCCTATATAAAAACCACACTCATTAAATTTATGGCATTTGCTGTGTGGATGATCAACTCTGCTCTTTTTCACACTATAAAAGACTGAGGGACACCCTGTCTTTAAAGGAGCTCACATTGCCTGCACACAGCTCTCAAAATATAAGCTGACAGCTAGCAGCTAATGGTGCTAATAGCGCAAGCAGTGCTAACAATTGCAACGGTGCTGACAGATATAATAGTGGTAAAGTGGGGAGGGGGTTAACAAGTGTTTTAACAAGTTAGATGTGTTGCTTTGTGGTACAGATACAAGTGTCGTGCACTCTTTGCATATGATGTGCTGTCTCCTAAATCTGAAATACTTCCAAACAACGGATGATGATGGTTGATAAAGGATGGTTTTCATTTTGCCCGTACTCAGTTGCAACATTCAGGATTTGTTTTTGTTTTTTACAAACTTCCGCTGCAGGATGACTGCTCTTTAAAAGTGGAGTTTTCTATGAGCAGAACATACATTTAAAACATCAATATTGCAGACGATCATGCATATTTAATTGTGGGAAGCCAAAATTGTGATCGTGCTTAATATTAGATTATTTGCGCAGTCCTACACAGAGGGAGTGTGACTTCATTCTGTGCTCAGGACACCATTACGTCACTATATCCTCGTATAGCAAATAGTTGTTTGCTGCACTCTGAATGTCGCATTCAAAACCTTTAAAACATTGATCACTCTACAAGACTGACACTGTAAAAGATTTTTCTTGGTAAGAGTAAAACAGGTCTTTATTTTTGATTTGATAAGCTGAGGAGCACAAAAATTGCAGATATTTCACATGTACTTGGTAACTCAATATTAAGTTATATATGTAAATATATTTACATGTATGTTGGGGCTTTAGTTGTTATGAATAATTTAGCTGTTTTTATGGAAATGTATTATAATATCTGGTCCTAAAACCACATGTGATAAGGCATAGTATCCCGATATTCGGTATGACAATATAATGTAATATACAATATTAGACATTTATATATATATGATTAATATTGCAAATAAAAATTAAACTTTGGGTACCCTACTGGAAAAAAAATGCCGACATTTCGTTCTTTCTGACACTGCAAGTCACTGCCCAAGCGCCGGATTTCGACGACTTTGGAGTGAGGCCGGGCTCTTTGGGGACATAATTTACAGTTTAAAATAGGTAATATATCTCAGTATATTTCATTGCAACTCTCAGCATATTGCAAAACATTTAAAATCATAAAATAATTGTATAAAGACTCAAGTTTCAAGATAATTGTATATCATGGGGCCTCTGGTAATTTGTTTATATGTACAGTGGTGTTAAATGGGGTCATTTAACACCACTGTACATATATAGTTCTATATTTGTATTAAAGGTATAAAGTGGATACATATGGTAATCCATTTGAGTAGCTCATTTATAGAAACATGAGTGGTTCATACTTGTTAGTTAATAGACAGCCTGTGAGTACAGTCTCTGGACACAGCAGGAGGAATTCAAGCTGATTTATACACACAGTATGTACTAAAATGTGACAGTTATTTGTCAGCTCTCATTCATTTTGCCATATTGTTTATCCACACCTTATCTGTGGCACTTTGTAGCTGTATTGGTTTTGAAAGCCTCGGACAAATGATTATTGTTCAAGAGCATTTACAAACAGCATGTTTCGCTGTTTAGTTGAGATGACTTTTTGAGACGAGTATGACCGAATCAGCACATCAGTCAATGCTAAAAACCCCACTGAGTCTATGTTACAGCTTCCATATGTAGCCTGGAGGTCATATCAAATCTGATAGCATTCTTTATCAAAAAGAGGAAAAATAATTGTGTCTTCTGTCCCACAAATCCCCAGCTGAGTCTGCTTTTGGAGTTCACACTATCCCCCTTTTCATTCATTTGCTGCCAGAGCTCCTACAGTTTGTAGATCTTTTGTGTAGTGGCCATTTTGCATTTCTCCCTAGTAAACACTCAGTTTAATTTGACTGGGGACTCAGCATGGCACAAATTAAATCAACTCCCTGTGTACAATCATTTATTTTAGAAGGACAGAGAGAGCGGCCAGTTCGAATAATGTGAATAGATCGTAAATCTGCTGCCCAACCTGACTGCAGAGCAGATAGCTGGTGCGAAACCAAAATGATGTAATCTCCAAACTGTCATGTTCCTTTGTCCTTTGGAGCATAAAGAGACTTCATCTAAATCTAAGGGGCCTGGCAACAGGCTGTGTTTTGCAGACCTTTTTAGTTCTGATCGCTCAATAGGCCAGAGCACCTGGACGGCACTAATAGATACAAGGCTGTAATTTGTCCTCTGAGTTAATCAGCCCTGAGTGGGAGAAAAGAAGGAGGGCGAGGGTGTGAGGGAAGTGAGAAAAAAATGTATAGATTTAGTTGGTGGTGAAGAAATTTTCCAGGGATAGGATGGCTGCAGTGAAAAAACCTGAGGAGAGAATAAATCAAGTCATCATGTGTGGCCAGTAATAAGCCATTTTTCTTTTAATAAATGACCTCCATGCGCTACATAAATATCATCTTACCCACACAAGTGTCACTTTCACTTTATCTCCTGCCAGCCAGAGAAACAGGGAGGAAGAGGAACGAGAGAAAGTGGTAGTGTTCACAGTATCTACAGTGAAAAGGATGAAGGGATACGGGTTACATGTATCTATATGCGGCAATAAGAATTCTGGGATAAGACTTCATGAGAGCAGCCAGAAAATGTCCTGATCCAACTGATGTGGGGTGACGAGAATAAAATGAGTGACAGGTAAGACAATTTATCATAGTTTTCTAACCGATTCTGCGTCTAGGATGCCACACAAGGTTAAAAAGTATGTTGGACTTTTTTTGCCTTCTCTCTTTTGATGATGTATATGACAGGGTTAGTGTCTCTTGCCTTCCTGCCCGATCACATTTGCTCGTCCTGCAGGTCATGAATAAAAGACTGTTTGGATTCAACCTCTAATTTATCTCTTAGGCTAAGTCATGGCAGGGCCTATGATCACCTACACTGTGAAAATCTCCTTTTTATCAAGTCATTTGTGTCTCTAAGTTCAGTCCTTAATGTCAGATCTTCTTAAATCAAGTGAAGAAGTGCCTGTGTCTTTCTCCAATACAAATCATCTTCTCAGTTCTAAAAGCTGGAGTAGGTTGTTTTATTTTGTCATTTTGCAAAAAATCCCATAACCTTCGAACATATTTTAGCAATGCTGAGTAAGGAAATGTTAACAAAAGTTGATGAAAGAAATTATTTAAGTATGTTATGTAGCTCCATGAAAAAAAAAACAGTTCCCCCAATCTGTTGCCAGGCAACGCAGCTACTTTGTATTTACATTGATCTGCAACTGTGTAACTTCCTGCTGCTACAGATCACCTTGCTGGGAGGAGATTGGGTAGCAGCTCCGGACACAGACCCCCAGTCAGTGGCAGAAACCCAAATCCAGCCAGTGCTGGAGGACTGTACCTCTTGGGCTAGATCAGCAAACCTTCTGTTGCTGCCCATAGTGCCTTTTAACAAAACCAAATATGTAAAGAAGCCACTGAGGGGCGAATGGGTGAACTTGTTCCAGATGCGTGTTCTGGGCTAAGAATAAACCAATGTCCAGTGCGCATTATCTCTTTGGATTTGGCGATCCATTTATTCTGAATATAAGATACGCACGCATTGTTCGTATTCAAATCATTATTCCATTCTGCAGACTCAGTCTTCGCATGCTTATACGACACACTGACATAACGTAGCCAAAAACTGTTTGCTTCCTATTTCACACACCTGATTCCCACTACCAGGAGCTTACCTGGGCCCAGCTGTAGCCACCAGTCTGCTGTGACCCCAGGTGTTTGGGGGCTTGTGCCGGCCATACAAGCTGCTACAGCCACTGACTGAAGGTCCCCCTCCAGAACTGCTGCTAGCTCTCCTTTTCGCAAAGCAGTCCACAGTGACAGGGAGTGAGGTGGAAGGATGGGAGATGGCTAACATTAGCTAGCTAACTGTCTCATTTGTGGTCTGATAAACAGAGCGGGAGAATGCAGGGCAAGGAGGGCCTCGAGGTTTGGGACCTTCACCATACAATCAAATGAGATGACAAAAATAAATACATGTACAGAAAACACTGGTATGAAGCATGTGCATATGCCCGTGGTTGTCTGATGGGAAGGATTTAGAACGCATGTCCTGATTTTGCCAAGTGGATATTGTCCTGAAAACAACATTTTGTATGATAGCCCTGGGACAACAACCACTTGGCAAAATCGGGACGTGCGGCTTAGGACAGAGAGGGGATAAAGGAGAGATGAAGAGGGAGGGAGTATTTTCAAATTCTTTGAAATGATGTCATTGTGCTGGCTTATTTTTACCCCTTGCTTTAGGAAATACGATTTTTATAACTTAAATATAGATAAAAATTTATTTATTTATTTATTTATTTATTTTTTTAACAGTATATTACATCTGATGACTATCTAAAAGACATCACGTGTAGCCTGAAGTTATACTTCTTTATGTCTTTGATCGTTTTGATGATAAACATCAAACACAGTGTTCAAATGGTTCAGTTTACAGAAAAGTGTGTGTTTGCTTTTGAATATGTTTGCAAGATGCATTCTTCTTTTTCTAGATGTATGAACATGTTTCAAGTGTGTGTTCATGTGAGGATTTTTAAAAGATGTCCTTCATGGTTCCCACTTGTCAGGAAAGTGTATTGGGTGTGTGTGTGATTGTGTACAATAACGTCTCCATGAGCAGACTGACATGTTCCTCATCTTCCACATCCTCCTCAGGGGACGTTCTCAGCATTACTCCTGCAGTTTCCTGTAGTGTCTCACCACTGAGCCTCGGGGGGGAAATGCTTCATTGTTCACCCTGATAGAATCAAAACACACAATGATGATTCCCTGTCATGGTTCTCATTGTCTCTGTGATGTTCTCTTAATGCCCCTACAATGCTGTGAGTGTTCTCGTCCCCAGGCAGGCAGGAAAGGCAGGCAAGGCTGCAGAGCTCCAGACTGCATAGATCTTATGTTGAGGATTACATGTAATGCAATTACTGTAACATGGTTACAGTAATTGTAACATGGTTACAGTAATTGTGACTGAAATACTGGAAAATACTGGAAAAACAGCATGGTACTCAAATACAGGTGTTGTCCTATGATTCCTGCAACACTGTACCTCAGAGGCCTCAGAGGTGAAGATGTGTTAAGAAAACCTCGGGAATCATAATGAGAAGGAACAAAAGATGATTTCTTCTAGTAATGGCTGCTCAGGAAAAAGAAATCATCAGGTGGCCAATAAAAGCAACATTTTTGAGCGTTTGTTCATAATTCAGCCCACAAAGAAGGCTGCATGTTTTTACGTTCCTGGTGGAAAATCATGCCCTGTGAAGCTTAAGCATAACAGCGTGAGTTGTAGCTGGTTATATCTAACAGGATTACACTAATTTGATATGAATACTAAAGAAACACTGGCTTGTAACAGTGGTTTATAGATCAGAAATTATGTTTAGTTTTAAGTCTGAGAGTTCAGAGAACTTTGCTGCTAAAGGCCAAAAATAATGATTATTATCTTGAATAATAAAAAATGCCAATAATCATTTCTCAAAGCCTAAGGGGACATATTGAAATTGATGTTTTGTCTGACCAACAAAACCAAAGATATTCAGTTTGCTGTATGACAAAGACAAGCGACAAATCACACATTTTAAGAAGCTGAAAGGAATGCGTGGGACTTAATGCTTAATAATATAACAATTGATTTATTAACAACATAGCTGCTGATTGACAGAAAATTAGGGATGCATCAGTTGTGAAATTCTGGGCCAATACTGATGTTTAAAAAAAAAAGTGGCCCTCAGCTTTTTTTGTTATTGTTGTTTATTTTGAGTTTGATCTTACCTAATCCCACGTTTGTGCTTGAGGAACAAAGAAATATTATTTTGAAAAAGAAAACCAAAAAAATGAATTGTTTAAAAGTCATTCAGCCCTTCATTAAGCACAAATAAGCACAAATATAACCATACAAATTATGGAACAACCTTGAATATAACCTTTCACATGAAAAATATATTTTTAAAAAATGCTTCAAAAGACTTTTTACGATATATAATACATCATAATTCCCTCCCTAACATCTACTCTATATTGCTGTGAAAACATCAACAACTTTATTTATTCACGTTTCTCACCACAAACTAAATTTTACATTTGAAAACATCACGATAATGTTATATGCTCAGTAGTCTTTTTTTTTTACTTTATAGAGCTTGAACACATCATAACTCAGTGCAACCTGTGTTTGCTCTTAGTTCTGGCCACCGGCTACTAACAGCTAACGATAACTCGCTCTCGTCCTGCAGATGTCAACATGGATTTGTTGTTTACAGTGTAGTATTATCAGGGAAACAATAGGGTGACATGTTGATAGTTTAGTTTACTGTGTCCTTTAGTCCTGACAGTGTCCTGGGGAAGATCTCTGTTCGTCCCAAACACATTTTCTATTGTCCGCGGGACAATGGGACACCATAACTCTTGAGCACTGCTTCTTAGCCTGCACAAAACTGTAAACTGTAAACATTGGCCACTGCCATCAGTGAATGTTATCCTATTTACCAATAGGCAGATGGCATTCAAGAAGGCGAGTATTGGCCGATACTGATGTTTGGCTGATAAATCAGTGTATCCCCATAGAAAATTAATCGATTAATTGATTGATCAACTAATTGTTTTAGCCCCAAACTCATACAGTATGACAAGACACATAACATCAACATATAACACCAAGATTTGTTGATTTGTTGTGTTGAATTAATTTCTAACTTGAGATCACATGACGATAAGCTGAGTTAGCATCTGCTGATTTTACTAAATTCAGATTCCGCTAGGGAGGTTCCTACAGACTTCTGTCCCAGGAGCTTAAATAGAAGTCTATACTGAGATGAGTCAATCAGTCTAAAAGTGAGAAAACACTCAGAAAACAGTAAAGATTAAGTAAAGTTTAATCTATGAGGTTGCGGGTCTTGTTCATGAGTGAGGGTAGAATGGAGCATAAGATGGATCGGCAGTTTGGTGCGGCTTCTGCAGTGTTGCAGGTGCGCCGGTCCGTTGTGGTGAAGAGGGAGCTGAGCTGGAAGGCGAAGCTTTCGATTTACTGGTCCATCTATGTCCCAACCCTCACCTATGGTCATCAACTCTGGGTAGTGACCGAAAGAATGAGATCGCAGATACAAGCAGCCACCCCAGCTCTGTGGGGCTCAGCCTTAGAGATAGGGTAAGGAGCTTGGACATCTGGAGGGAGCTCGGAGTAGAGCTGCTGCTCCTTTGCGTCGAAAGGGATCAGTTGGCATGGTTCGGGCACCTGATCAGGATGCCTCCTGGGCGCCTCCGTTTGGAGTTGTTCCAGGCACGTCCCACTGGTAGGAGGCCCCAGGGCAGACCCAGAACACTCTGGAGGGATTACACATCTTGTCTGGCCTGGGAATGCCTTGGGGTCCGCCAGGAGGAGCTGGAAAGCATTGCTGGGGAGAGGGATGTTTTCTTTAGGTATAAATCTTTAGGAAATGTGCCTGATAATTGCAACATTTTTATTGGATTAACAGAATCGCATAAAATAATGATTTTAATAATAGTGCCAACTAGTTGCAAAACAACTAGTCGACTAATTGTGCACATCCCTGCTGATGACTGATCAGTCTCTCATTGTGACCAGAGCGTGCTGTCCTGTGTATCCAGAATGACACATGAGCCATGGGAAGACAGAGTAAGAAAATGCAAAAGAGCCTGCGGATCTAAAAGAAATTCAGGAGTCACAGGAGACCTGTAATGGACATTTTCAGGCCAAAATTAGGATGTCCAGAGGTATGGTCTCATAATGTCAGATCTCAGATCACTGGATATCAAAAATAGCAATGAAATGACAAGAGTGTCTGAAACCGACAGAGCGTGGGAGAGGGGAAGAAAAGAAAAAAGCAGGAACAATCAGAGAGTGGGACAGAACTACGAAGTTGAAGCTATCATGTCTTCACTCTTGTCTTCTGAGAGTGACAGTAAGTCAGACTAAACTTTAAATGACTCCATACTCTTTTCAGTCAGTCCCCGTCCCAGATCGATACATTAGTAGGCTCAGGCACAGTCAAAGCGGAACAAGAGGAAAGAGAGTCAAAGACTCGAGTCTGGGAGCCATTCAAATAAGCTGCACTCTATTTCACCCTTTTCACTGCTTGTCCTTGCCTCTCTTTTCGTTTTGGATGTCTGTTTCATTTTTCTTCTTCATATACATATCTCTCTGCGTTTTCTTTACCTCTTCAGGTGCCTGATTCTGCCCCCCCCCCCCCCCCCTCCTTACTCTTTCAATTTTCCTCTTACAATTTCTCCCCCCACTCTTCACAATTCCCACTTTCATGTTCTCTCCCCCACTCTTCACATTTTCCCTCTCTACCCATGTGAGATTGGGCATTTTCTTTTTCACAAGTGTGTTCCATAAATGACACTGAAGGTGAGTGTGTGTGTGTGTGTGTGTTTGTGTGTGACTGCATGTAGTCCAGCCATGTGTGTCTAGAAGCCATCTCACAGTTGGCTCTATTCAAAACAATATTCAGCAGCAGGGTAATTTCATCAGTCGCTCTGTGGTCCAAGGGTCAATGCTGATTCATACCCATTTTCCATCTCTCTCGAGCCTCTCTTGCTCTCTTTCTCATACGTTCTCACACATGCTGTAATGCATACACACCTATATGAATATGTAATGATTATGCAAGGGCCTACTTTTCATTTTAGCCTGCAGGAGACATCTACTGTGACATGCTCAAATCATTACAGTGTTAGTCATCACCAGTGAGAGAAGAATGTTTTTGATGGCATATTCATTTGGGTAATACACGGCATAGGTTATGTGTTACCTTGTGGTACTTAACATTAGCATTAGGAGTGGTCCTCTGTGCAAACAAAATAAATATTCTTTTAACCCTGCGTGCTGGCAATTGCTGTGGCCAGAGGCATAATGTTTTCAGGTTGTGTCCGTCTATCCATCCCATTCTCAGGAATGCAATATCTCAAGAACACCTTAAGAGAATTTTTAAAAATTTGGTACAATTTTGTGGTCAAAGGTCAAGGTTGTTGTGACCTTGCATCTGTTCTAGTTCTCTGTTCATTGAATATTTAGATTTTGAGACTTAAAAAGCCCAAACAAATAGCAAAAGCACTCTACAACTAAAAATGAAACAAATGACAAGGTACAACTGTTCCTCAAATTTTCTTTGATCGATTCAACACAGTATCGCAATATCGCAATGCATGGCATTCTTGTAACGATATACAGACACTAAGTATCGATGTTGTTTTATAGAAATTATTACTACTTGTTTTATTACTCGAGTAATAAAAACAATTGCTCTTTCAGTTCACTTGATACATATTGCTGCAATAAAAATAACTGAAGAGCGATGACCAGACTGTTTTGCAATATGTTTTTGCAAAACTCGTATCTCGTAAAAAGTTTAAAATCACACTAATATTGTATTGTGACTTAAGCATTGTGATGATATTGTATCATGGGGCTTCTGGTGATTCCCACCCTTATCTGCATTTCAGATTACCTGCGGCTTCCTCCCGGAGGGTAGGACTGCAAGATAACTCTGAAGGTCACGACATGATTAACTAGACAGTGGAAAAAAGTTGCTACGAAAACTCTTTATTTTTGAGATTTTTCTTTAATCCTTTTTTTAGCACTCTAGTTTTTGAATGTGGGAGATAATGTCATATACCATAGGATTTATATGTATGAATTCTGAAAATGGGCCTAGTTCCCCATTTAGAGCCACAGCCGCTCTAGATGGCATCACTCGTTGTCAGCATGATTATTTTTACTGTCCACCCACTGTGCAGATAATTGAAGAACTTATGTAACACAAATAACAACATAATTGTTTGAATAATAACTGTAATGTGAATACTGAATTTAGGAACAGTGAAGCATTGCATTCCTGGTTCCAGAGAAATGTCATGTGATTACGTTGTTCCCAACAAGGTGTAAGAGGCACTGCAATGAGGTGTGGACATTTCCAGTATCCCCTTTGTCAGCTCCGTTAAATTTGTGCTAAATTTGTGCTAAATTTAGGCTCCCTATATCTATTTTGCAAGTTCTGGTGGTGCTTTTTGGGGTTGGTGTTGGACAGTGGTGGCATGTGGCTGCAGGTCATCATCGGGATGAGGAAATCAACTCACCAATCTGTAAACTCACCTCCTCTTGACTTCGAGCTAGCTAGCCAGGTCAGTGTTTTCAAATGTAACCATCGGTATAGATCGAGGAAGATGAAGAAGAAATGGGCACCAGCTGAATTAGCATCCTGCTATCCATTGTACAGACACTGGAAATTAAACTGGACAGCCTCCATGCTACATCAGGTTCCAGCTGGATATCAGGAACTGTAATATCCTTTGATTCACAGAAACTTGGCTAAATCCTGGACAGCGCCATTCAGCCAGAGGCTCCTTTTCTTTTTGCCGATCTGACAGAGCAGAGGACTCTGGTGAGAGACGGAGAGGAAGTGTGTGCTTTACGGTGAATAAGGACTGCTGTGATGTTGGGAATAAGAGGTGCTCCCGGCCCTGCTGTGGATCACTGCTATAACATTACACCATGCAGAGGCGGCTGCAGTGCGGTGCCGCCCGTGTTCAGGAAGACCCTGTGACCGTCTTGTTGAGGTTGGAATATGTGGACAGTTAAATCGTTCCATAACCAGAAGCCATGGATTACCAGAACCATCCAGAAACATGGACGATTATAAAGCAGCAGCCAACAATATAAGAGGAAGCAACACACTTAATCACAGTGCACAAAGTAAAGGAGCTGATGGGACCATATTTCATTGGACTTGGCCCTTGTATGATTTCCATGTGACAAATAAATGATTGATTGGTTGATTGATTGATAAGAAGGGGCCCTTGTCAGTCATTTCATCTGCTAAACCAGAAAACTCACGAGCCTTTGTCCATGCAGTACTGCCCTGCTGCAAGTCAGAAACACTCCCAAGTCGAACATGTTCCCTTCAGCTGAGAACTGGGGTTTATAACTTTTTACCACCATTCTGAGAAAAGTGCAATGCTCATTTAATATGACAGTCATCTTCCCTGAGAAAGATTCATTTACTGCTTTTAGTAATCTTTATCACTGTCGGGGTGGCCTTTCAACAGAGCATTTTACCACCAGGGCCGTCTTCTGGCCGCTGCCAAATGTCTTTCTCCGAAACGCTCTAGTTTAAATCAATGCAAGCAATCTGGCCAGCTGATATTTTGTATTGACCTTTTAACAAGAGATTCATCACAGATCACTTTTCTCTGCCCAGAATCACCCACGGGAGCGCTCTGCAGTGCAGGCTGGTTCAGTCCCAACAGCCACTCTGATCATGCTTCATACCATGATTACAGTCAAGTCAATTTCTTTTTATATAGCCCAATATCACACATCAGCATGTCTAGCCTTTGTAGAATGAAATATGGCTTTGTCACTATAAAGGTTACCTTCCTATTTTAAGTATTTGGGAATGATTATCATGAGACAGGATACCAAAACATGAAGATGATCACTGTGCACCTCATTTTTTCCCATAGAGTATGCACTGTAAAAAAAATCCAGCCAGGTAGTATGTGTGAAATTCTTCTGTTATCATTAGAAATTAACATGCAGGGGTCACACTTTCATAGACGACACAAAGTTTTATATTTAATAAGACCGTGGTAAAAAAAATTGCATCATCGTTGGCATGGATGGAGATGGACATTAGAGAGGATAGAACTAGGGAATTAAACTTAGATGAATATTGAAAAAGTTGCTGATTAATTTTCTGTCAATCACCTCATTGATTTTTATATACATGTTTGCGGCAGTATGCTATTGCAGTATAACCTTTACTGTATCGATGGAGAAGAAGCACATAAGTAGATGGCAAACTTATGAGTGAACAGTTTCTACAACATGACAGTTCCTTACAACTGAAACACAGTACAGACTGCATTTGTACCTGGCTCACTGGCTGCGATCCCATCACAACCTGAGCCAGTCCTCCCTCACAGGTTGTCTGGCAGATCAGATCATATTCTTATCGCAATGCACCTTGTGTTACAATGCATTTTACCATACGCTGATAAGATATCAAGGTACAGATCACAATTTAAGGAAGCGGTATCTCTGTGTCAGTTGTTCTAAAGCTGAGAGTAAAAAGTGTTTTTTGCAGGGAGAAATTAAACAGGATGTCAGTTTTGGCTGTTGTTATCTGTGTTGTCTGTTTTTCTTAAAAATGGAGATACAGTAGATGCATTTTAATTTGGATTTTGTCCAAACAGCAAAGTTGGCGAATACTTTAAGGCTGTGTTCAGACTGACAATAGCACTGGGGCCTGAAAACGCCAGGATATGTTTCGATGAAGATGAAATATAAACTAGTGAAACCAGTTAGAAGGCTATGTAGACACCCAAACACTGCACAGTAGGGCTGTCCCAAATATAATTGTTGGGGCTTCAAAGCTGTGGTGATAATTACCAGCGAATACTGGAAGATTCAATGGGACGCAATGGGAACACCCGAACGTGACTCGACTTTAGCAGGACTTAGCGCCACTCTACGTATGCGAAAGAGGGTGATAAAGAGAGACAAGAGAAGTCGGGAGGTTGTCTATTGCACACAATGTTTCTGTAACTTATCAATAACACTTAACTACAGTTGCCAGACTCAGATAACGGTCTGCATTTTGTCTCACCAGTTCCTTTTACTCGTCTGACAGCCAATTTGATCGCTTGAAGCAAGGGTTTATGACTGCACTGAGGACACTGGCTTTATTCGTGTCTGACACTGGCCACCTCTTTTCAGTTTCCTCCACCAGTTTACTAATGAAAAACAAAACAAAACAAAAAATGAAGCACTTGAGTTCTGATTTGGACCTTGATTACCGTGGCACTGATTGAAGCTTTGAAACATTTACATCAGCCCTACTGCACAGACTGCAGTCCATACTTCTTTGCCGGATGATTTTATAACACTGAAAAGTATCCCAGCAATAATTTGTCTTCTATCTCAACTACTGTGATTAAAGAAGTAGAGTTACCACAGTAGATGTAACAAGGTATTCTACCTGTAATGTGCATTTGCATATATATAATTGGCCAGCATATACAGTAATCAGAAGATGTTGTGCTGCCATTGCTGCAAAAGTCTAACCAGAATTGAATTTCTTGACCAATGACCATACAGTTCTTTGAGACTGAGGTGATTGGTAGGTAACAGACTTAATGGCGTTACATTTCACCAGCGGTCTTTTCAGTGCGCTCTTAAACTTTGTCTACACCCAGAAACCAATCCCTCCTTTCAGTTCAGCACCTCAGATTGTAAGATCATCTCTTTTTGGCATTGATTTCCTACAGATTGGTATCATCAGTGATACTGATTATCTCATTCGGCTCATGATGGATCTGTTCACTGTGTGAAAAGTTGCTGTCCCACACAGACTAAATAAATTGTATGTGCCAGTAGTGCATGTACTACCTATATTTGTACTGACAGTACATATGTTAACTGTCATGTAGACTCTGGGCCAGTGTACTGTGCAGTGTGTAAATGTTGAGCATACATGAGATATATGTTGTTATCAGTGTCTCCATGTTCAGCGTGGGCGTGGAGATGCTCTCTGTCAAAAAAGGTTTATTGCAGAATACATGAATTCTAAAAGCTGGTCGTGTTTATCTCCTTGTCTGTAGGTACATGATATAATCTGATAAGTGACAGTCAGGTCAATGCTGAGTGTGCGTGCGTGCGTGTGTGAACAGAGAAAGAGAAGAAAACTCGGGCTGGTTTTAACCATTGCAAGTGGCAGGAGGAGGAATGAGGGGAAATGGAATTAAAAGCTGGGGCTGAAGGATGAAGCTCTACAAGGAAATCGAGATCATGAAGAGCTAAAGGAGGAAGAAGAGGGAAAATGAAGGTAAATGGAGGAGAAAGAGGGTGACCAGGAGAAGCCAGAAAAAGAGCAAGATGAAAATCAATATCCATTTCAAGCTGACTTTTCAGCATTTTCAGAGACATGGGAGTCTCAGGGATAATTCAGTGATACCTGTTTTATATCATGGAAAAAAAATCAAATACTACCACACCCATGGGCCAAACTATAGTCCTTTCCAGTAAAATGAGCTTGTGTATGCAGGTTTTGTAAAGGCGAAACAACCAGTTAAAAGTAAGAGATAGACTGCTGTCCCATTGCCAGCAGACCTGAGCCATGAATGTGGCTCTGCAGAAGATGAGCTGTGTTTCCCATTGACTTACAATCTATCTGTGGCGGTGGCTGATGCTGTGGGGTGGCAGTAGCCTACGGGTCCTTGTATTGTGTCTCTGTGCCCTCTCTAAATTTGGGGTTTTTAGCAGGTCTGTGAACGCGGCACAGGTGGAACTCTTCTTTGCACCCTCAGCAGATGTTTGTGGAGTTTTCTGTCACGGGGTGGATAATTGATCAGTTGATCTGATCAGATTAGATCGCTGGATGAGAGGAGCAGCTGCTGTGAGTGAAAGCGAACTTTAGACCCAGCGCACAGCAGGTTAGGTTTCATTTTCACTGCACCTGCTGTTCTGCTGCTCCGTCTGTGGAGCAAACAAAAACCAAACGGTGTATATATTCCAGTAGTGCACCTAATGAATGGGCCAGCTCCAAAAGTAGAAAATCTAAATGTGGTGGAAGATATTTTAATCGTGGTGGCCCGCCACAAATAAATGACTGTGTGGGAAACCCTTTTTTCTGGTGTGTCACATGTGTGTCACATGTCATGGTCATGCTAGAAAACAGTGACCATGTGTTAGAATGAAGCAGAGTGTGGTAACCTGTCACTGCATTGCGCCGGCAAAGGAGCTAAAATCGGCGCGTCCATTCGGGTGTTGTATATCCATCACTGCTGATGTAAGCCAATCAGAGCTGGTGCCGATAAATACCCGTGACCACTGTGGAGTCATTTGTCCCAGGAGTGAATTGCAGTTGTAACCTTTAACATTAAATACAGAAGCTGGATATTAGTGGGTGTTAATGGGATTTTTGTCCACTAAGAAAGGGGCTCTACAGTACAGACAAGAAGCCAGTAAAACTGAGTCTGAGCTGTAGTTTCAGTGTCTTACTCAAGGACACCAGAGAGCTGGGGAACATAGAACTTGACATTTTATAACACAGTTTCTCATCTCTGTTTACTGATGATTCAAATGGAAGGCTTTCATTTCATTTGGAGGTGCTCCAACTATCAGTTACTTCACATTGTAAATGGAAAAAAATGAGCATCAGTGCCCTAAATTCGCCCTCCACTTCACTACTTTATTAGAGGTGGCCGTAGAGCACTGGAAACCTAATAAATGTTCGTGAAAGTGAACAGCATTTGGTGGAAAAAAACCCAATAATATGCTTTATGGATATACAGAAGCCACCCTTTTGTCACGAAAATCACTGGAAGGGTTTGAGAGGAGAAGGAAAGTGAAAATGAAGGCACATTGAAGGGGAACGGTGAAAGATAATGGAGAAAATGTTGAGCTTAAGACGGAACACAGATAATTGAGGTAAATGGAAGAAGCATATGATACATAGGTGAAGCTACAAAGGTAGAATGAGATGAAAGTAGATGAAAGAGCAGAGGAAAATCCAGAATAAAAGGAGGAGGAGGAGGCGGCGGCGGAGGATGTATGTGTGTGTACTCTCTCAGCTCATGCTCTTCCTTCCATGAGGAGGTCAGCGCTATCACCATGTGTGGAGGAGAGGAGGGCTACACATATGGGGGAAGGATCCCTCCCCATAATGGATTAATATAGACCCACAGCACCCCAACTCGTTTTCCGCCTTTCTCTCTCTCCCCTCCTATCATTTCTCTCTCCCTCCATCACCTCCTCCCCTCCATCTCATCTCTCCATCTCCCAGACAGTCGTTCATCTTCCTCCGTGTGCCGCCGCTCCCATTTGTTCTCTCTTGACATGGCCTTTTACCTCAGATCCAATTCCCACCATTTTAATCGAGACAAAATCACATTACGGTGGGCTCCTGTTCCTGCCGGCCCGCCTGCTTGCACGAATGTGTGTGTGTGTTTGTTCGTGTGTGTATGTGTGCCACCATTTTGTGTTTGTGATTGGGTGTGTCTACCTGCTGTCTGAATATGTCTTATGTCTGCTTTTATCTAATTGGCCTTCTGTAAGAGTGTATCTTTGGGTGTATATTCGTGTGTGTGTGCCTGAAGATGGGGTGAACAACCTTTAGTATATTTTAATGTTCATAATTGTTCTATGATATAACTAGTTTGTTTGCTTTTTACTTTTTCTTCTTTATCCACTATTTTCTTTGTGCACGTGCTTCGCCAGCACAAATGAACATTATGCCAATAGTAAAAATAAAATTGAATAGATAAAGCGAGAGAATCTGTCACCCATTTTATGTCTGTGAGAGATAGGTTTGGCTGCATGCATGATGACATTCTGCAGTGCGAATGTTATCAGATTGGCTTCCATACCCGTATGTGCCACATGACAAACACAGTGTGTTTGTGTGCATGTGCATATGAGGGTTTTTTTGGGTTGTTTATCTCCTCTGGTCCCATATCCCCTACCATTCTTTGGCAGACCATCAACGAATGCAGGAAGAGAAAGGGCAGGTGGAGAGGGACAGAAAGGGGAAGAGAGTGAGAGATGAGTCTCCGGAGGAATCACTCTAATGCCTGTGAGGAGAGGAGACACTGATACCACCGAGTTTATCAGAGGAAGAAACGCATTTCTCTCTCCCTCTCCTTGACCACCTGTTTTTATCTTCACCTCTGTCTGTCTCTCATATAACCTCCCTCACTGTCTGACATGTCACTGTCCTTATCATCTCTCTGAAGTATCTGTGACTTTGTTGTTCTTCCTTTTGATTTTGCAATTCTGTCCTTATCAGAAAACAGGCTTTTGAGAGATCTTGGGGGCAAATTTTTTCTTTGGTCACTTCCAGTTGTTTTACAGATACTTTGGTTCTCCTGACTTAGTTGATGCCAAAATTATGAAAACATGACGTTACTCGTTTTGCAGGATGCAATTCTTCCGGACCTGACGGAGCAGCAGATACACCTACAAGTGTTCTAGTCAGTGGAGAAATAAGAATGCCTTCCAGCATGTAAGAACAACAGCAACAGCTCTGATCTTGTCATATATTGACATTTGGTCATGGACTTCCCACGTCCACATACGACGTGCAAGGTACCCTGGGTGCATTGGTTGTTAACGTTCTAGGATGCTGTGTCAAGTTCTGCCTGTTACATGCATTGTCTTCTTTCAAGATACACTTCCATTTTCACAGGAAATTTAACATTAACAGACATTCTCACATAAATGCACGACGTCTTTCAACAACAAACACACATAGTCAGGTTTAGGCAACAAAAACACATGGTTAGGTTTAGGCAACAAAAACACATGGTTGGGTTTAGGCAACAAAAACATGTGGTTAGGTTCAGGCAACAAAAGTACGTGGTTAGGTTTAGGCAACAAAAGCATGTGGTTAGGTTAAAGCAACAAAAGCATGTGGTTAGGTTTAGGCAACAAAAGCATGTGGTTAGGTTTAGGCAACAAAAACATGTGGTTAGGTTCAGGCAACAAAAGTACGTGGTTAGGTTTAGGCAACAAAAGCATGTGGTTAGGTTTAGGCAACAAAAGCATGTGGTTAGGTTTAGGCTACAAAAGCAAGTGATTAGGTTTAGGCAACAAAAGCATGTGGTTAGGTTTAGGCAACAAAAACATGTAGTTAGGTTTAGGCAACAGAAGCACGTGGTTAGGTTTAGGCAACAGAAGCACGTGGTTAGGTTTAGGCAACAAAAGCATGTGGTTAGGTTTAGGCAACACAAGTACATGGTTAGGTTTAGGCAACAAAAACACATGGTTAGGTTAAGGCAACAAAAGCAAGTGGTAGGATTTAGGCAACAAAAACACATAGTCAGGTTTAGGCAACAAAAACACATGGTAAGGTTTAGGCAACAAAAGCAAGTGGTTAGGTTTAGGCAACAAAAAGACATGGTTAGGTTTAGGCAACAGAAGCACATGGTTAGGTTTAGGCAACAAAAGCATGTGGTTAGGTTTAGGCAACAAAAGCATGTGGTTAGGTTTCGGCAACAAAAACACATGGTTAGGTTTAGGCAACAAAAGCATGTGGTTACATTTAGGCAACAAAAACCACATGGTTAGGTTTAGGCAACAAAAGCATGTGGTTACATTTAGGCAACAAAAACATGTGCTTAGGTTCAGACCACAAAAGCATGTGGTTAGGTTTAGGCAACAAAAGCATGTGGTTAGGTTTAGGCAATAAAAGCATGTGGTTAGGTTTAAGCAACAAAAACATGTGGTAAGGTTTAGGCAACAAAAGCATGTGGTTACGTTTAGGCAACAAAAACATGTGCTTAGGTTCAGACCACAAAATCATGTGGTTAGGTTTAGGCAACAAAAGCATGTGGTTAGGTTTAGGCAATAAAAGCATGTGGTTAGGTTTAAGCAACAAAAGCAAGTGATGAGGTTTAGGCAACAAAAGCATGTGGTTAGGTTTAGGCAACAAAAGCATGTGGTTAGGTTTAGACAACAAAAGCATGTGGTTAGGTTTAGGCAACAAAAGCAAGTGATTAAGTTTAGGCAACAAAAGCATGTGGTTAGGTTTAGGCAACAAAAGCATGTGGTTAGGTTTAGGCAACACAAAAGCATGTGGTTAGGTTTAGGCAACAAAAGCATGTGGTTAGGTTTAGGCAACAAAAGCAAGCGATTAGGTTTAGGCAACAAAAGCATGTGGTTAGGTTTAGGCAACAAAAGCATGTGGTTAGGTTTAGGCAACAAAAGCATGTGGTTAGGTTTTGTAATTGTAATTTCTTTGTGTATTCTTTGTGTTTTCAAATACTTCAGAATGTCTAGACCTCTTAACCTCACACCTAGATACAAAATCCTGCAGGATACGCCAGGTGTGAAACACACCCTAGGGGGTCGGAGCCAATAGCTGCGGCACATGAAAGAGTTTGAAAACAATGGGTAGGGGCACTGCTCCCTGCCGCAGACAGAAGAGTGTGAAACACACCGTAAGAGGCGTTTCTCAGGTATAAATTTTTAGGCTTTCCTATGTTCGGGGTCTTTCGTCATTCTGACCGCTCGTGTGATGACTGACCTTTTCTTTGCAAAGAAAATAAAAACCTTGTCGGCAGAAGTCTCTATTTCATTATTCACCAGCAGCAGAGAATTTCCACAACAGTTTAGGCAACAAAAGCAAGTGATTAGGTTTAGGCAACAAAAGCACATGGTTAGGTTTAGGCAAAAAAACCACATGTTTAGGTCAAGGCAACAAAAGCAAGTGGTTAGGTTTAGGCAACAAAAACACATAGTCAGGTTTAGGCAACACAAACATATGGTTAGGTTTAGGCAACAAAAACACATGGTTAGGTTTAGGCAACAAAAGCACATTGTTAGGTTTAGGCAACAAAAGTACGTGGTTAGGTTTAGGCAACAAAAGCACGTGGTTAGGTTAAGGCAACACAAACACGTGGTAGGGTTTAGGCAACAGAAGCACGTGGTTAGGTTTAGGCAACAAAAACACATAGTCAGGTTTAGGTAACAAAAACACATGGTTAGGTTTAGACAACAAAAACACGTGGTAGGGTTTAGGCAACAAAACCATGTGGTTAGGTTAAGGCAACAAAAGCACATGGTTAGGTTTAGGCAACAAAAGTACGTGGTTAGGTTTAGGCAACAAACGCACGTGGTTAGGTTTAGGCAACAAAAACACGTGGTTGGCTTTAGGCAACAAACACACGTGGTTAGCTTTCGGCAACAAAAGCACGTGGTTAGGTTTAGGCAACAAAAGCACGTGGTTAGGTTTACGCACCAAAAGCACTTGGTTAGGTTTAGGCAACAAAAGCACTTGGTTAGGTTCAGGAAAAAAGATCAGGGTTTGGCTTTAGAATCATACGGGACACGAACACCGCTTTCTCGGGTAAAAGTCGGTGTTTGTTGGAACCATCCACCCGCCCCAGTCATACTTTCATTGCCTTAACTTACCTCCTTGTCCCATGACATTTCCCCCTTATGCTGCCAGGCGCCATTAAACTATAACAGCCACCAGCCGTGTACCATGCCAACGTTATAGGACGCCTGTTTTTTTTTGGTTTCTGACACCGCAAGCCTCTCCAAGCGTCGGATTTCGACGACTTTGGAGTGAGACTGCGTTCGTATTTACACTGCTACAAATGCTAGCAGCATAACAATGCACTGAGCTTCTGTTCTGGGCTGATTGCTGCATATTTGCCACCCAGCTTTCAAATCACAGTGTAGCAGGGGATGGGACAGGTAGCCTACCTCAAAGACTACTGCATCGTTCATACAAGTGCTGGACAACAACAGTGGAAGAGATTTATGTCAATATACTGTAGGCTATATAATAATATATGCTTCCCTTGCCCACACATACTGGTACTTTGTGTTTGAGGCAGGTCATCACAGAATACTAATAAGATTTAACTTCTATTAAATTTAAATTGTTTTTAATAAAGGTGTGTATGTTTAAATAGATGGGATTTTGTTTTATAATTTTACTGTGGTGTAAAATTGTGTATCAAGAATCATGGAATTTCACTGGTATTGGTATCGACTACTAAATTCCTGGTAGTATGGGATGCCTACCAGATACACTGCTTACTAATTGCTCTGTAAAACCATAGTACCTTTACATACCAATCTGTTATAAACTGTTAAATTTCTACACTTATTGACATAAAGTGTTGGAACCAGGATATGTAAAATGTGAAGTGTATTATTATTCATGTTTTGGTAAAACAGTTGCAGTGCAGTTTTATTTAAACAAAAAATACTTTGTATTCAATGTCCTGAATTTTAACAGAGAGTAATTTATTTATGCTTATACATTTAATGGTTTCTTCATTTGTCTTCTAAAGTTTATTCTTTCATTTAATTTAGGCCATTAACCAAACCAAACCAAACCACACCCCAGAAAAAAATGCATTCACAAAAGCATCCAATGTCACCACTGTCTTTGTGAACTCTTTTCTTTTATTCAGACGATGCAAACTTAAACATTATCGCACTTTCTATCGTCTTCCTCCAACATAGTTTGTAGCACATAGTTACATCGTCTTTGTATGGACAGGCGGAGATAAAATGACATGAATAAGTGTCCTGCTGTTGTGATTAGTTGAGTTGTGATAACTCAGAAGATGTAGTCTGTCTGAAACATGGGCACTCAGCAGGGTGTAATGCACAGATTCATTTCTCTGCTGAAAGAGGGATAGATAATGACCAAGAGAACAAGTGTCCTCCTGTTGTGTAGAGTTGTGAGGGGTCTCAGAGGATGGGGTGTTATCTCTAGTGCTCATTTCATTCATTTTATACGTAAAGCATATCTGCCTCTTTCTGCTCTAAAAACCATGGAGGAAGCGGAAGCTAAATGAGGACAGAGAGAAAGGGTGTCCTCTTGCTGTGATTAGTCTCATCATGATTACTGAGACTATCTCCTTTACACTCCCCCTGCCTCTACGCTGGTCTAAACAATAGATAATATCTTTTTACTGAATGAAGTAGAGACAGAGGGATAGATGATCAGAGAGACTGAGTGTACCCCTGCTGTGTTTACTCAGGAGATGTCTGCAGCACCCTCCGCTTTCTCGCTGCGACTTTAAAGCATCGATAACATCTGTATAATAAAAGAAAGTGAGAAAGAGGTATGATACAGACGGGGACAACGAGTGTCCTCTTCTTGTGCTTGCAGTGGTGTCCTCCTGCTGAGGTAGTCTGTCAGTGTGGGCTGGATAAGTTTGTAATTGGATAAGAGCTTTAAGCCCAGAGTCCAGATAAGAGCCGGTTATGTAAGATTAATTTAGTGATACAGCTCTTCAAGAAAATTGGGGAGATTGAAATGAAAAAAGGGAAAGTGCCCCAGAAATGACCGTATGTAATGCGCCCTCCTTAAAATAGCAACTCATCTCCTAGTTTCCGCAGCCTTTTAATAAAATCTCTTGTGTAATACAAAGTAGTGTGTTGGTGATTGCACCAAAAATGTGGCTCCTGAATGTACAAAACACCTGCCTCTGCAAAATGACTTATGAAACAACAGAAAAAATGACACATCCGACAGTATAGAGTGGACAGAAACTGGAACATAGAATAATGATAAAACTAGAGGTGTGAAACATGACTATAATAAAATAGTTCTTCATTCAATATCATCTGTTCACATTTTTGTTGTGCTCCTGAGACCAACTTTGGTTAACTCCTGTCCCTCTAATGTACCTGTCTGCAGACTTTGTGGTGCCATAGTACTGTATGTGTTTCTTTGTGTGTGAATGGAGGTGTGTGAATGTGTCAGTTTGCGAGAATGAAAAGCGTTAGCTTGAGGGTGTGTGTGAGAGAGAGAAAAGCGACAGACAGGATGAGAGAGAAAGAGCCCTTGTAGAGTATACTTGTCAGAGTTACTGTTTGTGATAATGAGTCTATGTGCAAGTGTATGTGTGCGTGTGTGTGTGTGTGGTTCAGCTAACCGTCTCCTGGCTCCAGCTTCATACTGAACGGACAGACATGAGAGTGGTATTGATCCTCTCATTTAACTCTCAGCAAGGAAGCTAACAAGCGTATTTCCCAAAATGTCAGAGCGCCCTTAACACAGTCACATAGTGAGGACAGGACTCACCTCTGGGGACAAAATGCCAGCTCCCACAAAGATTCCAGTTCAGTGTTAGAGTCAAAACATGGCTTTTGCTTGTGGTTGCTTTGGGTTTAAGGCATGTGGTGGTTACAGTTAAAGGGTCATAAGCAACAGCTTAGGTGACAGAAGTCTGGCTGTGCACATTTGGCGTATTTATCTTGTTAGAGAGAACGCAGTAACTTCTCTCCTTCAGATGAAAATGCATTTGCATTGTGTTGTGTTGTGGTAGGATGTTGGGTGTGTGGTTAATGATATCTGCAACACATAATTAAGCAATATCACATGAGAGGGAGTGCTGTTATACACGTATATCGTCATGGCTGTGATTTGGTCATAGGCACTAGGCCGCAGCCGTGACAAAGTAGATAATTTAAGCATTTTATTTGTCTTCCGCCAACAAAAATAGTTCCCTCAGGACTCCACTGTCACCGTTGCTATGTAACGCAGATATGGTGCGCTAGGCACTTTCTCTTTATACACATTTATCTGCACATTTCCATTAATTGTGCAGCCGGTGAAATAAGTCTCTGGTGACTGCATGGTGGACTGTCGCTTCACAGGCACAGCCGACTCTGCCTTCTGATCTGACAGTGTGTTGCTCCATCGTTTTCTGCTCTCCATGGATGGCTTCCAGTAGCCAAACCTGGATGTGTGCTCAGATGGATTCAGCTTCTCCTCTCCCTCATCTTCCTCTGATGACCATTCATAGTTCAATTCAAAACTTATTTTAGGAAATAAATCCATATTTTTGGCTGTTTGACAGTGGATGAATTAATTAGCCTACAACGCAACTGCTGACCTAACTGACACTAACCGTCAGTTTTGATTTGATTGTTGATTGCAATCAGCTGTGAAGCAGAGTGATACATACACAGTGAAATAACCGTGATGTTGTACTCCAATATCGTCACGGTTTTACTGTCTCTCGACCAATCAGATTGCAGGGCCGGAACTAACTGTTGTATAATAATAATTATTACTTTACAGTGACATCAAATTAGGAATTCAACTTAGCATATCAGTTACATGAATGAAATGACCAAACCCCAAAATGATAGATCTTCGCAGCCACAGATAACTTACGTCACTCGATACACACAGAATGGTGACCAGGCATGCTAAGAGTGATGTTTGGAAGTATTTTGACAACATAAACATAATGAATGTGTTATATAGGCTAATCTCTACAGTCTGTGCAGAGACTACCCACATTTTCACTTGGGTGTTCATTTTGGACTCTTTCTTATGTTAGATTTTTTTAAGGTTGTCAGGAACTCTATAATAATTTAATGCTAGTACTCTGATGTGGAAGTTATTAAATGCCTATCCTTAATCATCAGTGACATATTTCTCCTAAAATGATGTTAAGATAATCCATAGAATACACTGTCAGCAGTTTTCATGTGTGTGCTTAGTCAATTAGTCTATTAAATGTTGCTTTATTTAGTGAGTTGTTGTCATGTTTTGTAGGATGATGTGCAATGTTCATAATGCATGATGCATAGTGGCACACATTTTGGCAGTATTTAAAGTTTGATTTGATTATTAGAATATGTGATTAATGATCACAAATGACACTAATAATATACACAATAATTATTTCGGGCAATGTTCAACCACATAGATTAAATTAGATTGTTTTCTGAATGTTTTCATAATTTTATACTAGTCTACTAATCTAAGTTTAATCTTTAGTTTATACACTAGGGAAATTATTCATGAGGAACATCCCTAACTGTCACTGGCTTTAAAAATTTGGAACATCTCAGAACTGTGAGATCCACAAATGAAAATTCATTCTTCTCCATTCTGTTGTTGCCATAGGAAACATCTCACGGACAGATGCTGTATCTCTACACCTGAACACATACAATACCATCATCAAAAACATCTGCAAGGGTAAGTCTGAGACCCCTCAGTTGCCTGGGTTCTTCAATTCTTTCAATTCGGTTCTTGGTGAGTCTGAGTGAGATGGAGGCAGCTGCAGCAGCGTCTCAGGCTCTGAGATGACGTGACCTTCTGCCTTCTGATTAGAACCTCACAGCAACGTCATACAATACAGTCTCTGGCTATTTTTTGATATTCAGTGTCACCAAAATTTTGCATATTTGCGATCCGACATTAGCATAGTTAGCATGCATTAGCTTGGAAGGCTAACTTGGCTTGTTTACTATATTACGTGAACATCACTGTCACCCTGAAAGGCCAGCCGAACCCTGTTCAAACTCTCAAACTTTATATGAAAAAATGGAAGAAGTAGTCGACTATCTGTAATGGAACTGCCAAATTAGATTCAACTGACATAATTCTGATTCGTGTACAGCCCTAATATTAATAAAAATGAATTTTGTGCAGTTAGGGTGAGCTAAGTCATTAAGGTTCAGGCTTCCAGGGAAAATAATTGTGACAAAAATGTGTGTGCTTTCATGTGTGAAGAATCATAACCCTCCCTGTAACTGTGTCTGTAGCGCACAATATGTGTGTAAAAGCTGTGTTTTTGTCATGCACCAGTGTGTGTATGTGTTCATCCAGCCTCTCTCTGCCCTCCCGTGACTGTGTGTATGGTGTAACCTATCACTGTCTCTATCTGTGTGTGTGTGTAGCAGTACTCCAGGCCCTCCCACGAGGTGGCAATGAGAGTGAATGAGCACTTCCTCCCCCACGGTGTCCGAGGGGACTAGCATCTGTCAGTGTGATGCACTCTCGACTGGTACAAACTCCATTACCCAGTGTCCTGCTTCTCTGTCACTGTCAGCAACCCTCCCAGCACCCACACTGGGCGCTTTCATCAGACACACACACACACATACGAATAAATAACTGAGCCGGACACACACACACATGGACACATGGTCAGTTGTAAACATAAGCATGTTGGCTACACATGCACAACATGGGACTGCTATAAAGAGTCTGACGTGTACACACGCATGCACAAATAACACACACATATTAGACAAAAAGGTATAACATTTGGGACCTCCATCAGCACTCTGACGAAGATTACCCAGAGATTACCCTCTCCCTGCTGTCTATCTATCTCTGTGATTCTCTTTCACTCATTCAGTCACTCATTCACTTGCTGGCTTGTACTTGTACACACATAGGTACACACACCCAGCACACTCCCACGCACATTACCTCGACAAGAGCTCATTCAGGCCCCTCTCTCCCTCTCTATATTTCCAGGAGGGCTCACCATAATGGCTGCACAAGTCCAGAGAGCTTTTCTACAGCCACTTGTGTGGCTCTTTCATTAATGAACACCTAACTCCCTCAGTTTCAAAAGCTAAAATTCAGTGTTTTTACATGCAAGGAGTTTCAAGTCCATCACGCATACCAACTGCAAGGTGTGATATGCATGGAAAATGTGTTTTTCCCAACGCAGAAGGCTTCTGTATACTGCAGTGTAGAGTAAGTCTCACTAGATTTCTTATAGATATTGTCGAGAGATTGATGTGAGACAGATGTGTGTGCAAGTGTGTATTATATGTCTGGTTTGGCATCAGGATTAAAATGACATTAGCAGTTTTAGAAACAAGTGAAGCAACTGATTTGAAACTGTAAATTCACAGGAAGTCTCCCTGCTAAAGAAATACTATTATGTCATTTTGTACAAATCTTGTACTTAGATGGAGGATAAAGACAATGTTCTATTGGTACGCTTGCAATTGATTATTTCTTTTAAATTGTAAGTGTAACCTAGAGTCGTTCACTCAGCAGGGGCCTCATGTATAAAGCTCTGTGGAGAATCCACAAAAAAATGTTCTGATTTGTAAAACCATCCGCACGCCTACCAGTGTGCAATTTCCTTTTGTAAATGACAAATGATCTTGGAATTGTCCATACATGGATCAGCCTCTTATCCCGCTCTTTACACAACATGCGTGCGCCTCTTCCGGGCCCCGTTTTGTGTGTACGCAGTGGTTATAAATGTGGCAGCTGGTGAGCTCCACATGTGTTTACAGGCAACCACATGAAATTCAACATATATGGGGAGTAAAGGTTATAGTGATAGATGACTATTTACATTGGTAATTTGTAACACAAAACTTGATTGAATGCCCTTTAAAGAAATGTCGGCTTTATAGCAGCATATCTGGTTTTGTTTGGTCTTTTTCTGTCGCCCAGTTCAGGATCTGATTACAATTCAAATGGCTATGATGCGGTTATAAAATGTTTATCAATGCCTATCGATTCATCTTTACACATCAACATTTTCATTTCTATACATCATTTATTGACGATATGTGATATGTGACGACTTGCTCCTCTTTGTAATGATCCATAATTTAAATTAACTAGGGATACACGATAATATCGACATGTCATCGGTTTCGGCCAATATTGGCTTTAAAATGAATCAGAATCGGCCAACAAGCTTTTTCTTAATTTGCACAATGAATGATTACATACACTGAAAAGTACTGTATTTCATGTCTCCATCTGCTGGTGGGCCATCATGATAGGCACATGCTTGCATAATATGATGTAAATTCCACTACAGAAAAGACTTGATGGTCACTAAACATAGGTAGGGAAAAGAATGGATACATCAATTTTGGTATTGGTTATCGTCCAAATGAGTTGTTGCATATCGGATATTGGCAAAAACTCCAATATTGTATTGCATCTGTGAAATAAACTGATTAATTTACTGTAATTATCTTTTATGAAGTACAGTAGTAGTAACGTAAACACAATGCACATGTTTATGTCTCTTATGTTTTACGATCAAATTGGTTCAGTCATGAGGCCCTTACAGCAGTCTCACGAAATTGTTACAGACGATTATAATGTCAAGAGTTTGGTGTTAAATTTCACATTATTGACTTTTCTGCATCGAGACATAATCTTTCAAGAGAAAACAAAAATCGTGATGCTTATAAGAATTGATTTGTTTTACCCCTCCATCCCCAGTGCTATTGTAAGCTGCAAAAAATGAATTATTCTTAATCCACCTAATTGTTAAAAATCCGCGTGACCTTTGCAGTATATCCATCCATTGTCATTTTGCGATAACTCAGAAGAAGGCCAAGTGCAGTGTTTTTAATCCACTGAGTCTGACAAAGACAAACATCAAAATCTGTCAAACAGTGACTGAGTTGACTCTCCAGCTGTGTGCTTGCATTTGTTTGAGTTTCTCTGTGACTGACAGTCCCTTCTCTGATGTGGCGCCGTGAAACTAAAACGGTGATTAAAAAAAACCTTCAACCAGTGAAGACAGTTACTGTACACCATGAGAATGAAAATGAAAAGTAATTTGTGTAATAAGTGGACCATAGTGTTGAAATTAAACTGCTTCAGATTTTTTTTTCCTTCTGTTTTTTAGCTTCTTGCTTCTCGTCTTTTTTGTCTGCCGTCCCTTGGTTTTCATTTTGTCAGTGGAATGAAATTTTATATCTGCCATATTCTTCTAAAGCACTTCAGATAAGTGTGTGAGTGTGGTGAATTGCATTGAATTAACTACCTGAGTGAAATGAATTAGGGCATGATTCTCATTATGCCGGTGCTTTCTCTCCCTCCATCTCTGTTTTTTTTCTGTCTCTAACTCAGCCTACTTCCATTTTCATCTTTCATGTCATATTAAAACATTTAACAAAGATTATAGGGCTTATCATAATATCCTGAAAACAGCAGCGTCTACGTACCTCCTAAAGATATCTGTAAGATAACACCTCGGGTATATACAGCACCTTAAAATATATACATACATTTATATTTCACATTCAAGGATATATCCATATTACAGAAGTATGAAATATTACAGTGCCAGGTTCAACTCCTGAAAATAGCCTAAGTAGCATTTGAGAATAAAATGTGTTGTCCAGTACAGCAGTCCTGAAATAAACCTACCTTCATGAAGATTAATGTTCAGAATTTGTTAAAACTGTGTAAGAGAGTTGCTGATTATTATTTATGATCATTTTAGGGAGAGCACTTTGTAGTGTTGTGTAATTATATTGCATTATATTAACAAGTGTTGGATATATTTAGTCCATCCTCATGTATATAACTGTGTAGACTGCCATCGGTTTTATTTAGATGTGCCTAATAAACTGGCAACTCTGTACTATACAGACTTTCTTAAAGCAATCTTTATGTAAGTTGTAAGGGAAAAGAAAAGGTTCAGACGGAAATCTGTTTAGGTCTTTATTCATATACAGAGTAACTCTGGTATCTATAAAAAATGTATGTGTAAATGTGTAATGGCAAGGCAAGGCAGGTTTATTTGTATAGCACATGTCAACAACAAGGCAATTCAAAATGCTTTATATAAAACATCAAAAGCATTGAGACAAAGTGCAAAAGAAACATTATCAAAGGACATTCAAATACAATGAAAAACAGCACTAAAGAGCCAATGAATAGAAGGTAAAAAGACTAAGACTGGTATAACATACAAGAATGAATATTACAACGCAGTGTAAGAAATGAATAAATACCTGATTTAATAAAAAGCAGCGGCAAACAAAAGTCCTCAGCCTTGATTTAAAATGATTCGGAGTTGTAGCAGGCCTGCAGTTTTCTTTTCTTCTTATTTCTAGATATGTTGTGCATAAAAACTTAACGCTGCTTTCTTATGTTTAGTCTTGACCTGTCCCAGAAGACCTGGGAGGTCTCGATGGTTCATAGTGAAGCAAAAGGTCAGAAATGTATTTGGGCCCTAAACCATATTGTCAAACTGTTTGCAAACAAGAGTTACAGCAACTTGTTGCAAGGAGGGATGTCAGTGGTTAACTGCCAATAATATATTTGACATGCATGTCAGTCTATAGGTTAATTTTGCTATTCTTCAGTTTACTTCACTGCGCACCACTTGGGTCTGGTGGGAGCTAGCTAGCAACGCAGCTTATTCAGCCGTTGCTGATTACACCGTCCCAACCCAAAAGCGTTGCTGTGGAAACATTGTGCCCCACCTTTGGTCTCCCCCAAAGTAGCCCCGGTGAAAAATCTCCTATAGCATTGATAATGTTATCACTGTTTGCTCTGTTA
This sequence comes from Epinephelus moara, assembly GCF_006386435.1. NCBI lineage: Eukaryota > Metazoa > Chordata > Actinopteri > Perciformes > Serranidae > Epinephelus > Epinephelus moara. The sequence goes on along the minus strand of NC_065527.1, from coordinate 25,899,767 downwards.
GCACCATTAGCAGTGTCAACACAGCTAGTGGTGCTAACATAGGGCCTCATCAATCAATATCTTCCAAAGTTTTTTCCTTAATTTGTTCTTAAGAAAAGTCCTAAGAAAATTCTACATCAGATTCATGACGTGCTGTTAAACGGCAGAATTGTTCGCACCTGTGTTCTTGTCCTCTTGTCCCCGACTGTCCTGGTAAGTTGACAGCATGTGCCAGTTGATGCTAATTAGCATGGGTAAACACCCTGCAGATCCCCATCAGACTACAGGGCCCTGTGCACACAGGGAGACTGAAGAAGAAAAAAAATTGAGAGAATTAAGTCAAGAATGCCCAGACGAAGGTGTAAAGAGAGTGGAAAATCAGACTTCAGATACTAAAAAAAACGTTTGAGCTATTGCCAAATGAGCCGTCATACTCAGTAGTGTCAGGAGTGGATATAAAATAACACAGACATATTATCAACCAGCTGACCTGCAAACTGCAGACTTTATGCACATATTAGCACAACTGTATGTACTGAGGACAGAAACAAGTGCCACTGTGCTGTTAAAGCTGTACGTATGTGTGTTAAGAGAGAAACAGACAAAGGGGGAGAGCAGTTAAAGGTGGACTCACGCAATGTTTCTGTAAGATGGCCTATTATTATAATAACATGCTCAGACTGCTGCTTCATCACTTTTTGTCCCACCCGCCCGACACACCAGGGACATTTTATGGCGTGATCAATCACCAATTATTAGAGGGCATGGTTCCCATTAACATAACTGATATGATTTGAAGAGTTAGTGTAGTGCTTATTCTTAAAGGCCATAATGATTTTTGTAAAATGATCAAAATAATATTATGCAACTGTAGAATTGAAGAAAATGCAATGACCAATTATTTTTCATAACCATGTCAGCACAAAATGGGTGTAAGAGTGCTCTTGAATGTGAGCAGAACAAGAGAGTAGTAGTCTTTCCTCTTAAGAAAGGTTGGTAAATGAGGCCCATAGTTAACAGTGCTAAAGGGGTTTTGTGGCTCAAAACTGGGCAATTACATACTAACATAACATTGTCAATAAGTGTCTCTGGAATAACGTTTCTGCAAGATTTTAGCTGACAACAATTGTAATGACATATTTTATTATCAAATTTCCATTTTCATGTTAGACATTCTGGCGACTCCTCTCTTGAGAGTTTTGTGAATTGAGCAGAAAGTTATAGAGAATAATGTGGTCTTTGTTTCAAAAGTCAAGGTTAATATGTTGAGGCTGCCACTGTAATAAAGCGGTTGTAAAGTAGAGATGCAGAGGTCAAGCTAATCTGTGTTTCCTGCTCATTTCACCAAAAAAAGAAAAAAAGACTTTGATGGAGGATCTTATTTAGAGCAATTTACAAAACAGTGAGTCAGTGTTTCAGCTCAAGGACACGTTAACAAGACATAAATGGTCACGGATGAACACACATTGTGTATTATCGCTGTAAATACCCTGAATATTCGGATAGGGAACAGTTTGTTTAGACACTGTTGTGAATATTAGATAAGAACTAATGACACCAATTGAAACAACAATCACAAAGCAAGAATTAGCTAAGTTTCACTGCCTTGCCTTAATGAAACTTTTAAAGTGCCCATGGGTACCATTGGCAGCTTTTCCTCCTGCTGAGATCAGACTTTTAAATTTTTTAGTTATGGGATGGTCTCTGCTGCTTCCACCCTCCCCCTTTAGCCTGTTTATGTCATGACCTATTTGTAGTGATGATCAGTGACTCCGTGAGGGCGATTTATCTGCCTGGGCTCTGTAACTACAAAGCAGGATCCTGTGACACCTGCTACAACTGTTGTCCACAAGTCCACATGCACATGACACACACTCTTGGTATTATACAAAAACATTAATGCATTCATAAACAACTCTAGTTCATGTATGTATGCAAAGATAAACACAAGGTGAATATATGCATGTACGCCCGAACCGCACACACCAGCAGTGTGGATATACAGCACACACAAAATCACACACTTGTTGTTGTCCATTGAGTGGTAGGGTGACATAAACAGATTGGTCCTGCCTAGCACTTTAGGGAGGAGTGGCCATTCATCAGCCTGACCTCGTTGTGGGACCGACACACTTAATACTATGTGTCCTGTACAGGGTATGAGCTCAAACACACACACACGAACGCACGCCACACACACACACACACACACACACACACCATCGTATCATGATTATGTTAAGAAAGAGAAAGTAAAGCATTCAATAGTATAACAAATGTATCATTTTTTACACAAACAGATAAACCTTGGTTATGATTTAACAACATAAATAAGATTAAATTAATTTAAAGTCATACTTGTTGTTTTTTGGGTTGTGTTTTTGGGTCATTTTTCCTTATCCGCTGTGAGGGTCCAAGGACAGGGGGATGTCGTATGCTGTAAAGCCCTCTGAGGCAAATTGTGATTTGCGATATTGGTTTTTATAAATAAAATTGAAATTGAAATTGAATTTTTCTTTTCAGTGGCTAACTGAATCCCCGTTCAAAAATGTCAGAACGGCTCGTCCGTCGTAATCCAAGTGCCCTGAAGCTGCGGCATGCAAAAGTGACTTGAAAGGACGTAATTTACTCCACTTTTATAGCATCATTTCTCACCATGGTCAGTTAGCCTGCCCTGCAGGAGTGCTGTGTTTACATGGCAACTCGTGCGAGACTAGCTGATGGCTAGTGGTGGTGCTAGTTCTTGAGTCTCACGCCAGACACTTGGATTACAACGGACGAGCCGTTCTGATGTTTTTGAAATGCATTAGCGTTTTATTACATTTTCAAAATGTGGGTTCCGTGCACTTCAAGTGTATGGAAAAATCCAGCTGACTGTTACCCTGAACGAGTTTTGTGGACTAAAAAACTACATTGGACATCTTGTCGGCATGAGGGTGAGTAAGTACTGTCTGTATTTTCTTTCTAGAGTGGCCATTTCCTTTAAGGGGTTTTGCAGCTCAAAATGAAGCTGCTTACTCACCAGATACAGATACAGCCAGCAGCTAGTTAGCTTAGCTTAGCACAAGGTCTGGAAATAGGGTTATCAGCTAGCCTTTCTCTTTCCACAGGTCACAAACCTGCCTAACAGCTCCTCTAAAGTCCAAATTAATTAACTTGTTATATCTCATTTGATTAGTCTTTACAAAACTAGAGTGTACAGTCGACACATGTAGTTTTACAGTGGCTCATATACTGGACTGTTTCTTGACTGGGACCCAGCCAACATTTGTAGGTAGGTCCCATATGGGAAGTAATAGGCTGAAAAATGGGACTGTCCATGGGTTCCACATTGGCCCCATGCCAATTGCCCACATGGTTGGGTTTACCCAAGTTGGCCCCATGTGGGTTATGCTAGTGCTACCTGGGTACCAGGAGGGTATGGGTCCAAAATGGGCATCTTATCTGGAGCCCACTTGGATGAATCACCCATGTGGGCAAATGGCATGGGACCAATATGGAACCCGTGGACAATCCCATTGGCGGCCCATTTTTCAGCCCATTTACTACCAGCATGGGACCTACATACAGATTTTGGCTGGGGAGTTTACAGTTTACATTGGTTGTCTGAGCAAGGCACATATAAGAAATAGTCCTGCAGATCATCCAGAGATATGATGTGTCAATTATTGAGCTTTAGAGGTGGATTTTTTTGTTTTTTTTTACCTTCAGACAAAATACGGAGACTGGAGCCCCCCTGCTTATAGGTGGTAGAATAAAGCTGTTATGTTTACTTTTGGGTGTCAGTCCTGGTGTGGTTGTGTGAATATGTTCGATAATGGTGCTTGGATATTATATTTACCATCACTGAAGAGCCCAGTGGCGTCTTTGCTCTCTTGATGTCCCCTGTGCAGCTCAAACAAACCAAACAAAAGACAGATGTGAGAAAACTCCAGACAAACATCTGCTCATTGGAGTTAGCAACACTGACATCAGCCACTCAAATGCCCCACACTCTTCCTCTTGTCTGGATTTTAGCAGCTGGACAGTTAGAAGACATTCTTTAGAGACATTTTGGAAATTATAGCCTTATACATGCCTCACATCTTGTGTTTCGTGCTCCCTACCCTCCTTGCTGAACAATCTCACCTGTTCATCTGTGCTTTTTTTTCTAATTCATTTATTTTTCACCTGTCCCCACTCTCTCTCTGTCCCTCTCCCTCACCTGCTTTGACTCCACCAGCAGCTTACATTAATGATGTTGGCATCACAGGGAGGAGACACTTCATTGTCCTCTCGCCAACCCTCATCTGCCCGTTCCCTATTTCCATCTTTATTCATTTATGGCTGTTCCTTCTCTTCCCTCAAGATGCATATTAATACTAATGGCGGCATGGTGCAAATTCATTGAGGTGCAGAGAGAGGGGGACAGGGAGAGGAGAACTGGTGCAGCTGATGGGATGGGAAGAGAGACAATGATTGACTTGGAGAGAATCAGAGGGAGAGAACAAGCGGATGAGGGATGGATGGAGGGTGGAGGAGAAGAGGAGAGATCAACATGGCACTAATTGTTTCCTCTGCACCCCCACCGAGCCTCGATCAGCCATTCATCACCCCGCCGCAATCGGTCCAGCGCCGACACTTTGGCAAATGATGCTCTCCTCTTGCTCCATCCGTTAAGACAGCAGCAACATATGTAGGTGTGTGTTTTACCCAGAGAGGAAGACAGATCATGATTGTGTGTGTGCATGTGTGTGAACGTTTGAGTAAGTGCACAACATACAAAGAGATGATAGCTTGTTTGCCTGTGGATGAGTTTGTCTCTCATCCTGATGGTCGAAAAAAAAAAAATCCAAACACATTTTTCATTTTCTCCTCGTTTGGGGCAACACCATCAATCAGCTGTGGTAAATCAAGTGGAAAATCATCGGCGAGAGCTTTCTGCATGATGCTGATGCTGATATGCACTCTTGTATGAAAGGCAAGCAGACATCAGGTGGAGAATTAAGCTCTAAGCCCTGACACTGTAAAACATGGCCTTGAATCTTATTGCAATTATTAAACGGCAATAAGGAAGCATCCTAATAAGCAAGTGAAAATTAGCTTAGCTCCAGCGCCGTGGCTGCCAGCTGTGAACGTCTCAGGAAATGAAAATGTGACAGTGAAAAATCAAATCACTAATAACAGCTGCTACCGCAACTTGACAACCAACATTACTGATTCTATGCACTTAGCAAGTCTTACTGTAGACACAAATCATCTTTAAAGCATCTAAGAACTGAAGAAAAATGTTTGTAACACTCTATAATGTGCACAAATTCATCACTAAATGCCACAGAAACACAAAATAGCTCTTTATTTTGCTGTAATTTTACACCAAAATATATTTAGACAAAACAATTCTCATCACCACTTGCACAGGGTTCTTGAGTTTTTTTCAGCTCCATCTCGGGATGGGAATCAAGAACTGGTTCCAGTTGAGAAGCAGTTCCAAATTGTCTGATCCATTGAAAACATATGCCTTCGAGCATATCGATTCCTTTTATGCATTCTGGCATGACAACTGCACATTGCAAAACAATGATGTGATGATGTGCATTGATGCTGATGGTAAACTTGGTTCACTTCACGAAGAAAGATGACAAATTGAGCATAGCGTTAGTTCAGGCACAACACGATATCAAGCTCAGCTTACATCCCAACTACGTCAGTTGATCTCAAGCAGCCAATCAACTGATGGAGCAACTGATGGAAGGGAGTCAGCTGATAGATCACATGATTCTTTTCTATGCTACCAGTTGGCAAATCTCATTCAGGGCGCCCTATTTAAACTGCTCTGGCCTGCCTACTGTTGCTGCTTCCTCTGCAAGCCGCTTTGCAACCCGCCTCCACCCCAGCTCCTCCTTTTCATGCTATGTCCGACTTATCAATGTCATTTCTGTTTGTCATTGATGCTGCTCTGTTCTATTCCTGGGGGGGGTCTTTGCTGCCACTTTCCCTGCCTTAGGCTGTCCATGTAGGCACATGGAAGGGCAGGGAGGGTTGCTCTCTCTGCCTTAAGGCTTTCCTTGTTTGAACATGGAAGAGCAGAAAGGTCTGCTCTCTCTGCCTCGAGGCTTTCAATGAGGCGCGTGAACAAGGCTTTCTGCGTAGGCCTGAGGAAAGGCAGAGGGGCCCCAGAACAGAGCCATACCGTCAAATATAATACTGCAAATGGAAATGCAGTTTTCTTTGACTAAAGTGTTCCTGACTGAACAATGATGCTTGTAATGTCTGTAAAACAATAACTTCAGGTAGGGCTGGAATTATGTTTTCACACAGAGTGGGTTTAAGTTTCAGGTACGGCATGTATTTGACACTGTGCACACAAGTACCACGGCTTGCCAACCAAGCAGCACGTCCGTTACTGAGGTCAGATATCCTGTGCTATAATAACCTTAACACCACGCAGGCAGGCTGAGCAGATGTTTTCCCTGACTAAGAAAATGGTTAAACACTGGAGCTTTTGCAAACCTGAGTCACATGCATGCCTTTTTCCTACTCTGTTTCTACACTGTGTTTAGAGTCAGAGATATGAAAACAGTTGTGTTGACACTGAAAACCTGTGTAGGCCTATTTTTTTTGAGGGGAAAATTGATCAGCAATCAATAAGAGAACTGATAAAGAATTGGACCGATAGGCATTACTGAAAATAACATTGGCACCAATAAAATTTTATCAATATCTATTCCCAGCTACATCTTGTGGCCTTCCTAAGAGGATAGAGTTGCTCGACTGTCATGTTATCCTCTGCGATGAAGACCATGAGATGAGGCTGAAAGCTTTGGAAACACGAGTTTAGTGGATGTTGTCATGAGGGCTGCTTTTTCCAAGGTCAAGAGGTAACCTTCAGGCTAAATTGATATTTTGTCTGCTAAAACAGCCTTGAGTTTTAGTAGTAAATTCCTTATGTAATCACCAAGTATGATATCAATTACAACCAATGATACATCACACAGTTTTGAATGATACTGCCACCCGCTCCCACTTTTTATCTATAAACTTTACAAAGCAGCAGCTTGATATACACGTTTCTATGTTGTGCATTGACAAAGAATCTGATTTTCAGCCTTTTCTGTCTAAATCCAAATATATGGACTTCCCTGCACCTATGACAAACATTTTATTATGTAAAGCACTGTAAAATTGCATTTGTATGCTTATGATAATCACATTTCTTAGACCGGCATAGGGTGTTTTTTAATCCAATTAATAAAAAACCCAACACAACTTATAACCTACAATGCACTATTATAGATATGCAGATAAAGCAGCCTACCATGCATATTTCTTGTGTAAATTGTTAATGTCAACAGTGTGAAAATATGCTCAGGTTAGAAGAAGGTTACAGGACCTTGAATTTATATCTATGGAAATGATTGAAGTCATAGGCCTGTCTCCTGGCATGTTTTATTCCCTTGCTGCGCAGCATCCTCACAGACACATCAGTGATGTGATGTGAAGTAATCATGGTATGTATAACCGTAGTCCACAGGAGCTCAGTCCACGAGTCCCGAGGGTAGACGTTTGGGTGTTTTCATCATGCCCCACCCCCACCTTTCTGCTTTTCAGAATGAAAAGTTCAACAAAAAAGATGAGTTAAGAGAATGAAGACTTTTGATGATGTAACATCATATATCAGTCTCTTCCAGAAGCAAAAAGTTAGAAATGAAATGGGAAAAGCAACCTTCAAATGAACCCGAAGTGAAAGCTACCAAAGGAGCAACAGTTTCTGAACCATCAGTGGCTCATAAAGGATGCTACAAATATAAAAAGTGCAAATGTTGAGTTAGTCAAACAAATATAACCTAGGTAATGCAGTTTAAAAGCTGCACAAAGCTCTACTGTATAGCATTAGTGCTGATAGCTCTAAGTGACTCAGCCCCAAACAGTCTATCCTCCAGAGCCAGCAATTAGAGCTCGCCCTCTCACACGCATCCTGATACCTACATCATCACATGCCTGTGTACATGAAATTCCACCCTGCATCCCCCATCTATTTTTTCATTTTCTCGATGTAAAGTGCGACCCCTCCGCGTTGCCTGCGATCCAGCCTTAATTTCATTTTCACCGCTCTAAATTAATTACGGCACATACAGAGAGGAGTTTATTTATTTATTTATCGCTTGAACATCTAAGAAATTGCATTAGATGGGATGAGGTGTGCCTCCCTTGGGAGCCTTTTCTTCCAAAAGCTGGTTTATTGTTAAGAATTTAATCCACGTTGGTTTACATGCACTGCTTTTTTTTATTTCATTAAGGGGGCCTCAATTAAGACAGAAGACAGGCTGAGAATTGGGGGAGGGCAACGTGAGCAGAGATGGCGTGTGAGACAAAGAGCATGTGTACTTGTATGTGTGTTCATGTGTGTGTGTGTGTGTGTGTGTGTGTGTCTGTGTGTGCAGAAGTATGTGAGTGATTAATGTGCAAATTTAATTACACGTACATGCTTGGGTTATCTTTAGTGAGGAGAACGTATAGACAAGAGCCGTTGGCAAGAAACACAGTGGCATCATGGGAAAAAGGAAGCGAGGGAGGATCATATAGGCATACTGTTTAGTTTGTGAGTCCCTTTAACCGTCATGATGCTGTTAAAAATCACATTGAGCCTACAGCGGAAGGCTTTTTTGATAATACAAGTCTCATTGATGCCTGTGGTGATTCTGCTCCCCGTTTCTGCAACACACAGCACTGAATGTAAATGACTTTGTGTGTGTGTTCGTGCATGCACGCTGTATGATTGCATACTTGTGTGATGCCTCTGTTTAAATGCGTGTGTATGTAGATGAATCAATAATGCCTTGTGATTTGATGCCTTGTGTTTGAATGTAGCGCTGCTGGCTTCGCCTTTGTTAGTTTCCTGCTGTGGCGCAGGGCGCACTGCGCTGAAAGAGAGGACAATAAGCTCATCACACCAACTGATCTTTCCCATTCCCATAATCCACTTTGTCTTTCCTCCTTGCTCTGATCTCACTCCTTTGCCAAGACTGAGTAACCTTGGTGCTGCTGTGTTCCTGTCTGTCAAAGAGCATCTCACTCGTTGTCTCTTTTTTTGTTTTCTTTGTCTTTTCATTTACTTATTTATCTCTGAGTGCCAGTGTTCTCATCTCCCTTCAGATAATCTCTCTTTATATGTTTAAGGTCAACAAGCACAATGGCATTAAAGAAAGTTCTGGGTCTTTCTGTGGTTATCTTTGCTATTGGATACCGTTTTATTTAGGGATGGGACAGTACACGTGTTCATTGCTAATTGAGATTTAAAAAACTCACAATGAGTTATCTGTTTTGAATTATTGGAATAATTGTGAATATTGCACCCAGAGAGACAAAAACATGCTGCATACACACCAACCTCAAAATATGCTCAAGATCTTCATCAAGCATCGGCCTATTTCATTTTGAAAGATATGATGCCATTTCACATAGTTCAAAAGCCTGGCTTTTTAAAATTGTTTGCTTTTACACTAAAACGGATGTTCACAAAAAAAATTGTTTGCGTTCTATCCAGGGTTCAATATTAATGTTTTTCAGAAGTTTGTCAGAAGTTTACTTGCCTGACGTCAACTTCAGCTCGCCCCTATTGTCTTATTGTTGTTAATTTGTTTTTGAAACATAATATGCTGTGGTTTTTGGTTTTGCGAATACCTCAGCCTCATACCAGCAGCCCTCTTAGGCCTTGTTGTGGTTACCAGGCGCCTAATGAGCATGTGCGAACTGGGTTGCAACGTCATCGTTTTCCAAAATCTCCGTCTATCCTGTTTACACGTCTCCACAGAAACGGATATTTTTAAAAACTTTCACTTTGGAAGCCGTTTTTGAAAATCTCCTTTTTCGTCGATAGGTGCAAACGCAAAGATAAATACCTGTTTTTAGAAATATACGTAACCGTATAAACAGGCCCTTAGCTGCCATACAAGTGAGATGCTTTCAGCTCGTCACAGCACTCCAGTGACATTTATTAAAAAACAAACGCGTTTTATCCCCCTTGCTCTCAAACTTGTGGCAGACCGCTCAATACATAGTTTTAGTTTTGCCCACATCCGCTACTGCTGCCAAACTACACTCCTGTTTCCAGGATAACTGAAATTCTCGTTTGCGCTTCAGTTATTTTCTCTTGAGTGTCCGATTGGTACTGCATATGCGCAACCCTCAACAGAGATGAGAAGGAAGCAAGATGGCTCACTGCTTAGCTACTTCCATTGTTCGCTCAGAAAAAAATGTGTTATTTCTTTTTAAACCACATGTTTGACTGGGCAAGTAAGATGCTAGATTTACTAGCCTGGCATTATAATAACTTTACTTTCCATCAAGCATGCATGATACCAAGCATCATATACTTGCCCTGGACAATTAGGCAATCCTTATTGTTGAACCATGCCTATCTATGATGCAATAAAATACTTGTTTCTACACAAAATGTCAGGTAAAGTGATTCCACTATGTTTAAGAGATTCATTATTTAATCATCTGATATTTTCTTGATTAATTAATAAGTCATTTTGTTTATAAAAAGACCAGAAAGAAGAGGAAAAATTCCCTGTAACCCATGGCAACATTTTCAAGTGTTTGCTTTATCTGACAAACAGTCCAAAATACACACACAGAAATATTCAGTTGACAATCACACATGACAAAGAAAATAACCAAATCCTCATGTTTAGGAAGCTGGAACCTGGAAATTTCATCGACTAATTGTTTCAGCTATTTTTGCATCTAATATTTAAACAAGGAAAAATATCCAGGGATAAATCCTTTTTAATAAGGTGTCATTTTCATTAGTGGAGCGATCTGCCTTTTTTAAATCTGCACATACTGACACATTTCGAACAAACATAATGGAAGAACAGAAATCATGCAGAGAATGAGTGGAATTTTATCAACTCACTGACAGAATGTTTCACTACCTTTGAGAAAAATAAGATCTTAAGCCTGAGCACCAGATGAAATGACTTGTTGAGGTGGACATTTTTTTGCAGTGTGCAGAAGGCGTTGTCCTTGACGTGCCCTTGTATTTAACAGTGATGAGGTAGATTTATGTGTGCCTCTCAGGCACATGGCCGAGGCTATCATGTCATAAATTAGCGGCTGGTCACAGAAAAGAGATGAGGCAGAGATGGAGGGAGAGAGGGGGAGAGAGGGGGGGAGAGTAAGCTTTGTGTACACATGCTGTTGGTTTATCATAATCACGTCTTTATCCACCTGCTCCTGTTGTCCTGCCATTTTGTCTTTCCCACCTCGACTCCCCTGCTTGTTTATCACTCACTCTCTCCCTCAGCGTATTTTCCTCTCTCGCTCCCTTCATCCCTTCTTTTTACCCCTCTATGCCTTTTCCCCCCTCCTCCCCCCTGACCTCTTCTTTCCTCTGTGCTCTGTGTTTGAAGGTGTCTTTGTCCAGAGATAAAACTGTAGCATTGACCTGTTTCACCTGAGAGGCTCTTTATTGGCTTTGTCAGCATTATAAGCCCGCTGGAGAAGACGGACGGGCCTGAAAGTAAAGACGGAAGAAAAGATGAAAGAGAAAACGAAGGAGGAAGGAAATAAAATGTATAGAGGTGAAGGGTAGGACAAGTCTGGGTATTGGCATGCGATTGCATCAGCGTGTGTTTACATGAGTGTGTATATGTGTGTGTGGATGATTTAGGGAGATGGCAACAGCAGCAGGGGATTGATGTGGCGTGCTGTGGCTGTATTTGTATTTGGCAACCCACAATAGATAAAGCAAATGTAGCGTGCTATCACACACACTGAAGTCAGGAGGGTTAAATATAATAACCAGCCACACAGGGAGGTTACACAAAGATAAAACCCATTCAGCTTCATTCCCAACATGCAACTGCAGTATTTCTAATTTAATCCCAAATCCTCATTCTGTGATTGTTTTTGTTCATTATCCCGTCTTTTTGTGCTCAGACGCAGCTGAATTTAGCCATGCTCTGCCTCCATGAAACCTTTTTAGCTCAGGAACAGGAAGTGTGTGTGTGTGTGTATATGAGACAAAAAGTGAGTGAATGTAGTTCCTCATCGTAAATACTGAATACTAGTCAATTTAAGCAAGTGGAGCAGAGTTGCAACTCTTTATGGCTTTATCCTCTCTCATGTGTTTCAGTGCAGGCGTGTGCCCGCAGTCAGATGAAGATACCTTTGGTTCCCTCTTTGTGTTTTTCTCCCTTGTTACGATTCCTGTGTCACACATCTCTCCTCTTTTTCCTTCTCCTTCTTTTGCTCTCTCCCTCTCTCTGCCAGCTGTAAGAGATAATTATTTCCAAACAAGCGGTCCCCTGGGTGAGGCCGTATTATCCAAAGCTGCCTTCATTAAAAATTCCCGCAGCTGCGTGGACGTCTTCGCACTGCGGTGAGGGGAAAGAGAGCAAGATGGAAAGGGTGACAAAAAGCAGCGACACACAAAGAGAGACAGAACAACGGCATTATTACCTGAGCTTGGACTTGTGTGCGTCCTGAATGAGACAACAATAAAATTAAGCAGGACAAAAAGAGGAGAGAAGTTGTTAATCAACTATAGGATTGGTTAAGCAGCTCGGCATATGGCATGCATGTCTCTAATGGGAGCCATCAATACTTTGAGGCATTGTTGATGTCCTTTGTCTCCTATAATCGTTCCAAATGTCCTTGTGTGCAAGCTGCAATTACACTCAAGCACACAATCTCAGCGCACATGCCGGCACCGCACAGAAACAACGTATGCTGCAGGTAGATTTATGGCTAATCCAAAATGACATGATAAAATGTAAATGCGTATACAGCCAGGCCTGCAGCCATGCGCACATGCACACACACATGCTCACATCCAGGAGAGGAGCAAGAGAAGCAAGCTATTTACATAATAGAGTTGGACAATGCATAGAGTAAAGGTAATGCATTCTCTTCCTATGTCAGCATAACTTCACATAGAGCACGAGTCACTGACATGGGGCAAAGGATTGCCATGTCCGGATCAATTTGCGTGACGACGGTCTGAGTGGGGTTGAACGTGTAAGAGCAGGAGTACCTACAAAGCTGCTGTGAGGGTGGATTTTACCACCAGCTGCCTGACGGACATTTCTATCGTTTTTATGATAATACAGCTTAAGATAAAGCATCTATGGGCTGACTTCTCCATATTTATCATAAACTGATATTTACAAAAGAAAGGGAAGATATCAACCAGCTCCAATCAGCCCTATCACCACAATCAACCATACAAAACCTGAAATACCTGATTTTTTGGCCATCTGGGGACAGCAGAAAAAAAGTTGTAAAAACAACACAGACAACTGATCACCTTTTAAGTTGATATGGTGAACTTTTTTTGCAAACTATTGCCTGTTAACACACCTAGCAGATACTGAGAGACATTAGCATTCATTTAGAGTTGTGTCTGTGCCCACCAATTGAATGTATATCAGATATTTACTCTTTTTGAGCTCTGTTTTTGGTCTCCACCACCCCCTGAGGAAAATGTCTTTAGCCACTAAACGCTTCATTATGTTCACCAGCTAGTTACTGCTGTCTGTTTGCCATTTGGTGCAGGGCAGGGTGCCAAGCCATTTTTCAGATGGCCCAAAATTCTGACGCCCCATTAGTATGATAAAATGTCCCATTGGACTAACATCCCATTTCTCCGACAGCCTGTTATCCCAAAAGCAAATGCCCATTGCTCCAAAGTCCCTGTCTCCAAAAACAGTCCCTGCAGTTAGTTTCAGTTACTCAGTTGTTCTGGGTGTTTTTACCAGCCCTTCGCAGGCTTTCTTAGCGCCATTTGAGTCACCGATCTCAGGTGTTTTCACCGACCCGTCCCTGCTTTTCCAGCGACTTTTGTGCCACCAAACCTTGGCATTTAAGCCAAAACGATCTTTTTTCGAACCATAACCAAATGTTTTTTCTGCCTCCACCTAACCACAGCACTGATGACAATTGTAGTGTATCCTTGGTTTACAGAGAGACATGTGGATTTTTTTTTGGTGAATGGGTTGTCAAACTGCAGAGAGTGTGTATTTTCAGAGAAATGGGACTTCAAAGCAATTAGCCTTTGTTTTTGGGATAACATGCTCTCAGAGAAATTAACTTTTGGTACAGCTGGACATTTCTCTGACTAACGGGGCTTCAGAATTTTGGGCTGTCAAAATTGGGCAGTCCCCCTGGGCAGTAAGTGTACAGTGAGGTTTTTAGAGCTTTTTTGCTGAAAATGGCTCCATCCAGAAACACAGTTGATGAATCGTTTTGGGGAAAGGTGAGGGAACAATCATGGTCATGGTAAAAAGAAACCTTTGTTGACTGTTGCAAGGAAACAGGAAGCCTACTGGGACTTCCGTGCCATTTTGTTCACTCATTCAGCCACAACTCCATCATCCCTCTGCTCACTTTTTGGCTCTTATGCTATTTTCTCATTTGCGCCTAGTGTCATAAACCTAAACATATATTGTTTTGGGGCACTTTCTGAAACTCCTGATGCTATCGCTTTTCTTGGGAGGACAGTCTCAAGATTTCTGAAGGACATTGGCATCACATGGGTGGATCACGAAGCAGCAGCAGCCCAGCTTCCAGCAAAATCCGTTGTATCCTCCAGACTTTGTTTGCAGATTTCAATGACAAACCCAAGGTCATCTCCTGCCCTGAGATCTGACAGGGTCCAAATCTTCAGAGAGGAAGAGGAAAACGTCAGAAGCTCAAGGCAGGAGATTTAGCTGAGTGTACAAAACCACTGGATCAGAATCCGGATCAGCTGGGAGTTTCCAAGGACGATGATTGTGGCTGCCAAAAATACAATATGCAAAATTTAAATCCTTGGTAAACTGGACTACATACTTATAAAGCAAAAAGCTGCCTGATTTTTTCATTTGAGTATTAAAATAGGGGAGGAAATGGTGTCATGGTTTTTCTGAACTCAAATAGAGTGTCACCTAATGTGGTTTACTTTCATGCAAGCAATTATTTTCTGAAAGTAGGTGTGACTTTTATTCAAATGCTGGATATCTCACTTTGGAATGAAACCTGCTTCATTTGCAAATTGTTGGTAATTTTATTCAAATATCTCCCCCTATTCAAAAAGAAAAAAATAACCACACACATGGCAGACACACGGGCAAAGTGAACTGATAGTGAACCTGGAATATGCTTTGTATTGTAAATAGGTGGGAGGGGGAGGCAGCACCGCCAAAGACAAATGCTGCAACTGCTTTTTCAAGTAGTGTTCAAGCATTCAGACTTCATTCTCACTCAGTAAACTCTCTCACTAACTTTCCCCGCATCTTAAAGAGTTTCAGATTTCCAAAAAACTAAACCAAGCAGCTTTGAAGGAATGCAAAAAGTTTTTGGGGGGATTGACTCATTGTTAAACTTATAAAAAGTGTCTAAAAAAGTCCACCATCCACCGCTGTGTTTCATGAGTTTACTTACTTACACTGTGTTGAACCTACGCTGATTTCCATTCTGTACAGGAGGCCAGAAATTCCCAGTTTGTGGGTGATAGCTGTGACCTGTGTGCACTGTAGCTATCCAGATGGGAAAGTGCAGGGAAGAGGGCGAGGCAAACTTTATTTTAACTGCACATTTCATGCACAGGGGAATATCCAATGTGCTTTACATGAAAATTAAAAAGTAAAAAAAGAAAGGAAAAGCCATTCACATTTGCTCTATTCCGCCCTTTTCTGTGATATAGATGCAATGCTCATTGTAAAAAAAACAAACACAAAAAACAAGGGAAAGTAAGTGAAATTCGGAGCACATCTGAAGTCTTCAGGAGGGCTATTCAAACACCTCGGAGCATAAAAAAAACTAAAGGCAGATTTTGAATTGTACAGCAACAATACTAGAGCAAGGTGGCCTGAGAGTTCAGGGTGGCTCATAGCTGTTAAACATGTCTAACACATATTGTGGAGCAAGGCCATTCAGTGCTTTAGAGACAACTCAGAGAACCTTAAACTCAATTTACACTGGGAGCCAGTGTAGTGATTTGAGGACAGGCGTAATGCTCTCTCTCTTAGTTGCTTTTTAAACTCTGACTGCAGCGCTCTGAATGAGCTGCAAACACCCACAGATGGCTGGTACACTTCAGATAACCTAAGTGTCGTTTGAATACATCTAAAGCCAAAAGTGTTTGTAAGTGTTTGTAGCTGTTCTGAATGGCCACTCTTCAAGGTGGGCTAGAAAGCTGGCTTTCAGAGTGAGGGTCGAGACAAGATGATGGGGATGGGGTGTTGCATTTGTGTGTTTAGCTTTTTAACCTTTAAAAGTCACCTGGTGAAGGTCTTTGGAACTGAAAGCCTAGACAATTTGTGTGTTTGTGTTGTGAAAAATTGTCTGTAAGCACACAAACGGACACATAAAAAAATGCACAAAACACGGATAGGTTGAAGATTAATATTATTATACAATAAGAGAGAGAAAATCTTATCGATAGGGTTGGGTAACAAAACCGACACCAATCTCTATACAGCCGATACCTACCGGACAGAATCATAGTGCAGATTTCAGTGTCTCACTTCAGTGTCTGACCGTATTACTAGCAAGAGCAAGAGCAAAAGAGAGCGCAAGCACGAGCACTAGAGACAGAAAGACAGAGCATATATATAATAAAAAAAATTATAAAAAAATATAGATAATGCACAAGGATGCAATGTTGTTTGACCTGCCACTCTGTGACTGTTTCGGAGTTCATCAGAGCGACAGCCTGGGGGAAGAAACTGTCTTTGTGACGGGTGGTTTTGGCGAACAGTGCTCTGTAGCACCTACTGGAGGGGAGGAGTTTAAACAGACTGTGTCCGGGGTGTGAGAGATCTACAGTGATGTTTCCTGCCCGTTTCCTGACCCTTGACCTGTACAGGTCCTCGATGGAGGGAAGATCAGTCCCAATAATCCTCTCTGCACACCTGATTGTCCTTTTCAGTCTGTTCCTGTCCAGTTTGGTGGCAGATCCAAACCACACGGTGATGGATGTGCAGAGAACGGACTGGATTATGGCTGTGTAGAACATAACCAGCAGTTCCTGAGGCAGGTTGAGCTTCCTGAGCTGTTGCAGGAAGTCTATGTGGGAGGTCCACTTCAAGTCCCGAGAGATTGTGGTACCCAGATACCTGAAGGTGTCCACAGTAGACACTGTGCTGTTGAGGATGGTGAGGCGGGGCAGTGTTGAGGGGCTTCTCCTGAAGTCCACTGTCATCTCCACAGTCTTGAGTGGGTTCAGCTCCAGGTGGTTCTGACCGCACCAGAGGACCAGCTGCTACACCTCCTGTCTGTATGCAGACTCATCACAGTCCCGGATTAGACCGATGACCTATTGATCCCAACCCAAAATGTATTTTGCTGTTATTAGTACTGTACCTACTGTTATTTTGTGTTAGCAGTATCATTTTTGTGCCGGTATTGAAAACAGCCTAAACGATACCCACCCCCACTCATCATCTAACACTATAATGGGAAGGAAAAAAGCTTGTCTTCGATGAGACGGACCGTACCATACTGTACCGTCTTGTTTTGTGGTAGTGTGGGATATCTTTGGCCCCTTTTGACCTTGTTTAGGAGAACAGAACCTCAGGAAACTAGCAATCCAGAGATCTACTGATATTAAAAAGAGGAGAGTGAATCCAAAAGAGGATGCCTTTTCAAGCTTTAGCTTTTACTTAACCTGCTTCTAATGATCATAATAATCTGCCAGTGTCATCCAATATGATCTCAAATAAGAAATCTGGCAGTTTTGTATGAAGTTGTGATAAAACATAAATGGCACAAACAATAGCGTATTGTTTTGAAGCACTTGAACTAACAATACTTAACCTGATAAAATCATGGAGTGGGTGATGTGTGAATGTGTACAACCACTCTACTGAGACAGTTCCAAAACTAATCCACAAATATGCAAAATTATAGAGGCTCATTAAAATGTCAGTGCACTGGTGAAGGCTACATGAACATAATATTGAAGATATAATTCATAATCAATGTCCTTAAGCTGCAATAGCCCAAAGCGCCAAAAGAAGTTTAGTATAAATGTGACTTTTTCTTGAATGAAGGAAAGTAATAATTTTCCTAGCCACCTTGCACGCTATATATAAGCAGGACAGGACAGGTTGAGGCAATCTGAAGACATTACAGTGTGTGTAATGAAAGGTGAATGGAGTGCCTGTGTGTGTACTCACTCTCCGTGTGAGTGGATTTATTTTCCACTCTTCGTACAGTTGGAGGAATGGTGCAGCGGGGCCACCGGGGCCTCTCCTCATCCTCCTTCTCTTCAGAGAACAGGAAAAGAGACATCTACTGCAGATGAGAAAAGAGGAGAGACAGTAAGATGAGAGGTAGTGTGGGTGGGTGGGTGAGCAGGGGAGAAGGGGGAGTCAACAAGACAGGAAAAACAAGGGAGGAGAGGGGTGAGATGGGCATATGAGAGAGGGGGGAAAAATTCAGTGAGATGCTGAGACAGAGGTGAGATTGAGTGAAGAGGGGAAAAGGGGAACAAGAGAGTAAATAGTAGAAGAAGGGGAGACGGAGAGGTGAAGAGAGGGGGAGAGGAGGGGGGAGGAGAGGAGGAAGACAGGCAAACAGCAGACAAGACAAGCTGGGAATAGAGAGAAGGGAAGTGAGAGGCGCTTAAAGAGGTGGACGAGGTGTGGATGAGCAAAGAGGAGAAGGAGGATGGGATGTGGGGGGAGAGAGGCAGACAGTGTGCGTATGTGTGTGTGTTGTGGGGAAAGAGAGAAGAGAGTCCGACACAGAAGGGTATTGCTGCATAAGCAGTCTGTCCAGCTGTCTCGCCTCCGAAAACAGACTGAGACGAGTGATGTCAGGACTCTTCTCTTCAACATCTCTCTCTCTGCTCACAGCCACTGCTCCATTTTTCTTTTCTCTCTCTCCTGTACACCTTCTCCTCCTTGCTCCACCGCTGCCTTTTCCTTTCTCATCTGTTTTACTACCCATCCCTCTTTCTTCCCCCCCCTCTTTGGCTGTTTATTGGTTTATTCATGCAACGTTCACATGTCTAGCAGTTGGGATCAAAGCTGGAAAACGAGCTCTGCATGCCCATGAATGTTAGCCTGTGTGTGTGTGTGTGTGTGTGCGTGTGAGGGTTTGTATTGTACTTAATCTCGAATGTGTGTCGTCATGTTTTGTCATACTGTAGTAAGGTCTACAGTGCCTCATACTGTGTTTCCATTCAGTATAGTGTATGCATGTGAATGTCATGGATCCTGAGAGTATGTGAGATGTTTGCATATACATTTAGGTGTTCCTATGGTGTCATTAACGGGTGGGAAGTGAGCTGGCTCATGGGAAGTAGCAATTGACCAGATAGGCATGTGTTGCACCATGCAGAGACATTAAATTGGTTCTGGGATGGAAGATGACGCTGATTTCACATTGAGCCTCTCTTTAAGGAGCAGGAGTGAGTAAGGGAGGGTGAGAGAGAGACAGACCTGGTATGAAAGGTTGAGAATGATGTATATAAAGTGACAGAGGGAGTTTTTGCCCTTTTGTGTATGTGTCTGTTCATACAGCATGTCTGAGGTCTGAGGTTCAAAAATACATATTTTTCCTCTTACCTGTAGTGCTAATTGTCACCTAGTTGCCAATATAAACACGCAACAACAATGTCACCTTCCAGAAATCATGACTGAGTCACTTAAGATAATCCACAGATGTTGCTGTGAGCAGTTTCATGTCGAAACTATTTTCTTCCCACTGAACTACACCCAGACGTATCACTGTGCAGAAGGAAGTGTGCATCTACTCATGGACGAGAGAGCTAGCTCAGTGATGCCAGCTGAGCTAGCAGTAGTAGTGTTTGGGGTGCACTTTTTTTTATAAGAGACTTTTATCTTTTGTTGCTCCTGACGAAAACACTAGAAATGCAACTACCAGGCATGTGCACTTGCAGGTTTTTGATTGGCCAAAGCAGCACCTTGCCAGAATCAGTTGATCCAGGTTAAACTTTTTTTGCTTCTGTTGTCAAAAGACACTTTGCACACCCTACCATCTGACATGACCTCATCATGGTACCTCAAACTGTACTTTTCAGAAACAGCAGTCTGGATTCACACAACCACAAGAGATCCTTTGTCCGGAAAATGGTTGTAGAGGTCATTTTTTAGAGTTTTAGTGTTTGAAAAAATGACTGATACTGTCGTTCTTTTCTGGTAGAGGCTATTTTGCGAGATAGAGAGGAAGTGAAAGTTCACACATGTATACACAGAGCAGGGTTTGAATGTTACTTGTTGCTTATTTTAAGGGAAGAGTGTGCAATATTGTCCATTTTAACACTGATAACTACATTCATCATTAAAATTACATTGTCATCTGCAGAGACACACACATTTTGGATAGATCCAAGGAAGATGTGTCATCTTGTGCGTTATAAGACATCTTAAAAAACTGTACTTTGAAGAGCAACAGGCTGGAAGTATGATCTACAGGCAGCAATCCTCAAGTCAAAAATCTCTCTCTCTCGGTCTGTGTTGATGGCAGCAGTTGTTTCTTTGCAGCATATTGACAATCCCCTGGTGCTGAAAGATGAGATAAAAGAAAACTTTAATAATCCCAGAGGGGAAATTGTCTCATTGCAGCAGCAAAGACCACAATGTAGGAATACAACAATCAGAGCTCCATGCTCCATTACTGAGGAAAGCACAGCGAGCATTGAATCATCTCTTTCTGATGAAAACATTGTGTCTCCACAATGTCAATTTAGGAAGATATAAAAGAAAAAAACTTTTCTCATTATCACTCAGTGTCATCGTAGGCAGAATTAAATGGGTAGATGATCCCTTGGAATGTGATAATATGCTTAAAATTAGCTATATCACGAAATTATGTCATGAAGAATAATTGCTTCTATTTGCATCCGTAATTGACTTTAATAATGTTTATCAACATAGTAATTAAATATGACAAATTCACAATTAAATCTGAAAAATTAAATGTGTGAAAGGGGTGCAATATGACAGATGGATAAGAGGAAATGCTGTTAAGATATTGCAGCACTTAGATAAATAAATTGCGCTGAATGCTTTTGTTTTTTGACAGCTCATAGCTGTAAATAGTAACTGTATTTTGTTTATGCTGGTAATTTATGCAAATAACATTAATTTAGACATGATGATTTGGTTAAAGATAAATAAACATCTTGACTATAAATTGCAACCGGAAACGTGAGAAACAAGATCCACCACAGCTGAAAATCATACTGTGATATGCATCAAACACACACACACACACACACACACACACCAAAACCCCATCCTTTTACTTTCTGTGCGTTCATCCATGTTGAAACGCTGACTGTTGCCGGCTGTGTTTACTGTTATTTTCTAGACCAGTGGCATTCGTTTTCATTCAGTAGACTAACATGGGATGAACTGTTTTCTCGAGTGTGTGTGTGTGTCTTCGCCTGGGTCTGCATGTGTGTGTTTGTTTGTGAGCTTTTATGTGTCAGGTATGTGTACATTAGACATGCGTGTAAATGTATTCATGCATTTAAGTATTCATGTGTTAAAATAAGAGTGTGTCTGTAGGTTTTAAGGTGTGTGTGTGTGTGTGTGCAGCAGTAGGGTTTGGGACTGACAGTTCCAATAAGCATCAGCATTAAGGCAGAAGTGAGCAGGAGAGTGGAACACCTATCTTCCTCTCAGTTCACCCCCCTCATCCTCTCTCCCATTTGCCTCTCCCTCCATTTCTTCCCACTTCTGTTTGTTCTCAGTGTCTTGCTGTCCCTCTCTTTTTCTCTTCCCCCTTTTCCCCATGTCTCTCCCTCCCTGCCTGTCCCCCCCCTCTCACAGTCACGAGATACAGAAATGTCTTTAGCAGTATACACAGGGTAGTACTTACAGCGCCGCTCAGCGTGGCTGAAGAGGCCTTTATGTGTCAGGAGAGGTTACTGATAGAGTTACAGCCTGTTCTGGTTGACATGTCTGCTAGCTTAGCTTAGCTCCCCTGGGTCTCCCTTATCGCCCAGCACACGGCTGCTGCCAAGTGAAAATGCTCTAAATCAGATTTTCATGTTTTTCTTTCCGTTTTACACTTCTATTGAAAATTTAGATCGCCTTTAATAGGATGTGTAAGTTTCCTGCCGCAGGTTACCCAATGGGATGGCAAAGGTAACTGACGTAAAAGTTATTACATTTTCAGGAGCATGAACCTTCCGTTTGAATTTGATTTTTATAGAGCAGCAGTGACTTTTGGGTAGGAATGTTGACATTTTAATCAGGGGATCAATTTGACAGGGAACAAGAAGGGATTAGGGCAAAGCGACACTGATAGAAAGGAAAGATCATCCTCAAAATCACAGCTCAGTTTATAACTACTCACCCCCTGTTAGTCAGTACTGTTTTTCCTACAAACCAGACATTGTTGGCATACATACATGTTATTCCTATGGTTAAAGACAGGGGGGAATATTAGTAAGCCAGAACAACTCTATCAAATCCAATACCTAGAGTGCCACACCTCAAAGTGGTGATATCATGGGGTATAAAGTCCGAAGCTGTTCCATGTACAGTGAACAGGGAAAGATGTTCCCAGTGACACTGAGAGCCCTTGGGGGAATGTCCTGAGTATATGGATACTTAATCTGTCTCATAACCGAGAGCGCTACAATAGAGTGGAGGTCATTTGTGTATGTATAGAAAAGAAAACAAGCGTCATATGCCAGACCTAGCAAAGAGGAAGAAAAGAGCCTTCTTTTTTGGACAGCAGTAAAGTGAAGGCCAATCGCTAACCTGGTGTGCCACAGTGTTTTTGCTTGTAACCCTTTCACTGCCATTTGATTGCCAGTTGGAGTTTAACAATGCTGTTGCAAATGACAGTTGGACAAGTGTGTGTCTGACTGCTGGCTTGTTCTGAGACTACAGCGTCTAAACTGCTAAAATGAAAAAAATAAAGTCGTTTTTTTAGCTATTCTTTTTCTTCTGTATCGAAGAAGTAGATCAAACATTGTAAAACACATCAGTTCATTACAATACATGAGAACATTACTGAGCCAGGAAAAACCCTGTTATACTTGATGACATCACAAGTTTGAGGCTTACTTCTCTGGTTTCTGGCTTTGAGAGGGAGTGGCTCATGTTCACAAGAATTGATTTACTTTTCTAAAGACACTTTGAGGAGTTCTCTTGTAAAAAAAAAAAAAAAAAAAAAGTTTATGTCCAGTGTTGCACACCACTAATGTCTTCATTACATTTACTTCCTCATAACACATTCACCATTTTCAGGACTAAAAACTACAGAGTACCTTTAATACCAGGCTGAAAAGCAGAGTTACACTGCTCTCTATTTGGTGTGGATCAAAAATGTGCTTCATTGCATAATGTAACTACACCTAACTGTGATGTCATGGTGTACTGACACACCCTGGGGTACACTTCTACATCTTTGTATCAAGATGATCAGATATTTCTAAGGCTATGTTCAGACTGCAGACAAATTAGATTTTTTTTTCTCCTATCAGATCTTGAAGACAGACTGTCTGCACTGTTATTTGCAAGTGATCCGATGGGATTTGTGAGTCCAGACATCACCAAGCTATCCGCGCGGTTTGCCATGGTAACGACATGGGTGTCAGTAACTAGCATGAGAAATGGAGGTCTATCATTCTAAAACAATCCAAAAGTTATTACTTTTAATTTATTTTGGCATTTTCTTTTCAAGAACTGTTGCTCTTGATGTTGTCCTCCGTAGTGCTCTGCCAGTAGCAGCATGGATTCTGCCCAGCGCTTATGTCACTCTGGATTTGATGTCATCGTCGTTGTGTGTGGTGTTCAAAGACACTTTGAAATTGCATTTCAAACCACTTCTTAATGTTGTTTGGATTCTACTTGCAAAGATTGTATTTCATGTGGTTTAATGCTGTCCAGACTCTCTAAAATCAATCTGGATACAATGTAGAAATGCCAAAAAAAAAAGGATTTGGGCTGGCAGTTTGATCAAGGCCTAAGTTGCTCTCTGATGACTGAAGGTGTTTTTGGGTGAACTACTCTTTTATGAAACAAAAACAAATACTTCATCCCCTTGTACATACACCGATCAGCCAAAACATTAAAACCACTGGTGGGTGAAGTGAATAACATTGATCATCTTGTTACAGTGCAATGTTCTGCTGGGAAACCTTGGGTCCTGGCATTTATGTGGATGCTACTTGACGTACTCCACCCACCTGAACACCGTGGCAGACAAAATAAACCCCCTCATGACAACAGCACTTGTCGGTGGCAGTGCCCCCCCAGCAGGACAATGCACCATGCCACACCACCAAAACTGCTCAGGAATGACCCCTGGAATGGGACAAAGAGCTCAAGGTGTCGACTTTGCTTCAAAATACCCCAGATTTTTGATTTCCCCAGATCCTGGGATTTGGGGAATTTGGAGGCCAGGTCAATGCCTTGAGCTCTTTTTCACATTCCTAGGACCATTCCTGAGCAGTTTTTGTACTGTGGCATGGCGCATTGTCCTCCTGGGCGGCCACTGTCCAACCCAAGGTTTCCCAACAGAACATTGCATTGTAACTAGATGATCAATGTAATCACGTCACCTGTCAGTGGTTTTAATGTTTTGGCTGATCCGTGTACATCCTGACTGTCTGAGTATTTATGGGGCTCTTTGCCAGCCTTACAACAAGGCTTAGTATTTTATCATAAAGTTTCACATTACTGTAAACACAGCTACGGATTAAAACAATGACACAAACAATGTCATTTTAATGCATATGCTTCACTTAACTCTTATAAGGATGTAATTGCATTCTTTATCTGCAGTCCTCTGCCATACACTTGCATAATCCCACTCTTCTATACTAGTGTGCATGTTGTGCTTTTTGGGGTTTAAATGCCCTCCACAATGGCTCTTTAGTGGCAGTCATAAAGCCAGTCGAGAGCTTTCTTCATCTACTTTCCTCAGCTAGATGTTTGTACTGTAGTTGGTTAAGAATGTTAAACAGCGGCTTGTCTACACCCCAGGCTACAGCCGCGTCTTGTTAAACCCAAACAAATGTTGTGCTGATGTTAGCTGTCCTACGTGTCAGAGTTGGCATGTAGAATAGCTCCCCTGGCTCTGAGTCACAGCCATATGGTGAGGCAAGAACTAATGTCTGTCATTATGTTGTGGGATTGGTAATGGCAGCCGTGTGTCTGTTATAATGCATGGTTATGAGCAATAACATACTGTACACTGTAGAGGCAGGTGTGTGTGCTGGACGTGGAGAGTAGTGACATGTTAAGAGATGACACGTTCTGTCGCTTGGCTCCACATCACTGTCATTTGGTGAGACAGTCCACTGCTGAGTGCGATGCTCAGACTTACCAAAGTAATTGTTCCAGTGTGAACGCTGTTAACTGGTGGGTGCAGTGAATGTTACTTACCGTCGTCTGTAATGTCATTAAATGTGATGTTTCACTTTGCGCTGCTCCTTTAAATTGGCCTTAGCACTTAAAGCAATAACGCAGAGACAGGGCGAGGCAGGTTTATTTATGGAGCACATTTCATGCAGCAGGTAAATTCAAAGTTCATTATACACAGAGAGAATATTAGAATCACAGAGCTAATAATAATTTAATACAAAGTAGTATTACAGAGATTTTTCATGCAGGTAAATTTTCCACAACAGTATTATTATAGTTCTCTTAGGCCCTCTGTGTGTTATTAGTGGTTATTTTCAAAAAGCTCCGAACTAATTTACTTTATTACTTACTTTAATGAGTAACCTGTCACAAAACTCTATTACTTCATATTAAAAGCTCCGCAAATTATTACAGTGCTTTTGTATTACCTACTTCAAAAATGTACCGTAGCAGTGCAAAGTGCTGCCAAGTGTGTTATCGATCACTGGATTTAAATGTATTGTGAGGATGGTCAGCGAGCCACTGTTACATTTTTTAGCTAGCAGCTCGCTTTCTGCGAAGATTTTATGAGATTCTTCTCCCAGTTACACTTAAACAATAACTTCATAACCAAAAAGTAATTATATGAGATAAAAATAACATTTTAATCTGTGAAAAAAAAAAAAAACATGATCTTGATGTGTGAGAAACGTTTTATGGTTGCAGGCATGATGAGCAGAGCTGACTGACAGCCACTCGTTCCTGTTGACAAAACACTGTTGCTTTGTCTGCATCTCGTTTTCTTTTCCATCATTCTCCCCCCGTACTCCCCTCCCCCCTCTCCGCTCCTTCCATCCTCACACAGACAGCTGATGTTGGCGTGTCAGCAGTATAGTTATTTTTCAGGTGCAAGCTGCTGCTCCTATAGGACTTAGAATGTGTGTGTGTGTGCTCTGTACGTAAATGTGTGTGTAAGATAGAGTCAGTTTGGGTATGTGTGTGTGTGTGTGTGTGTGTGTGTGTCAGGGTGCATATACCTGATGTCTCTATGTGATTGCTGTGTGTGCATCTGTATGTGAAAGAGCGTTAATGTGCATCTGTGGGAATGTGCGAATGCATATAGAGTATTTGAGTGTGTATGTGTGTGTGTGTGTGTGTCCCTATTGCTTGCTGCTGCATCAGGCAGCTGGATTGCTCTCTGCCTGCATTTGCTGCATAAGGTATCTTGGTGGTATAACTCTACACTACACACAATGTGACGCATTGGATTGCTCTATTGTTTTGCTGCATTGAGTATTTATACAGACCTGTCTCCATCTCTGCACCGGGGCTACCTTCTGCTCCAGTGTATCTGCATTATAGCCCGAATGCTCCAGGGTGTTCATGCTGCAAGCAGCATTTGGGATCTCCTGCATCTCACTCCTGCTGCCTCCACTTCACTGTTTCTACTTGACTGAGTGTTTAGCAGGATAACATTTAATTGTCCGTTTGAGTAAATGTAGTGTTGCTACCACAGCAGAACGGGTATCACCATGATGTGATTGATTCAAATGGAATATGTAGCCTGTCATCATAAAAATGCAATCTTTCTGCTACCAGTTATTATCACTCAGTCAATGTAGACTCCCAAATCAATTTTCAGTACTTCTGCAATGCTCGGCCTCGTGTTACCTTACATAAAAATGATTCCAGCGATGTGGAAAAACTTGACAGTCGTTATTGTGATTATAATAAAATAAACTCGATCA
Organism: Epinephelus moara; assembly: GCF_006386435.1. Taxonomy (NCBI): domain Eukaryota; kingdom Metazoa; phylum Chordata; class Actinopteri; order Perciformes; family Serranidae; genus Epinephelus; species Epinephelus moara. The sequence continues at coordinate 25,872,733 of NC_065527.1, read as the reverse complement.
GCCTCAGTTGTTCTTACCTGAATATATAAGACTAATCAACACAAACTGAATCCAAGAATCTCTTGGAACAGCACGTGTGTATGAGCAGAGACATACCAAAAAATTTAAAGGTAACGTAACAATCGTCCAGCCTTAAACAGTGTTTCTATCACGTCACACAGAAGCACGTGTAACCAAGCCGGGTTCTGGACGTAGAAGTGCCGCCAAACACACTGATTTTCTGTGGAACACTTCCATCTTGCTTTCGGTGCCCATGTCAACCAATTGAGCTGTTTACACTGGACGTGACGCAGTGCCGAGCGCCCTGGACAGCTCACAAACTGCAGCAATAGTTTCAGTGTCTGGTCAAATTTTTTTGTCAGCTGTTTTCTGACAGGAAAACACTCTCAAAAAAATCCATTGTAAATGATACAAAAGCCATTTTAGATACAATAAAAGTGATCAGGTTATGATAAATGGTAAAGCATGAACCCCATGCTTCCACATGTTGTCAGTCGTGTCTAAACAGAGACACACAGACACACAAGCAGACAGAGACAGAGCTCTGAATGTGATTAAAACAGACCAGACAGCAGATTCGCTTCCTGACAAACATGAACGGCCTGGCGTTTGCTGATGGGCGGCTGCACGACAGTTAACAAATCGAGGTGCTTCTGTGTCCAGTGTGAACCCGGGATTAGAGGAATCAAAACAATGTTGTGCAACCCTGAACTACAAGGTCCTCATCTTACAGTGACTTATCCTTCAGACACCCTGGGGCCTCCTCACATGCCTGCGTTGCACAGTGAAGGACTCTGAGGCCTCCAAGAATGCATAACCATGACCTTACTATTATTATTCATGATGACGTTCACATACTTTCGTATTTTATCATTTTCAATTTCAACACTGACTTTCATCATCACCGCTTGCTACAGTTATCAGAACCCTTCAAATTGTTGAGGTTATAGGCAAAAACAACAAATAGCATATGTCAAGGGGTTAAAAGAATTTGCAGATGCCAACAGCTCGACTAAAAGATTAATGTTTCATGTTAATATTTCTTTTTCTCTCTTTTCTCCTCATGACTGATGAGGTTTTAATAGATCTTATAGCCAAAATATTAAGAAAAAGTTTGAAAAAAGGAGGTTTCTGCTGTTGTGCAAAACACACAAACTGCAGTTCAGCATAGTCTGGCGGTAATTACCCCCTTTGTTAGGCCCCCAACTACTTCCAAATTTGTCCCTAACGAAAAAATCATTGCACACTTTGAAAAAAAGAAATCCAGTGTTGTGGTGTTCAGTGGAAGCATGCCAAACTCCCCGTAGAATTCTATCTGCTTTGCAATTACTGGTAAACAGTTTAATATAACATAGCTGTCAATATGGTAGCCTGAACACCACTGAAAAACACATAAAGCCAATGTAGTGTAATAACAAGGCCAAAATCAAAGTGTGAAACATTTGCAGTTTACCATACTTCATATCTACAGTGCATAGTTTTATGAAATCAGTTTATAACAGTTTACCCAGCTGCCAGTGTGACTTCTTTTCCTACTGTGCCATTCTACTGTAGTATATTTTTAAAACTTTGTAGTAATGTTGATCTTGGCCACCTCTTGCATTTTGCCATCTGTCTTATGCTTGCTAGGTGGTGTCTGGCAGCGCTAGTTATTTGCTCTGTTTCCATGCAACGAGAGATTTACGGCGCTGACGGAGGAATCTAGTATTTGTTGGAGAAATGACAATGTAGATAAACAACCCGGCCATTCCCTTTTGTTGCATTTGAACACTGGCCCGCTGTTCACAATGCGTGACCCGTGTATCCCAGAGACTCTCTTCCATGCAGATGATCACATTATTTCCAGCATCCCTCTAAACCAGGGGGATGAGCATCAGAAAACAAACTCACCACAGACATCCTGTTCTTCCTCTCTTGTTATCCTCACTCTGTCACTCTCTCTCATTCTCCCTCTGTCATTCAGTCGCTTTCATTACGTTTCTCATTCTGTTTTCTCGGTCCCCCTTTTCTCTGTCACCCACCCTCAGCACTGCCCCCCCTCCCTCTGTCTTTCAGAATAGTGGAGAAGTGACGGATTGACTGTCTCTCTGTGGGAAATGAGCCTGCTAATGTGGCGAACTGGGCTTGTTCCATATTCATCTGAAAGCCTGTGAATCACTGTGCGACTATAGAGGCTGCCGTGTGCACGGAGGCACATCTGCTTCCCTTCCAAAAGTCAAACGGAGCGCAAAATGAGTGGTGAATATAAATCCATTTCCTGTCTCTTTCAGGTCTTCATCAGTCCATCTCTATGCTTTTCTCTGCCTCTCATGATCTTCCTCCTTGGTGCCACCTCTCCATCTCCCCTTTCACCTGCCGTCACACGCATACTATGATTATATTCTGCCACTATTGTTCTGTCCCTTTCTCTTTCTCCTTTTCTCTTTTAATCAGCCTGTCCTTCATTCTCCTTATCTTCTCTTTAACTGTCTGCACCATCATCCTCAGCAGTACAGAGGAGAGGAGGCTGTTATGAAAAGGTATCAGAGAGTCAGAGAGTCAGACAAACTGACAGACGCCTCACCAGCTGGCAAAGAAAAGAGAGGGCAGGAGGGAAAGAGGCTGTGAGTCATTAGGGATGTCTGCTGGGATTAAGCTATAAAGCATCCTCAAGTCACTCAGACACAATATTGTGGTCCAGTGCAACAACCTCAGCAGACCTGGCTGGATAGCTGGGCAGCCAGCCAGCGTTAGACACTGGCTTAACCAGTGAATTATAATAGATAGTCAACAAAGGGCACCAGGCTAACAGGTCTGCTTACATGAGGCCTGCTATCAGTGAATGTTAAGTAGCTGCAGTATTAAAGCTGAGAGCACAACTGGGAGGTTATTTTTACAATAAAGGTTTGTATATCTGTTATATTTAGGGCTGGGTATTGTTTAAAAAAATATGATACCAGTACCAACAGCAGTACTCTTAAAGCAATACTTTATTTGATACCCATAATCTGAATGGAGTATAGCCATTTTGGCGGCATCTTGGCATGCTGAACTGCCAACTCTGTCAAATACACTACACTCAACTTCACCACATTATAGACTGTAAGGTTGCAGCTGCTGCTGCAGACAGTGTGGGAGTCCACCTGGCTGCACACACACACACACAGTGACTGGGCTAACTGTTAGCATCACACAGCTAATGTTACCTAACGGCTGAAATACATGGGGCATGGACGAGACGTGTAATGTGGGCAGGGCAGAGTGGGGTTTTCTACCTGCTACACAGACTGCAGGCATATTGAATTTTGCTAGATAATTATGCAGTTTTTTATGCAGTGTTTGGAGACATAGGCTATATGAACTGGTACTGAATAAATTAACTGGATTTTTTAAATACAGGATGCATTGATTTGATAGATATATTTTAATGTGAAATGCAAAAACACCCACAAGATTGCTCTGCTGCTTCCCATTGCCTCTGGTACAATGACATCCATTTTCTAACCGCTTATCCTCTTGAGGGTCGTGGTGGGGCTGGAGCCTATCCCAGCTGACACTGGGCGAGAGGCAGGCTACACCCTGGACAGGTCACCAGACTATCACAGGGCTGACACATAGAGACAGACAACCATTCACACTCACATTCACACCTATGGGCAATTTAGAGTCACCAATGAATGTCTGCATGTCTTTGGATTGTGGGAGGAAGCTGGAGTACCCGGAGAAAGCCCGCGCTGACACGGGGAGAACATGCAAACTCCGCACAGAAGGGCTCCCGCACCCGGGATCGAACCAGATACCCTCTTGCTGTGAGGCGACAGTGCTAACCACCACACCACTGAGGTATTTATCTGAATCCTTTTTAAACAGACTGTACTCTTTTTTATTCAATTCTATATTGTTTTTAACAGATAGAGGACTGCAGAGCCCTGTGCAGAGAATAACAAGTTGACCAGTCCTGTAAAATATAGACAATAGACAAGCCTCAGTTGTTCCTTTTGCTTTTACTACAGGAAGTATCCCTGCAATGAATTTATTTAAGGAAGCTCTGAGCTCTGAGTTTGGACATTGCAGTTCCTTGATTTATGATCCATCTGTCATGTGATTGTGGGGCACAGTGGCAAGGCCATATGTTTGCCATGTTGGCTTTATTACATTTAAATTTCAGTGACTCATCTCCTGCCAGCTGGGACGACAGACAGGCAGCAAGCGCAGGTAACCAGACAATGCACTTGCTAAACTTAGCTTACACGTCACAGTTCTGCTGCATCCAAGTCCTCATAACACACACGTCTTCTTCTCTAAATGTTCCTTATTTCAAACGATACTCCATTATGTATGATCTAAACCTCAGTCAGGTGTTTCAACCTGCATGCAACTCTTCATAAGAGGGGTTTACTGCACCATGTTAGCAGGCCACCCCTGACGTCAACGTTGCCTTCTCAGCACCTGAGTAAAGCAGGTTAAAAGCATAACAAACAAGCTAAAAATATATAATAATACGTAGGATTTGGCCCAGATGCAGTGTTGTCATGCAATGTCAAACTGACTGCAGTGGGCTTCACAGTCAATGTTTTAACATGGCCTAAATCCATGCTGTATTTCATCTGTCATTTTAATCTTTGGATCTAATCTGGTTTTAGTTACATTTTAAAGGGACAGAAGGGAGAGAGAGAAAAGATCGTCTCATGTACGCAGATTTTAACTCGCTCCAAATCCTGTGCATGTTGGCCTGTTGTTTTGTTTCTGCAAAGAGATGATTGATGAAATGAAATCCACAAATATCCTGGGCATGAGACATGCTGGACTGCATGTCACAAAATCTGTTTTCAAACCCTGAAGTTGCAGTTTCTAAACACCAGACTCTTGAAGTGCACTAAAATAATTTGCAGCCTCTCCGACAGTGTGCTTCATTAAAACGATCTCTGTCCAGGAACTCACTGCAAATGATGCCTTTTTTCCACACAGAAGTAACAGACCGTGCAATGATGGATTATCAGACTCAGAGTATTATGCCCGTAGTATTATGCAAAGCTATTCGTGACAGACAATGTAATGGGAATGGCAAATTAGTTACAAATTGGAAGTCTGGTGTCAAATTTATGGAAAGCAATATCTGTTTTCATAAAAATAGGGCTTGTGGTGGTTTAAGCAGGACACAGCCATTCTGTGTCATTAGGCGCTTGAGGCTTTCGGGTCCCTGATGACTATGTGCGTACATAATCTTTATATGTTAAATATGATCATTTGTGGTAAGGGGTTTTGGATGATAAACTTCACTGTTGTATAAAATAAATTATATCAATGTAAGTTAGGCTCCTTTGTGTGTAGTAATTGGTGCTCCACACCATGGGTGGGAATCACCAGAGGACCCACAATACAATATTATCATGATACTTAAAGTCACGATACGATATTATTGCGATATTGTGATATGCTGAAAATTGGGAAAAAATATATTGTGATACATTGTGATTTGTTACCTTTTTTCCCAACTGCAAATTATTCCCCCGAAGGAAAACTTTGTCAACATCAGTTTTACCTAATAAGTAAAAATTTCCAATACCGTCATAAAACCTGTCAGAAAAGCTGCATACACCTGACAAACTCAACTGCTGGCAGATTTAACTCTCTCTACAACGCCAGATTGAGTGCTTGAGCTCCTTAAAGGGAAATTTCGGTTTATTTCAACTCGTCTCCTATCATCCTAAATTTGTTTCAAGTCACTAGTGACATTGAAATAATAGTTAGCATGTTAGCCGTTAGCCTAGATACAGCCGTAGCATCAGACCTGTTAAAACGTAATTGAACGGGCATCCTTTCAAGTGCAAAGTTAGTCCACTAAACAAGCTTTTTTTCCACAAAGACCGCCTCATATCGTTAGGATAAATGTCAGAGAACATATAGAAAACGACATGTAAACGTGTTGTCTTACCTTACCGGTGTGGTGCCATGTTTGTTTACCATTTAGCTCTGCTTTCCCAAGTGCGGCCGAAATATTGTGAGAACAAGCAGCGATCTCATACCGTGCCTGAAATCTCGCGAGAACAAGCAGCAACAGCTGGAAGGCAGAACCGGACAGTAGCCTGAAAAGTTCATTCATTTATTTTATTAAAGATTTATAGAATAATCGCTGACTTTTTGCCAGACTTTGACTTTGTGGAGGAGGAATTTGATTTGGCAGAGTTTGTTTATTTATTTGAGCCAGAATACACTGACGAAGAGCTTTGTGATATTGAAGAACGGAGGAGGAGAGAGAGAGGCGCAACAGGTAGAGGACGAGAGAGGAGGAATGGCTGCTGCAAGGCTGCGTAGCTCTGGAGATTGGTGGTATTTCGCAATATTTCGGCCGAGCTTTGGAAAACACAGCTAAATGGTAAACAAACATGGCAGCACATGGTTAAGGTAAGACAACACGTTTACATGTCGTTTTCTATATGTTCTCTGACATTTATCCTAACGATATGAGGCGGTCTTTGTGGAGAAAAAGCTTGTTTAGTGGACTAACTTTGCACTTGAAGAGTATGCCCTTTCACTTATGTTTTAACAGGTCTGACGCTACTAGGTGTGCCCCAGCTGTATTGAGGCTAACGGCTAACATGCTAACTATTATTTCTATGTCACTAGTCACTTGAAACAAATTTAGGACGATAGGAGACAGGTTGAAATAAACCGAAATTTCCCTTTAACATGCAGGTATCCTGCTATCTGAATGGCGACACCCATGTTAGATGTGTCGTCTGTTACAACGACAGTCCTCCATTCTTGTGCTGCATTTTGCAGGAGGTCTGCAATGTTTGCTCCGGTGTGACTTTGGTGTACTGCTCTAGCTTTCCAGTTCTCTGTGAGATAATGTGCCATTATAGTCACATATGAATCCACTAACCTTGAAGTCCAGACGTCACAAGTTAATGCCACCCTTCCTGCTGTACTCAAAGATTCCTTAACTTTATGCTTCACTTCTCTGTGGAGCTTGGGTACGGCTGTGTCAATGAAACAAGACTGGGATGGCATCACATACCTGGGCTCCAGTGTTTTTAGCATGTAACAGAAGCCTTTGTTTTCAACAACATTGTATGGACGCAGATCTTTACACATGAAGTAGGTGTTATTTTCCTCACTCTCTCAGAGTTGGATGGTAGTTTCGTCAAGCTAAGTATGTCCAATGTTGGTTTGTTTTTCGGCGGAACCTGTTAGGCATTAGCTTGGCTGTCAGCGGCTAATGCTATCTCTGCATGGTGAAGTGTGAGGTGAGCCCTCACGTTGCAAGTATTCCCAGAGTATTCTCATATGACACTGCTTGCAAATTGCATGTGTCACATCCAAGTCCTCCTTTCCTTGCGTGTTGAAAAAATCCCAAAAAAGTTAAGACATTTGATTTAAACGCCGACGGTGCATTTCCGATTTCTTTTTCCGGTGCCTCCGTCTTTGTTTTGATGAACTTCCTGCCAAATAATGCTGACTAAGACCTCTGCTGACCTCACCAGGAAAAAAAACATCAGCACCATCTAGTGGATTGAAACAGCAGTTGGTTTTATTATTATAGTACCAAAAGTTGTATTTAAATGTGTATCTGCAAAAATAAAAATGTTTAGAATAAAAAATCCAGACTTGGTGTCCGTGTTTCAATACAATATCCCCATGCAAAATATCGCAATACTACGCTTTATCGATTATTTCCCTTACCCCTACTCCACACCTGGTGCTAACAACTAGTAGAGTTCCACTTGGTCGTAAAATTTTGCAAGGAAGAACTTGCCATTAGTTTTTGCACTACTTTTTACAGATTCATAAGGAAAATGTTTAAATTATATATGACTTCATGGAAATGGTGTGAACATAGACTGAACAGGTTACAGCGCGACCTGGAGGTGAGTAAATTCTAAGCTGAATCCCATTTGGTATTGCATTAAAACCCTGAGACCCGCAGGACTGCCTGTGATCCACTGGATTCCCACCTCACAACAGGATATCACATCATAGATACTAATCATGTTAACCATTTCTGATTTAAAATCAGTGCCACCAGGATGGACTTCTGAGCAGATAGGGGGATCTAAATACACACTCTTAACATATCTCACACTACAGGAAAATCTGTCAAGATGATCTTCAGCAACTTAGGCACTTAACCAACGCTGTGGTTAACATGTGGTTAGGCACTATTGCAGGTGGAAAAACAGCAATTGGTTACAAAAGAACAGCCATGTTTGGTGGCTAACAAGCTGCTGGAAACACAGATGTGACTCTCTACACAACTGTTTTTGTAGTTTGTTGGTCTCGAACAGTGGTCACAAGGAGTCACACCATCCAACAGCCCCTCCACATCAGCATGAAAAAGTCACTTCATGTACTTCCTAAATTTGGAAACTCTGATATGATACACACAAAATGCACAGTATAGAAAGTAACATTTAACATACAATGCCAGCATTTTTGTTTGCCGACTGGGCTGTCTTTAGAACCATCAATACACTGGACTTTGCCAATCATTTTTGTGAAAGGGAAATTGGGCCCAAAATCACCTATATTCTCGTGCAATGCGTACCCGGCATAAGTTATTGCAGCTCATTGCTGATTTTCCCCTTTTATTAGATTTTTAAATTCATGTTTAAGAGGTCTCATCAAGTTACCCTCGTTCATCTTTACAAAATTGCTGAAGCTCTGTTAAGTTGCATTGGGACTGTGGGTGAACTCTAATATTCTAGTCCAAGGGGGCTTAATAGGCATTATGTGTCTCACTTTCCAAAAATGGCTTTTGCTCTTTCACTTGTGTTGCACTGAGGAATGTTTTACACTCCCTCGTGCTCCCGTATTGTGGATTTGACACACAGTTGCCTTGTTAACAGCCTTCTCTGTAAGTGCCAATCATCTCAGGATAAAAGCCATAATGAAACTGTTAATACCCCCGTCTCCGCTCTTTGTTCTCGCTCCCTCCATCACTCTGGTGCTTTCCATCTTCCTCCATCCTTGTGTGTGTTTTCCTGTGCCTCTGACATCTCAGAGAAGAAGCAGCAGCAGTTGTGTCAACATGATCAATTTTACAGTGAAACGTCACTGCCAACATCCAAATGTCCTTCATCAGCAAGCTCTTAGACAAATCAATTAATTTGTTAATTAATCAAACAAGTGCATTGGTGCTGTATGTGAACATTGATCCACTAACACTCCTCACTGCCCCACCCCCTGTCCCAACACACCCACCCACACACACACTTACACACTTTTACCCCTTCCATTCTCCTCTGTGGATTGCAGTGTGAAAGGGTCCTTCGCTCAATTCTAATTTAATCTCCGATCTCTTTTTCAGCATCGATCTTCATACACCCTGTGTGCCACAAAGTGATATTGAGAGGGGGACTCATATGGAGATGGTCATTGATTTGGAATAAAAGGAAAAAAAATTAAGAGGATAGATGTGTCCCAGTGCTTGAAAGAAGTGTAGAAAACATGGTGACAGTGACAGAGGGGAGGTGACGAGCTACACTGTTGATTAGATCAACTTCTGCTGGTATTATAACGTTATCTGTTCCTTCCCATTTCCTCTCCAACTCAGAGAACTTCATCAGGAGAAAGTTAAAGTGAATTATGCAGTGGCCTTGCTGGGGCGGCTGACAGGTTGCTCTGCCTGCTGGTTAGGCTTTCTGCACAGGAACCTCCAAATACTAGCCCGAGGTACAACGTTTGTACAGCAGGGCGTCTTGCTAGGGATTTGGCTTTACACTGTGTCTGGTTGTAGGGTTAAGATGTAAAAGCCTGCTAACAGGGTTGGCTCTTTCTTCTCTGGAAATGATGAATGTGTGGAAGGAAGCAGCCTCGTAGCAGTTTGCAAAGCTCCTTTCTTACTGAATGTCATGTCTGCACAGGCAACCGTACAAAAACTGCAACGGCAGAATCAACAAACACCACAGTTAAGGGTGCTTCTGCCCACAGTCTTGACACTGCCATTGTATAAACCCCAAGTTTAAATGTACCCACACTTTATCCACGGAAATAACCTGTCAGCAATAAGTAAACATCAGCGGTCATTTCAAGATTAGCCCACTTCATCTCTTACAGAGTCTTAACATTTAAATAACTAACAGCAACTGATAATGACAGCTGAGAGAGAAATGTTTACAAAACCCCCCACAAACACTCATTCTACTGCAATTAAGCTGACTTGGTGGAGGTCAATAATTTCAAATAGCAGCAGCTGCCTCACATTGAGCGCTGTGAGGTGATTACACAGCTACTCAGCCTGGCCTCAATCAGGAAGTGGATTTTAAATGAATGACCCAGGTTAGAAGAGGAGATGAAAATAATGCACAAGAACAATCACAATACTCTAAATCTGAATAATAAAAGAAAGTTCTGTAAATTATTCATTTTCAGGTGAGTATTAAAGGGACATTTTAACCCTATATCAAAAATTCTTCCTCTTACCTGTAGTGCTATTTATCAGTGTAAATGTTTTGGGTGTGCGCTGCCGAATGTTGGAGATAGGGATGTTAATGGTTAACCACTGATCAGGTACCAGCGGTAACAGTGAATGGCCAGCGCTGCTAGCTAGCGCCCTCCCAAACTGGGCATAAATGCACTAAGATGAGTGGATACAGCATTGGAGGCAGAACCCTGCTCATTCCTATGAAAGTTGCACAGTGGCGCATGGGGCCAAAAAAGCTCTATATCCGCACTGTGGTGCAGGCACACTAAAGACTTCCGCTGGCCAAGCTGGCAACTTCCAGTTTGGCGCTCTGTTAATGTGAATGGGGATAAAATTATTTAATCTTGGAGTTCTTCTAGACTTTCCAATTGTTATCAAACCGAATAGATTAAATCCCGATAGTGAAAAGAGTCATTGCGTGGGGGGCTGTGAGACTAAAAAAAATATATCAGCTTTTTTATGGACATCTCTTTCCCAATGTAAGTCTATGGGAAAAACTCTTTGTGGGCCCAGTGGTATCACATGACAAACCTGGTAGTTGTAATTCCTCTGTTTGGCCACTGCAAAAATTAGCTTCAAAGCAAGGTGCACTTCCTGGGAGCCTGGACCCAGGTGGTGTCCAGTGCAGAGCACCACCTGGTAACCAAACACATTCTCACTCTGACCTCGTCACATATTGATATTTTGGTCTTTGACTTTCCACGTCCACATACAATGTGCAAGGCATCCTGGCTGTTGACGTTGACACTTACGTTTTCACAGGAAATTCAATGTTTATCTATAGTCTCAGTCGGTACAACACCGCAGATTGACGTTCCTTCAACAACAAACACACACGGCTGGGTTTAGGCATCAAAAACACATGGTTAGGTTTAGGCAACAGAAGCATGTGGTTATAGCCTGAGTGTCAGACTAAAGCTCCCAGAACCTTCAGTCTGACATTGCCTCCATTGAAGGTGATTTACAAGGGGGAGGGAATTTGATTTTTCCCTAACCAATCAGTAGAGATCAACGACTCACCCAGAATCTGACGTCATTAGTATCCATGCCTCGGGGGTGCCGAAAACAAGCGAGCATTGCCCGTTTAAAATGTCTCCGTCGTCGTGCACGCCCAGCTGCATCGCCGTTAAATCCAGTTTAGCAGCTTCCTTAATTTGGTCCTCCATTAATGCGAGTAGTGGCGAAATACCTCGATAGCATCGTTAATGTGGTCTGTAGGATCTGTAGTGGTCGCCATTGTTGCTATCCTCACCAGTTACCCACCGGCGGACAGCTTGACATCAGTGTGGCGCTGATTGGCTAATCGCTAGACCCGCCCCCACCCCCGGCGTTCACTGGTCCTTCCATCTTTTGGACGAGATAAATCGCAAATTCATTGCAGTATGCCAGACCAGAGATGCAAGCCTACTCAGTTGAGTGGGCGGGGTCTATGGTCTGGAACCAGGCTAATGTGGTTAGGTTTAGGCATCAAAAACACATGGTTAGGTTTAGGCAACAAAAACACATGGTTAGGTTTAGGCAACACATGGTTAGGTTTAGGCAACAAAAACACATGGTTAGGTTTAGGCAACAGAAGGATTTCGGCGACTTCGGAGTGAGACCGCGCTTGGTAACCAGCTAACCTGTGGAGACTGGAGGGTGGGCAGTGGGCACTATGTTTCTGCATGCTAACAGGGCTAGCCAGCTGTCTATAAGCAAAGCCAACAGAATAAAAGAAAAGGCAAGACACTGACATCAGAAAACATATTCAAATTTCACACCCTAAAAATAGATAGGGCTTTGAAATGTGGTGCTAAAACTCACATTGAGTCAATGGAGTGCCAGACTAAAAGGAAAGGCCTCTTGTGTTTCATGTCATTTTGTGCTTATTTATTCTTTTCTTTCCTCCTAAAAATTAACCAGTGAGTCACAGGTTAATGGGTGTCAGGCTTTCAACAGCAAAATGATCCAAAACTGAGATGGAGATATCAGCCATAGAGATGTCTGCCTTCTCTCTAATATAATGGAACTAGATGACACTCAGCTTGTGGTGCTTAAAGTGCCAAAAAAAAAAAAAACATTTGAAAAACTCAGCACAAATGTCTCTTTCCAGAAATGATAACCTGGTTACTCAAGATAATCCACACACATTGCTGTGAGGAGTTTCATGTATAAACTATTTTCTTTCTACCAAACTACACCCGCCAATAGTATCACCTCACAGATGGAAGGATGCATAAATAGAGCCGTGTGTGGAACAACAGTCCAATTGGATGGTTCTTCAAAGGACCATTCGGCAGGTTTGTATTCATTGGCTTCATTTCCTGTTTTTTAGATTCCCATCAAAAGAGCAGGGTGGACTTGATTGGTAAAAATCACCCCATGCTGTAAATGAGTTGCCAGATTCCTGCTTTCTAGTTTTTACTTTATAGCCCTCATTCACTCCTGCATTTCCTTGATTTTGGCAGTCACCTGTAATTCACTCACTATGATCTCCTCTGGCAGAGTGCTGTGTTGCATTATTTCAAAATGACGGGCAACAAAACAAAGAAAATGTAAAATGAATTAAACTGGGGAAAAACTACATTCAAAGCCAGCATAATATGAGTTGGTTTTTTTTGTGATTATATTTTTCTTAATGAAGTTATTTTTACATTTCATTATGGTGTGACATGTCAGGATTTCAGTGATTCCATTGTTTTTTGAATGCACCCACCAGTGGTGAACGTGGGCATTACTTAAACGTACTGATTTTCCTGAGACTCCTAAATGATTAAAATTACAGACATAACACGAAGGCACAAAATGTCAAGGTATACCTTCACTTGTGTGATGTGGGGCCCTACAGCGGAGGGGACCTTGTGCTCAGCAGTGGCCTTGGCCTGAGTGAGTCGAGGCCAGAAACCTGCTGGGCTCACTTCACCTCCTCTGACACGTCTGAGCAGAGGAGACAGAGAGGGGGAGAAAGAGACAGATAGATAGAGAGGAGAAAATACACCTGTCTCCCTTCCTCCTCCATTTTCCCAGATTCCTGTGGATATCGTCCTCCCCTCTGCCCTTCACATCCTCCAATCCCTCCCTCCTCTCTCACATTAGTCTGTTTATTTACAAGGATTCCTGCTTTGTGTCTGTGTTTCTTATCTCCCTCTCTCTCCCTCCTTCTCATTTTCTCCTACCCTGCAAGGAGGTCAAGAGGTAGAGGAGAGGAGGGATGGAGAGAAGGTCAGGTGGTTAGGATGAGAGATGGAAGGAAAAAAACACACCAGCATGAAGAACTGAAACAGATAGATGGTCTTTTCTTCTGCTGTGGGTGTCCTTAACCTCGCTGTAACCCTCTGTGGGCTGTGCAAGCCCACTTCCTTGACCTCAGGGTTGTTCAGCCGAGCTGCATGTGTGTGTGAAGATATATTACACGAAGCTTTGCTCGTCTTGGAATTGCTCTCACTCAGTAATTACGATAACCTCTCATCCCTGTCTTACTTGTAAGTATTTATGTGAATACATGACTGTGGGATGAAGAGTGTTTTCACTGACTTGAATCTGAAAGGAAAAATAAGAAATGGGGTCACCTGTTCAGGTATTGACTGATCATGAAACCTCATTAGGAAAAATGTTATTTATGGAGCTAAGATTAGAAACTGAGATATTGTAGTGTTTGCAGGACTGTTTTTAATCTAGTAAGTCTTCACATTTTAAAGCAGTATACAGAAACAGTAAAACAGAAGAAGGTTAGCAGAGTTAAAGTTTTATTAAGTGTTTACTATACATATTCTGTACATTCTTGTTACAATTGAAACAATTACTTCACTTATTTGACATCCACTTTTCACGTTTTTGTCCTTTGACTCCTGGTCTTTTTTTTTTTTTTTTTACATTTAGTTTATTTTCTCATTGCCGTCACTCTTTTTGTTTTGAAGTATCCACTGCACATTTCTTGTTTTTCTCTTGTTGCAAGCAATATTTTAGCCCCGCCTTGCGTCATCTCATCAGTGTATCTAAGATACCTTACACAACAGTTATAAGCATATCCCACTTTGTGAGAGTTTTATTGAAAAAAAGTGAATAGAGATGTGTGACAAAACAATCTCGAGTCAAGGTCCACTTACTGTACTGTACTGCCTTTTTTCAAAGCTGTCAACTGAACCTCACAGATATTAATGGGATCATTTAAATGCAAACATATCTCAGTGATGCATTACCATTCAACAGCAACATAAACTACAGCCCACAAAATGGTAATATAAATGGTCCACTTTACCAAAAAATGTCAAACATGCTTTCTTTGCTATGTTCGTGCTATATAGCCAACAAATTGCCACTATAAATGTTAGCATTCTATGTTTCTGCAAACCACTGATCAATTACATTTGTATGTTATTATGTAGAGGATATATATTTAAACATTTCTTTATATTTCTTTATGTTTCAGTAGTGCTGTGGTTAACGTGGGGTTATATTTTTGCACAAAAAACACTTGTTTATGGTTAGGAAAAGATTATGCTTTGGCTTAAACACCAACTTTCAGTGGCACAAATGCTGCTGGAAAGGCTGCAATGTGTTGACAAAAAACCCCACTCAGGTTTTGTGCACAACGCTGCTAGAAAAGTTGCAATGTGTGGCTAAAAAACACCCAAGTTTGGTGCATAAATGGTGCTGGAAATGCTGCAATGTGTAGCTGAAAAACACCGAAGTTTGGTGCACAAATGCTGCGATGTGCTACTGACAAACATCCAAGTCTGGTGTGTATATGCCCCTGAAAGCACCGCAATGTGTAGCTGAAAAACACGCAAGTTTGATGCACAAATGCTGTGATGTACTGCTGAAAACACCCAGGGTTGGTGCACAAGTTTCAGTGCCACAGACACTGCTGGAAACACTGCAATGTCTCACTAATGAACAACCAGTATTGTTGTTTGGTACGTTTGATATGATACGTATGAAACGCACAGCTGTATGGTATTGATGGTTTGCAGAAACATACAATACCAACTTTTTCTACTGGCAGCTAGGCTGATATAATAAAGTCTCTTTCTTGAATCATCTCTTAAAACAATTGTCGTTTAAGAGTTCAAACATCCAGCAGTGGAGATATGTAACGAAACATACTCTCTTCACACGGTCATTTACTATGTTTCTCTGTTTCCACTGGCATCTCACAATCTTCAGCCTCACTGATACACTACATGGGGTAGAGTAAATGTAAGAAGCCCTTCTCAGTACAGCAAGACAATTTAACAGCAACACAACTACAGCATCCAGAGTGACCACAGAGATGAATCGACCTCTCTCTAAAGTGTTTTTACCAAAAAATAGAAGCCATCCTGCAGCACAGTATGGGTGTTATAGTATGTCTGTGACCTTGAGAAGGTAAATCTGATTATTTAAACATGACCATCCATTGATTCTTTAGGAAATGTGACAACAGCACTGCTCCTAATCAATTATCACATAGCATGATGGATTCACTTGTCAGAAAGTCTATTAGGGATCCAATAGCAAACAGCTATCAGAATTCAATCAAAATCTGCAGTATTTCATGATGAATCTTCTTGAATTAGTTAAGTGACACTGGACAGTTCTGCCATTTTATAATAGAGAGATTTAAAGAGTGTTTTAGTGTTCATATATCTTTGGATCCTGTCAGAGGTGAAAGACATAAAGCATTGTTTTTATTGTTATATCATAGTGGTAAGCTACATTTTCACTGGAGCTTTGTGTTGTTAATGCGAGATTTATCGCAAGCTGTGGTCATATGTTATAATCTTTGTCAATACCCATAAACATAAGCTTGTATTATTATGTCCCACAGCCAGCAAGATTCTGGGAACTCTTCACAATGGGAGTTATTAGAGAAGAAGTCCAGACGTTCTGTCTAGCAGACAGCCAAACAGCCTTCTCCTCTGAAAGCCATTAAGACTTTAAGATGAGGCCATAAAACCAACTATAGCCAGCTCTATTACTGGATGCCCCGTCTCTGTCTGTCAGTCAGTCCGTCAGTCAGTTGGTCTATGTCTGTGGCCCTCTGTGGTCAGCATTAGTGTCACTGGAGGGCTAGATAATTACTTATTATCTCAGTCAGTCCAGAATGAATTTCATCCCAATGGAAATGGCCATGTGAGTGATTTTCCATAGCTTCTGTGATGGGGGGGGTGAAAAAAATCCAGACCTCTAGGGTGCTCTCCTAATTATTTTTCAATCCATAAAGTCTGTGGAAGAAGTCTGACTCATGCTGCAGTGATTAGTTGACGTTTGGAATTAGAGAAATTAATATTTTTGACTCCTGCTCATTTGAGTCACACCACAGGGGAGGACACTTAAAGATAATTTGATTTATTTTATTTCATTCTCGTTTTTTTGATGTAAGCTTCCATAGTAAGTAATATAAAAGTTACTAAGTATAGACACCAACAGAAAAAAAGATTTTCATTATTCCAGTTGGCATTCGGATCTCTTTTTTGATGACCTCGGGGAAATTAACATTTCTGTGGGACATTTTGTGTCCATTGTTGCTACAGGATCACATACACACACAGACACACACACACTCTGTCCGTCTGCTTGAGTGACACGAGCTTCCTAATTATTCCCCGATATTCACTTTTGCCTTTGAAAACTCCCATTAAATATGAATGAGTTTTCTCCCCCTCTTCTGTTTTGACTTGACTCAGCTGAGCACCAGCCTCCCCAATCATCAGCTTTTATGATGTTAAGCTGCCATCAATTAGATCTCATTTGATCTGCTCCCTCCTTGGGCCGCCCGGTCTGACAGTGCGGTGTGCCGTTGGCGTTGGTGGCGGGGCGGGATGCGGCCCTCAGCAACTCGCTAATTAAAGCAGTAATTAGGCCTAATCCTGGGCTTCGAAATTA
Source organism: Epinephelus moara (assembly GCF_006386435.1). Taxonomy (NCBI): domain Eukaryota; kingdom Metazoa; phylum Chordata; class Actinopteri; order Perciformes; family Serranidae; genus Epinephelus; species Epinephelus moara. The sequence goes on along the minus strand of NC_065527.1, from coordinate 25,855,482 downwards.
ACTCCTTAGCGAGCCAGGTGTGCCAGACAGCAGTGGAGGATGACATATCCTTATTCATTCTCTGGCTCTTTCTCAATTTACATATTTGACATATTTGATATAATGTCTAATGGCTGAGGTGCGAGTCCTAATAAGAATGTGAGGAGAGGGGATTTTCTTTCTTTTTCTACCTTTAATGGTGACCAAAGATGCATCATAATTAAGCTGACTAAAACTCTCAGGAAGCCCCAAGATTTGTTGTGGAAATGATGCATCACACCCAAACAGCAGGGATAGTTTGTTGTATACCACAGGCTGAAATGGCTGCAAGGAGAAACAGCTGTGTGTCTTACAAGCGTGCAATGTCAAACACACGTCTCAAGCTATAATTATGATGTCTTTGTCCTTGCTTTCAAGAGACACTCGCTCTCACCAAGAGAACTCGGGAGGGTTGTTCTTCACAAGGACACAAATATCAACCCGATATTTGGTCAACCAAAAATAAATAAGTAAATACAACAAAGCATCTGAATGCTATTTCCTGCATGTGAAATTGATTGTCAAGCTCTACAAATCAATGGTAGTTTAAAAGTTTCATGTCCACTAATCAAGACCCCATACTTTATGACAGTTCAATGTTATATCTGCATCTTTACTAAAAGGAATAGTTCATCAAATGGTGTGTTTTATCTAACATTTGGAGAGTTAGATACCACTCTCACTGTCTGGCATATCTAAATGTGAGGCAACAGTCAGCAGCTGGTTTGCTTTGCTTATTTTTAGCTCTGAGCAGTCACAATGCAACCAGGTCAACTTCAGGAAGTTACTAAAACCATAACCTGTTGTTTTTACACTTTGGTTGTAATAAGTTACAACTTGGTAATTAGTGCTTTACAGGTGCTGGTAGGCAGATTTTGTACAGTATCTGTTTGACAGAGCCAGGCCTACAGCTACAACAATCGTTTAGCAATCATTTAATCGCAACTTTTAAATTAAAAACCAATTAATTTGATAATCGATGATTTGGTTTGAATATTTTTTTTTAAGCAAAATTTCTCTGATTCCAGCTTCTTAAATGTGAATCTTTTCTGGTTTCTTCACTTTTTAGTGACAATAAACTGAATATCTTTGGGCTTTGGACAAAACAAGACATTTTAGGAAGTGGTTTTGGGCTTTAGGAAACACCAACTGACATTTTTCACCATTTTCTTTCATTTTATGGACCAAACAACGAACTGATTAATCAAGAAAATAATCAATAGATGAATTAACAATGAAAACAATCGTTTCCCCCATTTCCAGTCATATGCGTAACTGCAGAAATGTCGAACTACTCCTTTTGTTACTGATTTATCTTTAATTTTTAAATTCAGTATATTTTTGAGGGGTCTATTGACTGTGAAAAAAGATAAATTAGAATATATTTAAAGACATTTTGGGGGGCTTTATTGCCTTTATTTGGTAAGACAGCTTTAATGTGAAAGGGGGAGAGAGAGGGAATGACATGCAGCAAAGAGACATGGGTTGGAATGGACACAGCACTGTTCTACCAGGTGAGCAAGTGAGTGCCCTAAATTAGAATATTACCAACCCCCAAAAACGCACAGAAGAGCACAGATGATCACAGGATGTCATCATCTTGATCAACAGTAAGATGTCATTGATTTGAGATTTTAATTGTAAATTATCAATTTAACCCTCTATGGTTTGCAATATGATGCCACTTTGTAAAAAAAATGTGTTTTTTTCTTCTTAAAATAGACCAAGTAAACATAATTTAAGAATTTTTTTAAAAAAAATCTTATTTTGGGTAAACTTTTGGGCACGTTACCTCAAAACAACACAGTGCCATAATAAAATTGAATACGTTGAAAAACATTAAAACTAAATGCTTTCCATTAGTTTGTTTGTCTGAACAGACAACCACTGTGGAACAGCCCATAGGAATGAATGTGTTGAGGAGTCTAAACAGAAGACTTTACATAAACAATATATCTGACAAATGAATCAAAACCCTACTCAAAAGAAAATAGCAAGTTATATTTCAGTGTTTGATTATTTGTTTTACATTTAAGTGCCTGTTTTTAGTGTCCTGGTGTGTGTCTTTCCAAACATACTGTATGTCGTCACCATTTGTTGTGTTACTGCTGGACTGCTAACAGCTTGTTTTCTTCGAAACTACCAAACTCTGATTCATCCACTAACATCAACTGGCAGTGCTGGTTTGACCCTCTTCTTCTTTGAGGAGTCACAGAATACTATCACCTTCATTCTGTAAATGGAACAAAAAAAAAAAAAAAAAAAAAAAGGTGTGTAAAATATAAACATACTTTATATCAACACTAACATTATTAAATGTATCTAGGTTAATCTGTAGAGATGAAAAGAACATTATGACTGTTATGCATATGAACAGTGTATAAACTTGAATACACAAAACCAAAAACTGTAATGGTGGGATTCCATTATTGTACGGTGTTGCTTCAAAGCAACATTTTCATTTCAACAATTTTCTGTTTTGTAATTATCAAATAAAGTTAATTAACCAATTAAAAGTTAAACTTGACTTATGTATCAATTGTGAATTTATTTTTTCAAGATTGTAAAATGACAGAAAAAGACATTTTCAGACCATTTTTGTGGAGATAGTTGGAGCTGAACCATATGAGTAAGGCTCAAAATGGCCTCCAGAAAGTCTTGTGACAATATTAACGGTGCTTTTTGTAGGGCCCTTTTTTTATGTAATATGCAGCATAATTGAGGATGTATAGTGTGAGTGTAAACAGCCAAGAATGGGTATGTTACCCAGAGACAACACAGTACCCTAGGGGTAAAATGAAGGCCTTGAGTCCTCATGGCCTCATGTAGTGTAAATATGTTTAGTCAGTGAAATGTTGCTGGAGCTATGGTTATTTGCAGTTCAGTCAAATCCAGTTTTAACTTTGATACATAGACTTTTTTATTTCACCTGCAGCTTCTCAAAATGATGGCAAAAGGAACCTGGAATTGAACCTAAAACTTTGTAGAGGAGACTGTGCTAACCACCAAGCCTTTGAACGCCCTAGCAGCTTTTACCGAAGTAGCTCATTTTCTTTCTCTGCGTGCTACATCACTAAATATTACAAAGACTGAACACGCCTCTGACACGCAAGCATATTTTACTGCATGTGAATGTGTGCTGTATGCGAATAAATAAGCGCACAGTGAGCGAGCTGCCTGTGTACATAACTGCAGTTCCATCTGTTAGCTTTAAGTGGAAGCGGGAGCGGGGATAGTAGCTTGTGATACAGGCACAGATGGTCTGTTCTTTCTGATAATGTTTCGCAGTTGGAGCCGTCAGTGGAGAGAATGTGTGAATTTAAAAATCCCAGCTGAATAATAATAAACTCACAGTACAACTCTGCAGGTTCTCAGCTATGATCTGTGGAGTAGAACTGGCCAAGTGAGAAAGGGGAATGAGATAAAGAAGACGAAACAAAGAGATGGAGAGTTGAAATAGTGTGAAATGTGTGTAGGAGGTATTTTGTTTTAATATGTTGCAGAGGAAGGAGAAAGTTGGCGAAGGAAATAAGTACAATAAGAGCACAAAAAGGGGTTGCATTCATTAACTGGGGTAACAAGAGGTAAATAAAAAAAGAAAAGGAAGAAAAAAGACAGGATGACAGTGAGGAGAACCATGTGATTTCTTGAAGGAGAGATGATGTTAGAGGGGAGGCGAGGCAGACAGGAGGAGATAGGTTAGAAAGATTAGTAGTAAGAGGCGAGCAGGAGGTGAACAGATAGAGGAGGGATTACAGGAATCCCCTGACCTCGCCAGGCAGCCATTAGAGCAAAACTAATTACCAGCCAACAACCCTAGAGATAGAAGTCAGTGCCCTGCCATACCACAGTCCACACCCACACTCGCACAAGTGCCCTTCTGTCCTCACAAGTGTGTGTGCATACTTAGTTTCTTGCTCTGTCTCTGTCCATATGATGTATGGGAGCGAAGGGAAATGGCTAATCACCTCCAAGAAACGAGAGCGAGGGAGACAGAGCACCTTCAAGGGACCTTTACTGGAACTCCCTGCCTATATCCCTTGTATTGCACCAACTCTATGCCTTGTGTTGTACAACATGTACACATACAAATCTCATAATGCTACTTTTCCCTCTTTCTAAAATGGTCTCTAACCCATAAAATTTCTCATGTAAATGTCAGAAAAAAATCCACAAAGATGAATGAGAAGTTAAAGAGTTTTAGCCACAGCAGGTTAAACTGCTTCTGCAGAGATACACGTAAACACCTTTCTGAACCTGTGCAGAGAAGAGTGTTATCATTATCAGCAATCATAGGTTGTAGAAAATCACAGAGAGCTGACTCACATACTCTGAAATCTTAGGACCTCAGCGTCATGCAGACCTGTCTGTCAAGCAAGCTCATTGATTCAGTTCTTGTTGGGAGCTGGGCTTAAGTTAATGTCGTGCAAGTTGCACAGACAAATATACCCCTATTTGCACAGGACTAGTATTACCCGGGAACCTCTTGTAATTTGTAACAATTGTGGAGGATCTTAATACTGTGCTAACCTGCTGCTAACCACTAATCATCTACCATACCTTGAGGTCACAGAGATCATATGATAATATCAATCCCATGTGAGTTGGGATCTTAGTGATTTGGGGTCATATTTGTTTTTTTGTTGGGATGTCCTGATTTGATCTCAGAGATAGCTATCAGGGCCATTCAAGACATTTTTTAATTTATTGAGCTATGTAAAGCACAATCTGATCCTTTGTTCTACATCAGCTGTTTTGCACCACGCTGTTTATTAATGTTAATTACCCAAGTTATGAGAACTTGTTTCATTTCAGCTCAGTGAGAGAGTCTCTCGTGTTTTGCTGTCATCTCTGGGGCACTGTGTTTCACCACCCCGCTTGAAGCAGAGATAGACAGCATTGAGAAACTGGTGACAAACACACTCACCTCACCCATGTAAGAACAACAAAAGCCCTGCGAGGAACAAAACAATTAGAGTATAAATTGATTAATGTAATCAGTGAAAGGACGTACAGATGATGAAAATTAACACTCAGTGGAATATGGTTATTTCAGGTAACCGGACACAGACTGCACCAAAGCAACAAACACTGGAGGATACTGTCTTAAAGGGTTTTGAGGGAACAGCTGTTGGATAGATTGCCATGAAATTTTGTACAAGGTGTTCCCAGGAGGCTCTTCATCCAGCCACCATCAGGTCAAAATAGGAATTTGTCCAGTCCTTTAGTTTATGGTTTATGACCAAATGCCTGCAAAACTATACGACAACATGTCCATCAGCCCCAGCTGTAATTGTTCTTGAGTGCTAACTTGCAGGTTCCCAAATGTCAGCATGGCAAAGGTTGTTAACATTAGCTGTAGAGTCTAAGTTCCGTCTCTTTTTTTTGCTGAGATGTTAACTGTTCAGAGATGCTTGGTTTGATTTATTATCAGTCATTCTTCAGTGTACACAGGGCTGAAACTACTTGGAAAACATGAAGTAAATATTTCATTATTTTAAAGTATCAAGAAACCATCAGGGCACACATAGGAACTACAATTGTATGTCAAAATGCAACCTATAAAGCCTATCTCATAAATTTCTATATATTGGTGAGCAGTTTGGATTTATAATAGATGGCAGGGGGATATTGGAGAGGGAAATGTTTGTTGAGCAACGTTTCCCTTGAAAGCAGATAGAAAGACTGACTGTTTGTTTGTAGGCCCTTTGCTCTCAGCAGAGGCTTTCAGTGCAATCAATATTTGATAAAGCCAGAGTGAGGGACATAAAAAGGTGTGGCACACATCCAGGCATTGCTCTGTTAGGTGTCAGAGTTCCTTTTCGTCACATGACTCGTCTGTCTGCTACAATGGTTTGCCTTGAAGCTCAGAGGAAAGTCACAGAGCTACTGTAGGTTAGAGAGATAATCAGACAGAAGACTTTGTTACTCACACAGATTTATGATTTTACACATGGACACACAAGCGCACACATGCACACAACCTCTTAAAGACACAGGGTTCAACACTTGACATTTCTTCTCCAACTCTGGGTTTTAGTCGAGAGTCTTTAATCTTAGTGTTGCCTTTCATCAATTAGAACAGACTCCGCAGACTGTCTAAAGATGTCCGCTGGGAACTCAAATCCATTACCTGTGAGACGCTGCTGCCCCGCAGCCGACTTTGCTGTTGAGCCCTGAAGTGTGGCCATCATCATTAAGACATCACCTTCACACATCCACCTAAAACCCCAAATCTTTGTTTCTTAGTGTGAATAAAACCACCAGTAGGTTTTGCTTTGTGGTCTGCATTCCAATAACTCTTCTGGCACTTGTAGCCATATTGTACAAGCCAAATGGATTTTTGGAAGAGAACAACAGCTGATTTCCTGCTAAGTATTGTTGTACTGTAGACAAATTCTTCCAGTCAAGTTGTTTTCCAAAGGTAATTTTATTGTTAGATCTGTGCTGAAAATAGATCAGTCAATTTCAGCATTGGACCTATTCTTTCTTCTTCCATGCTGCATTAATTTACCTCGGGAGTAAGATGTTGGGGCTGGAAATGAGATCACACCTGAGTTGACCGTGTTCCAGTACAAGTCGGAAAACCCAAACGTTGTTAGCAATACTAGGTTTGGCCAGGTTAGCCATTGTTTGCAATACCAGTTGATGACAAAGCATTACACTGTATTTTGCACATACAAACACTAAAGTAACATGTCCACATAGAAGCTGTGTGTACGACTGTTGAGATGAGACACAAACAAGACAGAGTTGCTAATAAACAGTATATTCCTACAGCTTTCACTACTGTTGATGCATGGAGCAGCCATCTTGGATTTTGAGGTCAGGGTTAGTGAGGTTTCTACAACTTTCCGAGTAGGAAATCTGACTTCAGGTGGTGATCCCCAGAATTTTCAGAGTTTGGAAATTCCAACTTTGCAGTGCAAATGGAATGCACCATTAGATTAGGGCTTGACGGTAGAGAGAAAATCAAATAACACAAATTTTTATATGAAATACCCTGATACCAATATTGCAACACGTTTTCGTTTGGTCATGGACTTTCCACGTCCACATATAACGTGCAAGGTACCCTGGGTGCGTTGGTTGTTGACGTGTTGACATTGGTACAACACTGCAAATTGTCTTTTTCTTTTTCTTCAACAACAAACACATATAGTTGTGCTTAGGCAACAAAAGGAAGTGGTTGGGTCTAGGAAAAAAGGTGTTGGCTTTAGAATCTCCTGTTTGTTGGACCCACCTGCCCCAGCAGGACTTTCGCTGCCTTAACTTCTGTCCTTGACCCGCTGCATTTCCACCTGACACCACCAGGTGTCATTAAACTATAATGGCAACTGGCTGCGTATCATGCCGACATTAAAGGACACCTTTTTTCTTTGGTTTCTGATGCTGCAAATCACTGCCCAAATGCCCAATTTTGACGACTTTGGAGTGAGACCGGGCTCAATATTGCGATGATATAGTAGGGTTGACTATTGCTGGTTTCCCAAATTATTTAGAAAATTTGATTTTTGATGAAGAATCACCAGTCATGTGGATATACTGGCTTACTGGGTAAAGGCAAATAATGGCTAACAGCTAACATTCCGGTAGTTCCAGAAAATCACATCAGTTAACTGTAATGCAGTCTTAAAACCAGGAAAAGACCTATGTATACATATATATAACCATAACCAAAATCTAGTTTCATGTCACAGTATCAGTATTTGATTTGATTGATATATTACCCTGCCGTACATAAGATCATTTGAAAATAATAGATTTTTTTAGTAGACTATTACCAGTGTTGGGTAAGGGTTACTTTAAAAGTAATCAAAGTACGTTACTGCGTTACTTTTTTAAAAAGTAACCAGTTACTTTACTGCGTTACTCCCCGAGAAAAGTAACTCAAGCACTTTTAAAGTACTTTTGAGTATTCTACATTTCCTATTGGGCAATGGACCACAGGGCGCTAAGCCTACATTTTTTTTGTCTCCAGAATTAAAGTTATGGACCACTTGCCCTTCACTGAGATCCAATTCTCCCATCACAGCCGTCACTTTGACCAGTAGAAACACAGAACGATCTGCTGCCGTAGACAACTGTATGACAACAACACCCCAGCGTTTTTAATATTTCCTCTAGGGATGTTACCACACAGAGTAAAAGGGGGAAATGATGGTGTGAAACAGCAGAGGCACTTTGTCAACCCGCTGAGTTAACGTTACTGTCATTAGCATCAAGCTAGCAAACAATGGTACATCCTCACGGTCGGACATAAAGTAATAACATTAACAAATAGCGGCGGGGCTTTTACTCACCACAACTGCAGAGGCTCCCAGCTTCATTTGAAACAAACTACATTATAGACGGTCCGTTATTTATTAATCCCTCTGTGTGTTTATATATTTACTTTTTATCCGCTCCGTTGTCTTTGTAAAGTTAACATATCGCACCGTCATTTCAAACTCAACACTTGTTTCAAATTAAAAGCCCCTTATAACCTCGGCTGAGAGAATCCCTCCATTTTCTAAATAGGCTTTTATTCTGAAACATTTGTCAGAACTTCCTATGGAAGATGCAGTAGCTTGATAGTTTACGTGTGGTGCTTCAAATGTAGCTCCTGCCATCTGCTGACGCTTTCAGGTGACTACAACAACATGTCGGCTGGCACATGAACAGACACAGTGACTCAAATAATAGTGAAAGTAATAAAAACAGGACAAGAATAACCTGATGACATCACACGCCGTCAAAGACGACCGGGGATAATTGGTGAGTACCAGCGTGTAGCGTGTACCAGGCATAATGCAAGTCCTGAGTCTGAAATATGTCTGTCAGCGAGTCCTACTCCACCTATTGAGACTCCACCTTAGACAAGGGCAGCATTTCTCCGACCACGTAGTGAGCCGCAAGCTCCGTGGCTTCTTTCAGACTGATAGGTTTAACGTTATCTCTGTTATTAGAACCAAACGGCAGCCGTTGCTGTTTCAGAGCTGAAGGACCAACGTTCTAAAAGTAACGGAAGTAACTGATGTCTTGTTTGAAAATGTACTTAAGTATTTGATTACTCAAACAGCAAACTAACGCGTTAGGTTACTCGTTACTGCAAAAAGTAATCAAAGTATAGCGCGTTACTTTGTAACGCGTTATACCCAACTCTGACTATTACACACTTTTATCATCATTTGCAGCTAATGCCATAATTCTAAAGAATTGTATCACATCTTTAAATATGGTAAACCTCATATTTTATTTCTTACCACTCACAAAAATAGTTTTGCTACACACTTGTAGAACTAATGCTGCTTTTTGGCTCCACTGCTCAGGAGAACAGTTTGGAAAGAAAAAAAAATCAATATGCTGTATGAGGCCATTTGAGAGATGTTGTTATTTTCTGTTACAGTTGTGGGTTTTCTGTGCGGTACTTTCAAAGTGTTCAGCAATTCTGAAACCGGAGACAGAGGGAATGACTATGTATAAATGTTTGTAACCCTAACTGGTGCTATTTTCTCATATACTGAAATACCTTTACACATTATCCTTCTGCCGCCGTTTTATCAAATGGCAAGTGTGGGATTAAAAAAAAGAAGTAATACCCGCAATGTCATGGATGGTAAGCTGGTGATCAATACACGCAATATGTGCTTGACCTACAAAGATCAAATTCCTATTAAGCGTGATGGATTAAGGGAGTTGGGATGCATGGATTTATATTCATTGTGATATCAACCTGGGGGTTACCATAAAAAGTGTTTACTGGTGGACTCATGTTTAATCCTGTTGTATATTTCAAAGAAAAGAGTTATTTGGGGGCAAAGTTAATGAAGGTAGTGACTATTTTCTTGCTCTTTTTGTCTCTTGTTGTGGCTTTAATGCAGCAACGTTCATTAAAACACTCAAAATAAACCTCTTTTGTGTCCTGAGACCGGAGCAGAGCTTAAAAGGTGATATTATGTATTTGTGTGACTATTTACAGGCTTGTTGTTGTTAGATTGTGTTCAAAAAATAAACTGTCTGGTGTACATGTGCAGAGTAGTAGGGGGTTGTGATGATTACCGTATTAGGCCCATACTCCACAGATTCCACTTAGCCTTGTTTTGTTTGAGGAGAAAGGACTGTAGTGCATAATGGTGACTGCTCCATTTAGCCATGTTGCCTCAGCGAAATTAAGCTTTATTTGTTGGAAAGACAGTGGGATATTGTGCCATATTTGAGTCTATAAAGGCTTGTGTGTCATATCACTACCATTGTAAGAATTTTTTATCGTTTTTTTATTTTTATTTCCTGTCTCTCACTTCAATGAAGACAACAACAATAACAAGCAAACAAGGAGGGTGAATTGGAATATGATGTTTCTAATTAAAAGTTAATTTATTCCCTGCTCGCATGCTGTTTCATCTTATGTAACCACCGCTATCAAGCAATTAAAAGATAACCTTGCATTGGGAGGTCAATATTTTCCCACTTATTCCCATATAAAGAGCACACAAATAAACACGAATCATAAAAGTGCAAGCCAAGGCCACAGCGCTTCATGTTTTATTCATGGAGCTATAGCCTAAAGTAAATTTGTCCTATAGTTTCAGGGGTGCTTTCTGTAAACACACTGCCTAAGTACATATAGCATCTTTGACATCCTGCTACAAATTATTCTAATGAGTATTTTAATGATGTGTGTGCTGTAAATATCATCGGTGTCCTATTGAAACCTCACATGTTATTGCTGAAAGTTTTTGAATCTTATATCCATATTTGAAACATGCTCAACCACCATGCTTACAAAAATAACATTTTCTGAAATTGGGAACTTGATGTTTTTAGCTCCCTGTGTATTCTTCTGTCTATAAAGCCATCATGTTTCCAGTATTTGGATAAAATCCTTGACTATGGATAATAATGAATCAGTTTCACATTTTTGGCCTTAGCCATCTTGGATTTTTGAAGCCAGAAGTGACCATATTTGGACAAAAGGGTGGAGATAAGCCTAATGCTAGCTGCTAGCTTGGTTAGCATGATGCATTTACAGCTATGGTTTACTATGATAATACTAATGCTAATGCTAATTTTGGCTGGTGAAAAACAGGCTTAAAACTAGTAAAACAAAATGTACTTACCGGAAAAACTGAAAATCCTCCTGGGCAGGTCTTTTAGTGCAACCACACACTTAGCAAGACCTTTTTGGGCGACCAAAATTTTACAGTAACTTTCATGTAGGCTACTGAAAACATACTAATATAGTGACAGCTATGGCTACTTTGTGTGTGTGTCCCATTTGATCATTCTGTGTCCCCTCTCTAAGTTCGGAGGTTATTACAGATCTGTGAATGTAGTGCAGGTGGAAATCTTCATGAGTTTTTTTCCCACCACAGCAGTAGTTTGTGGAGTTGTAGTCATGGGGTTGATATTTGATCAGATGATCTGATCAGAGCTGATCACATCAGATTGATAGATGAGAGGAGCAGCTGCTGCGGAGGCAGATGAAAGCAAATTTCTAAATCCAGCACACTGAACGGTCAAGTTTCACTGTCATGGCACCTGGTGTTCTGCTGCTTCATCTGTGTGTACAGTACACTCTGCGCTCCAATAGTGTGGTGTAAAGAATAACTGTACATATACAGTCAGGTCCATAATTATTTGGACAATGATACAGTTGTCATCATTTTGGCTCTGTACANTACAGAGCCAAAATGATGACAACTGTATCATTGTCCAAATAATTATGGACCTGACTGTATATTCCAACAGCACTCCTAATGAACGGTCCAGCTTTAAAACTAGAAAAACAATACATGGTGCCAGATGTTGATATCATGGCGGTCTGCCACAAATAAATGATACACCATGGTTATGTTACCTAACCAATGTTGTTGCTGTGGTAGCGACTTGGCAATGGATAGCACCCACCTGCCACTCAAAGCATAACTTTAAGCCTTAATAATATTAAAATGGGTGAGTTATATAAAAATTCAGCCCTCATACTGTTGTCATGAATGGCGAAATTAGCTATAGAGACCAAAACATTTTTTTTTTGTACCAGGCAACATGTTTATTTCTGCTGTAAAGTTGGGCATTTTAACATGGGAGTCTATGAGGATTGAATCACTTCTGTAGCCACCCTCAAGTGGCCATTCAAGGAACTGCAGTTTTTGGAATAAGTTGCCTTAATTTTTCAGCCCCGGAGGTTGCTAATAAGGTATGTCAGCAACAAGTAATATAAGCAATATCAGTAATATTCTGTTAGAAAAGGTCCCATAACCATGATGAGAGAAAGCCTCTGAATATGTCAGGTACAGGAGCAACCAGCAGTTTATTTCTTGTTGTAAAACTGACCCCTAAGAGATTCAAATACCTGCCAATAAGTGGTTACTACACAAGAAACATGTTAATTGTGGGCATTAATCAACTGAAGTTCACTTTGGGTGACGATTTGCTTTAATTCACCTCCACCTGAGGCACCTCAGCTGCTAAGTAGATTACAGTACAATGTTCCAGTGGCCTTTAGCATACTCAAGTTGCTTTCCAAGTTTTCTTGGATTGACTACTGAGTGTGTTTAGTGTTTTACTTGGTTCTTTGTTTACTTGCCATTAGCTGTCCAACTGAATGTAATAACTGTGGAAGGCAACTTGGAAGGCAACATGTTTCCCCAGGAGATAACTTTTACCAGCGGTTGTAAGGAAAGAATCGGCAAAAAAAATTGGCTGGTCCTAGAAGCCTCAGGTTGTAATTTTTATATTTAGTCTTCCTGTTACACGGTGCGTGTCTGTGGGGTGTGAGAAGTTCAACTGATGAGTGATTTTCTTTTCCCAGACTATTTCATTGAATTATTTTTTAAAGGCCTGAGGAGGTACAACTATCTGGTAATTCAAACAAAAAAAGAAAAAGATTAGAGAATAGTCAGAAAAATAAACATACATTTTGTGGAGCAGAATTTAGATAACTTTACTAATGTAAATCTATAACAGATCAAAAAAGTATACTTTTGGCAGTCAGCCAGTTGAAGGCAGCTATAATAGTCATAAATAATGGGGCAATCTCTTAATCACCTGGTAGAGTGTGCAATCCATATAGGCTGAGTCCTTTGCAGTGGCTCGGGTTCGATTCTGATCATTCTCCCCTTGTCTACTGCTTTTCCTGTCTATCATATCTTACCTGTCTAACTTATTTGAAACACTCACATGTATATTTTTAAACTTGGCCCAGACATAAGTCAAAAATCTGAGACTTAAAGCATGTCTTTGATGACAGTGTTAAACTTTTTACAGTGTAGGGCCTGAATGACAAATGCAGAGTCTCATCCAGCGACCTGGGCTCATTAAAACATATTACTGCTCCTGTCATGTGGGACCCACAGGCATTAAGCCTTTGGCCCATTTTGGGTATGCATAGTTAAAGAAATCATGATTCATGTTGAGACAACCCAGTGATCTTAATTACAGCATTGTTGTGTGTGTGTGTGTGTGTGTGTGTGTGTGTGTGTGTGTGTGTGTGTGTGTGTGTGTGTGTGTGTGTGTATGGTGAGGTCGAAGCCTCTGTGATGTATGAGCAGATTTGAAAAACCTTCCACAAGAGTAAGCAAGAACATTTTGTGTGATTTGGTGTTGTCACAATACCAAAATTATGACTTGAATATCTCAATACCAATACTGAAACAATACGGCGGCAAAAATCTAAAAATAACTGGGAATAATCTGACTAAGTGGAAAACTAGAAACTGTGCTCATTAGAGTGCAGACCTCTGCTAAGGAGGTGAACTGAGTCATCTGTATTCAGTCTATTTGAGTACACTACTGTAGTGTCCAGGCTAATAATCCTGGAAGTGCTATACTTACAGTTAATGCCATTTATTTTTATTATTTATAGGCTCAATAAAATTGTGGTGTATGCTGTTAAGGGTTTTATTGGGGGTTTTTTCGAACTTGTTTTACTTATATCTGAGGTCACAGGCACTATTTATGTTATTTATTACATTCATTACCTGTCAGTCTTTGAACATGTTTGTCGGATATATGCTTTGCTAAGTTAGATGTGTTAACATTAGCTCCCTTGATCTGCGTAGGTTTAAACATCTTTTAAGGCCAAGACACACTAAACTGACTTCAGAGAGCTAGCGGCAGTGAAAGCCAACTGTTGCATCACCTCACGTCACTTGTGTCTCAGCCAAAAAGTTGCACACGACCACAAGGCAAAGAATACAGCCAATGACCAACAAGCACGTACGTTCTGCGCCTGCATGAGAGGAAATATCTTTCCACACTAGCAGATGGCGGTAGCCTGTATTCGCCATTAAAAAAAGGGAAATCAGAAGACCAGACAGTTAGCTGGTTAGCACTTTGACAACAGAATCCAGTTTGAAAGAATAAGCATATTTACCATGTGCCAGTGAACAATTATAAAAACCATCATGAAATGTTTATGCCAAGTACCTCAATGGCTAAAGAAAAATAATCTTACCTTATTTAACAAGTTTTTTTTATTTCACGACTTCTTGACTTAAGATATTTGTTTACTTTCCTCAGATCCCTTTCTCCTCTTGTGCACTGAGCTGAGCTGCCAATCAGAGTGATTTCGTTCACCAACAGGCTACTCTGTCGCCAACCCTGATTCAACATGCTGAATCCACTGAAAAAAAAGCTGATGGGGGCCCATGAGGGCCAATGGTGCGACTAGGGTGACAGATGCTCACTGACGTCCCCACATCACGTCATATTCCGCGTCGAGCATCAGCGTGCAACGAGCAGCTGCTTCACATCGTTGCAATTCAAAGGAAATACAGCTCTTATGATAAACGGAAAATGGACCACATTTGTATAGCACCTTTCTAGTCTTCCGACTACATGTCACATTCACCCATTCACACAAACGTCTACACACACTGGTGGCCAGGCTACCATACAAGGTGCCACCTGCTACTCAGGAACCATTCACATGCTCTCACATACTGATGGAACCACCATCAGGAGCAATTTGGGGTTCAGTATCTTGCCCAAGGATGCTTCCTCATGCGAAGTGGATGAGCAGGGGATTGAAACGTAGATCTTCCAATCGATGGACGACATGCTCTACCTCTACCTCTGAGCCACAGCTGCCCCTTATTAAAACACTGTCATTATTTAAGTACTCATAACAAATAAATGGGGTATTGTACCATTGTTAACGGCATAATATTGCAATATCTTTGTAGTATTAGTATACCATGCAACAGATTTCTATTGTTGGGACTGTCTAATTATTAATCAGTGCATTAAACTAAATGAGAGGTGTTTTGCTTACATTAAATGACTCAGTGTTGTGGTTTGCTGTGAATTCACTGTTCAGCAGCTATCAGGTGGAAGGTGAATCTATGTTTTCTTTAAAATGTTGAGCAAGAATGTACAAACTTTTAAATAATGAATCCCAGTAAGCAAAAATAAATGATTTGTTCAGCAGTGGCTTGACTGAAACATTATAGTGTTGCCAGGAGTAAAATTGGTTTTTATAACAAAGCGGCACAACAAGTAATAAAACAATAAAAAGAATAGCATGTAGAATCTAAGATAAAGACTCTATCAAGATATCACTCTTATTTTATTTACCTCCTCTACCTCTGAGGTTGCTTACATATATTGTACCTGTATGCATGCTGCAAATCTCTTGCTCACGAGGGGTAAGTTGTTTTTTTTAGCGCTGACAGTCACTCCAAAGAAGTTTGACGTAATGAGTTGAAATTCTCAACATGAGCAGCTCTGATGTTGGGATGCTTGTCACAGTCTCATTTCATTTCTGTCACAGTCTCACCTCATGGAGAGAGAGGATGGGAACCAGAACGATTTTCACTGTGAACTCTCTGAACTGTGTCCATGTCGTGAATAAACCAGGAAAATGCAGAATTATGACGGGGCAGATCTGAGAGACGTGTGTGTGTGTGTGTGTGTGTGTGTGTGTGTGTGTGGTTATTTAGCAGCAGCCTGGCGTTGGCTGCGCATGATTTAATCAAGGTAACCACAATGGATCATTTTGCGTAATGGCGCATCACTTTTCAAATTAGAGGCTGCAGATGGAACACACATATGTGTCCTGCTGCCCTCAGAGAAAGGTGAGGGCTTTCATAGTTCAAAAACAGAGAGATACTGGTAAAAATCCCCCATTAACACTTTGAACTCCAAGCTGTTTTCACTCTCTTTATTTACAGGCTGCCCATATATTGTTTTGTTTTTTTCCGGACAATTTGAAACGGCTTTATAATTTATAATGATGTATCAAATGATAATGTGACAATGTAGAAGGGATTATTAAGAAAAATAATGCAGATTTCAGTCATTAGGAAGACCCAGTTCTATTATTTTAAACAGATAAAGATAGATTGGGCCAAAATATGGAGCGTGGACTGGTGGCTGGAGAGGGGCCAGTTCACCTCCTGGGCACTGCCGAGGTGCCGTTGAGCAAGGCACCGAACCCCCCAACCGCTCGGGGCGCCTCACCAAGGGCAGCCCCCTCACTCTGACATCTCTCCACTTTGTGCATGTATAGGTCCTGTTTGTGCATGTGTGTGTCTTTCAGACCTGTGTGTAATTGACAAGCAAGAGTGAAAACATTGAATTTCTCCTCAGGGGGATTAATAAAGTAAAATAAACTAAACTTAAAACTTAAGGACTGGGACACTTCATACAAATTTTGAACATGGGAAAAAAATGAAACATTTTGATCTGCAATTCACTGTATCATCGCAACAGGACATGTCATTTGCTCCAGAGGGGGGAGGTTTCAAATGTACTGTCACTCTGATCTATTGCAGGCCCTGTTGCCTGTCATTAAACTAGGATATTGTTGTTCTCTTCACTAATGCAAAATAGAAAAATAAAGGAGGGGCAGGGCTTAGGATTTGATCAGTCAGGTAATTTGACTGAACAAATTTGTTTGATCATTTAAAAAAAAAGGACATGGAGAGTGTGTTTCCACTGATTGTAGCAGTGTGTGTATGATGTTTGTGCTGTGTGGTGTTTTGACTGGGATATGATGCTACGTTCTGTCTGTACAGTAGCTTAGTGCAAACTGCTTTGTTGACATGTTAAACACACTAATATTCCTCTGTTTTTCTGAATATTACAATATTCTGAATTTGATGCAGGTCATGTAAAGAGGATATCTTGTTTACATATTTTGTGCATGTAAACAGCTCATTTGGGGAATTTTGGGCCAACTGGGGATTTTACGGCAGCTGGCCTCTTTTCTGTTTACGACTGGCTCTGCCTGTTGCCATGGAGAGGTTGTACACAAGCTAACCAACAGTTTGCAAGGCTGTGGGGTAGAGATGCAAAAGACAAGCCCACATTTCTAGTCAGAAGGAGAAACAAACATACTTTTAAACATTATGAAAGACTTGGATATCAACAGGTTTTTGGAGATGTGGAAATATTGCAGCACTGACTCAGACTTGTTGGAGTCCAAAAAAAAAACCTATTGTGATGCAAAGAAGGAAAATGACAAGAGGCTTGAGCCATTCCATTTTTCTATATTTTGATGTGATTCACGACATGCTGGGACGCGTTAATTGGAGTATGCACAGCTGCATGTAAACAGGAATATTAGTGGAATATTTATTTTTAGTAGCCATGTAAACAGGTTAGTAGTAACGTTGTTTTTGGATTAAAGGCAAAAAATAAAACATTTTGTGCATGTAAATGTATTAATTGTTGTTCCACACTCCATTACTTTATGAAGTACACAGTACAATATAATGCAATCCAATACACTGTCTTAATTAAATCGTATGTTTTAGTCAGTGGTAGGGCTGGACACATGATATATATCTGGATATTTTGAACTCTTCTCAAAACTACTGTAGAAATACAAAATTAATAAATGAATTAAAGTCAGTTAGTAGAAAGTTAATCTGTTGCTGTGGTACCTTTAATCATGAGGATTTATTCACCCTAAGCTGGAAACAAATGAACAGTTCTCCAGTTCATATATTAATAGTATTTGCAAAATGCAACTAAATATATCAGATAAATATCTTGCTCAAAGATACTTTGACATGCAGACTGAAGGAGCCGTTGATCGAACTGCTGATCTTTGGATTGGTGGACGACCGACTCTCTTTCTGAGCCACAGCATATAAGTGATGTAGTTGATCTGGACGTAGGTCTAAATGAGTCTTCTAGTTGGAGAGTATGAAATCACAAGTATTCATAAATGTTCACATTTTCATTTTAGTTGGCACTAATGAATAAAATCACCAAATTATTATGACTGCACCTCAAAAAGGTGGGGTCCTTTAGAGTTTATTTATGTTTCTAGCTTTAGTTCATCTACATAGATCTCCCATTTATTGCACTTTGTGCACTCAAAATTCAAAATATAGCACATTTCAAGGTCAGAAAACTACCAATAAAAAGTGATGCTGCTCGAGCTTGTCTTTCCTCCAGAGTCCACTTTCTCTCTTTCCGACAGACTCTCCTCTACTCTGTCATTGGCTTGTCTTAATTTACTTGTCTTTCTCTCCTCCATCTCTGTCTGCCTCTCTTTCTTGAACTCCTTCTCCCTCTTTATTTTTCTCTGACTCATTCTTCAACTTTCAACATTTCTCTGTCTGCCTCCCTTTTTTCCTTCCTCTCTCCCGGTGTTATCCACCGGTGTCCCCTGACGCAGCAAAATTAATTAGAACTCATCCCATTAACTCAGGCTCGGCCTATGCGGGAACAAGCTGAGGTGTGTGCATGTAGGTGTGTGTGTGTGTGTGTCTGTGTGTGTGTCAGCTCATCCAGAGATGCTGTAAGGATGCAATGTACCGACCTGAGCTCGACTCCATCCCCCTCAGGCACAGACAGCCCACCGGGACAAACAGCAGTGGGAGGAATGGAGAGAGATTTGTAATGCGATGAAAAGATGAGGAGGAAAGAGAGAAGGAGGGAGTGAAACTGTGCATGAACACAGAGAGGAAGGAAAGGTGTAGGAAGTAAAAAAAAAGGTGTGACAAAAGACAGAAGGTGGCTGGGAAGAAAAGTAGGCGTCAGACTACAGGTATTTGAAAATGAATTGAAGGACTACAAGAAGTTAGTTCTCATTACTGGCGAGTGACACAAAGTCAAATCTCATCAGCAGAAAATTCAAAGAAAAAGACATCACAGTGTTTGATTGACACAGACTGACAGATGCCTTCTGGGTAGTGGAGTAGAAAAAACCACAGTAGTGAAAAATGAGACAAAAACAGAAACTTGTAATGGAGTTTGTTTAGGGGACAAAAAGTTGAAAAGGACAGTGGAGAAAAACAAACTGATGGAAAAAGAGAAGACAGGAGGGAGAAAATTAAGCAATTAGAGAAACTAAGATGAAAAACAGGGGAGGAGGGAAAGGACAGAGGGATGAAGAAACTGGGAGATTGAGATTTAGATTAGCACTTAGGGGCAGTGAGGGACAGCTGTGAGAGAAAGTGTGTGTCTGTGAGTGTGTGTTTAAAGACAGTGGACACTTTAACTTCCTTGAAAAATGTCACATCTTGGAAAACAGTGAATCTTTGGTGGTGACCTCATCCTGCATGTAGTCAGCATATCCTCATACAACGGTTTGAATGACATCTTATGAATTAGCGCACCTCCCAGTTAGTTTAGATTTAGGAGAAGACTCATGGTTGGTGACGTGATGTTGTATTTATGTAACTTAAAAATAGGTAATGTTGATTTTTGGTCTCACATGGACAAAGGTCTCCTGGGTCAAAGTCCTGTGCTTGATTGACCCATCCACAGTAATTGGAGGATCACCTTTAAAATGTATTCCACTACAATTAACTGAATACATTCCCTATAAAGTCATTTGTAATGTATTTCAATAGATTACTCAAACTAAGTAATGTACTCTAAATACTTTAGATTAGCTTTGGAATACTTCAAAATCGTCTTGCTGAGCTCATTTGTTTCGGTCTTATATTTCCATGCCAAAAACACATTCAGATGTGTCCTGGCTTTGCATCTCCTCTGCCATTGTTGTGTGGCAGCTGCACTGAAATCACCTTTCTAAAAATCTGCTTATGGGATTCCTCCTATACATTTTACATTATGTTGTAAGAGCAAGCGTTGCTCTCTGTCCACACTGTATCTGTTAAATACACACCTCTATTACATCATGTAAGCAAACCTTATAGGCTACCTATCAGCTGTGTGCTCAACCAGAGACAAAACCATTTAAAAGATGGGCGAGTACTTGCTATCTTGCTATGTTTGTACTTTTAAAACAAAAAACATATTTCATATTATGATATTTAAAGGAAATTACGTACAGTACAGCAAGTAGGTTGTTATCAGCGATGGTCATTTACCAGAAACTTAAAGCTCCCTGGCTATCTCCACTCAGCCAGCTGCCACCTTATTTAGGTTTTTCTAGTGAAATGAAGAGGTGTTCACATTCACATAACTCCTTATTTTAACTTCAAGGATCAACTGTTTTTCGTCAACTGTGAGCAACAGGAATAAATAGAAACAGGGCCTCCAACAAAAGTTCAGCTCAAAACAGCAGCGTTGTGTTGCTCTCGGGGGGTCAGAACAATCCAGTAGAAAAAGATGAGATCAAATTGATGCCTGCTTGCATCACATTTCGTTAGGACGCGGTGTTGGAGCAAATTAAACAAAAACAAATAGTCACACTTTAAAGTCATCTATTTCTAAAGACTGTAACTGTATTCAGAATACCATCACTTTGACTTCGTCTGTTTTTATACTATTTCACCTGACTTGATCCTTTGCTCACCTCATATGAAGAGACTGCCTGCAGTGCAGAGGCGAAGCGATCCTCCTGACTCATGATTATGTGGGTTATACACAAATTATGGTGCATTATTTTTCTTGGGTGTAAGTACACACATTTAATAACAGTCTTACAAGTGGGGGTGAACATAAAATCTAAGCTGTAAGGCCATCGCACTTTTCTGCCTCTCCTATTATCAAGTCAAACAGTTTTTTGTCCTCACACTGGTCTTCGACTGGTATGCATTGTTATGTCCCAGCCCAATAACTTGTTTAAGCAGAATTAAAACACATAAAGGAGGCAGAGATGCCATTTTATTATGTCTTTAAAGTCTGAAACCTTCTTCTGAGTCTGCAAACATTTGTCCTCCTAAAATACTGTACATACTCACGATGTTAATTTGTGCACCATTAGGCACTGTTGCATTTACTAAACCAGAACAATATGAAGAAGGAGCAATACATTTTTCAGTAGCTCTGTGATGCACAATGCATGATGTGTGAGCCGCTATGATCTGTGATTACCCAGAAATCCCTTGTCTATTTCCCTGTGCAAAGATGTTTATGAGTCATATTTTAGTTTAAAAGGAGTCAATCATACAGTATCTGACCTCAGACAAGGTTAGATGCCAGATAAAGGCTGATAATGATCAAAATGAGACAGACTGCGGAGGATAATGGTGAAGAAAATGGAAAAGAAGAACAAGGAAGGGCATTTTAATTAAATGAAAGTTGGGGGGAAAAAAATCCAGTGACCTCGGACAGACAGGCAGGGAGAGAATTAGTCAACCTTTTCTCTTATAAGTTCTAATTTGTTTGCTAAAAAAGAGGACAGAGGGAGATGGTATAAGAGAGATGAGCATCGGGCTGCGTAATGAGAACAACACATCATCATCAGCTCACCTCACATCACTTCCCTCAGCCACCTGAGGACACGACACACACACACTCAAACGCCATCTGTTCAGCTGCCCGGTGTCAACACTCTGCTCTGCACACACACATACCCAGCTAACCCTTGGTTCTGTGTGAACCCTAACCCAGCTCATTGACAGTTGGTGTTTGTCTATTAGGGGTGGAAAAGGTGGCTTACCCCCATGCAATATCAGCTGCTGCCAAAATCTGCAGGGCCTCTCATTTTGTAAATCACTTAAAACGGAAGCTGAAATTTAAATATTGAACATGCGGGTTTTAATCACTTGCCCTCCCCTGCTCTCAGCTTACAATGATGTGCCTGCTGACCACTGACCAGATGTGAAGGTGCGAGTGTGTTTGTGGGTTTTTAGCCCACCTTCAAGGACACAGAGTCAGTTGATCCTGTTGACAGTCTCAGAGGGAGAAAGACAGGGAGAGGAGGGAGATACAGCAGGGTTAATGGCTGATTCATCTTGTCTCTGAAGTGCTCCTCATTCATTTCATATAAAAGAATCTTCTCTCAGATGAAAGTGGAGTTGAGCTTGAGAGGAAAGTGGAAAGTGGAGTTGAGAGGCGGTGGGGATTTTTGATGGAGACATCCATTTGACAGGTCATAGTTCCTTCTCCTTTATTTCCATCTGTGGCTGGCCTGTCACTCACGCCTTCATTTCCTGTCTGCCTGTTTACCTACCTCACCTGTCTGCAGGTCACTTTATCTGCTATACAAATTTTATTCATTTTTGTGGACTGCCCAGTCCCTGGAACAATAAAAAGTTTTTTAGTGTGATTTCCTCTCCCACACAAACACGCTCATGCCTGTCTGTCTTATTGCCTGTCTTTCTGTCTGTCATGCTGTTTAACTCTCCACCCATTTTGCAACACTAACCGACCCTTGCGTGCCAAAGAGAAACATTACACAGCTGCTCCCTGCGATGCTGGCAGACATCACCCACACTCAGGTTTTAATTTCTGTGCTACATACTGCAGGCATCAGAGTCCACATTTGTTTGTGTCCGTGTGTGCGAGACGGAGAGAAACCATGTGTTCATTTTTTATGCCAGCAAAAAATCTGCCAGCCACCCACCAGGTCATAACTGTCTTCAATCACAAATAAAACTCCATGTAAACATGCTAATATAATTCTAGGGCTGATAAAACATGCTTTTATTGTGTCAAGTTTAGGTGCTAGGACACTTGAGCCCACATGTAATTATGGCATGAACAAGGGCCTTAATGATCCGATTCAGACTGTGCAAAAAATGCTAAAAATGCTATAATGCCTCTGAACTGGCCAAAGCCATGTTCTTGGCACTATATTTTTGGGACGGGTGTCCATCTGCCCGTCCCATTTGAACACGGTATCTCAAGAACGCCTTGAGGAAATTTCTTCAAGTCTGGCACAAACATCCACTTTAAGTCAAGAATGAATTGATTAGAATTTGGTGGTCAAAGGACAAGGTCACTATGATCTTGACCATCACATTCTCGTGACTGATATCTCAAGAACACCTTGAGAGAATCTCTTTAGATTTGGCACAACATCCACTCGCACTCTAGCATGAACTGATTAGAATTTGGTGGTCAAAGGCCACTGTGACCTTGCATCTGTCTCATTTTGTGAACATGATAACTTGCAGAAACATCCACCTGGACTCAAGAATGAACTGATTAGAATTTGGTGGATGAAGGTCAAAGGTCAAGGTCACTGTGACCTTCAAATCATGTTTTTGGCCATAACTTAGGAATCCATATGCTAATTATGATGACATTTCACACAAATGTCTAATAGGACATACTTATGAAGTGATGACATTTTATATTCAAAAGGTTAAAGGTCAGCCTTGCTGTGACATCATGATTTTCTGGAAAAACACTTTTCTGGCCATTATTAAACAGCATAACTCAGGAACAGAAGGGGAGACATTTGGTCAGATACTTAATTGGTGACATTAATCTTGGGTGCCCAACTTGATTGCATAGCTCTTCTGTGCTGCTGGGGGAATGATGTGTGTGAAGCATTCATATTTTCACAGAAGTCGATGTAAACTACAAATATAACTTTACTGGTTTGTGGAGGCAGTAATTCTAGTTGTCAGTGGGTGAACTGATAGTAAATTAATTAAAACACTGAGACCTTCTACAACGCTGGGGGTCAATTCAGAGTGAAATGTAATTTCAATTCTCTGTATGCCCATACATAACTATAGAATTGACAATAAAGCCTCTTGAAACTTTCCCAACTTTCCCAGTTGCTTATGACAGCTTGTGGACTGATTACTTTGATGTGACCTTATATATGCTACTATAGCACCAAAAGTGTGCAACACAAGCTAAAGTTATCTTAGACACAGAGTCCACTTTATGTCAACCAACGACTGGCACCCACTACAACAGAGAGTAAACTGCATTTCTGTTATATATACATTTTGCAGTTATGGTCCTGTAGCTATTGGAATTCAGCCAGAGCAAATGTGTCTGATTGCTGGGGGTCTAACCCTGGACCACCCACTTGAATGCCCCAAGTTCCCACTGGATCAGCAAACTTTCTGTTGCTGCCTTTACACAGGTTAGACCCAGCGCTGCCACTGGCCTCCAGCCCCCTGTGAACCCTGGAGCTGAGATTTCCACTGACCAAATTAGAGTTGCTACAGCGGCTAAGGTCCGAGCTACCGTCTGCTTTCCTCCAGGGAATGTAGAGTCCTTAGGGTGGGGAGTGAGATGTAGGAACCCTGAGCTGTGCTAGCTGGCTAATTCTTGCCTCATTTGTGTTGAGATATGTCATTGTATAAAGGTCAAAATGGGACTAATGGGAAATGAGTAGCCAACTATTCATTTGATTAAGGTGGTAACTCATGCGTCTAAACTAGCAACCCACTGGAGCGGCTACTGGCCTGGCTGGTCATTAGCAACCCAGCGAGGATAGGGACTCCATGGGGCATTCAGGTGCACCTTGTAAACTCTGAAATCTACTCTGGAATGTTGTTTAAAACGTAAAAGTCTCTTTTCTTTACTCCTTATTTTCCTCTGTTAAAGTACACGTATCTGTCATTACTTTCTTGTTCTTTCTGTATAGCATTTTTTAATAATTACATGCTAAAATCATAACAATATCCCATACTGTTCTACAAAGGCACATTTTAAAAATGTCATAAAATAATACTGTTTTATTGTTTGTTTTACTGCAGCATTGTTTTTCTGTGATAGCAGTGTTGGGACAGTGTACAGTAATTCTTTTACTTTTGGCAGTGATAGTGGTTATCCTACTCTAACGGCATTAACAGGACAGCAAAGACTGAAGGATGATACTATTTTCTCTTCAAATCCCAATTGGCAGTTGAAGAAAGTGATCTTTAGATGTATTTACATGTGAGTTTAAAGTGTTAGAGTCCTAACTTAAAACAGTGTTGAAAAAATGATTTAAAGTGTCCGCGGAGGGATTTATTAGGCTCGTACATATGAATGTACAGTTTCAGTCAAAGGGAAAAAGGCGGCGTTGTTGACGAGTTTATTTACACTAATGAATCTCTGAAATTTGTTTTTTTCAATGAGCTTTTGTTTTTCATCTTTCTGACTCTGAGAAGAGAAGCAGGTGTGGTTGTGTTTTTTGTCAAAACACTGTGCAGGAACACAATTAACTGGCAGACAGACACACATGCACGCGCTCACGTAGCAGCTGTTACTCCAGCTCTTGCATTTAATTGTGTGATGATGTGTGTGAGGTAAACTGTAAGTATTTTCACTTACATTTGCATTTCATAGCTGCTGTTTGCGAGTGTGTATGTTTTGGGTCAGATTGTGTCATTTCTGAACAATAAAAACAGCAGAGAAGTGAGGAAAGAGGAGAAAAAAGAGGTTTACACTGGGGGGAGGTAAGAGAAAGATAAGAAAAGAAAGATCGGAGAAAAACAAGCAGGGAGCAAATAAGAAGAATAAAAGAATGAGATTGAAAAGTAGTCAGAAAAAAAGAGTAAGTGGGTGAAAATAAGATAAGAGAGCAGGACACAAACAGAAGGGCGAGAAGAGGAGCAGAAGGGAATAAGGGATGGAGGAATGAAGGATGCATCGCACTAAACAAAACAGAGGTGCAAGTTAAGGGAACAAGGGCCACAAGAGGAGGAAGAAGGGATAGTCAAGGAGAAAAAAACAGGCGAGAGGGAGAGATAGTGAGCTCCCACAGCAGGTAAACACAGAGATGGAGAGGAAGGGAAGAAGAAGAGATAGTAAACCTCCTCCAGCAGGACTAAAAAGTTATAATGAGAGACTGTCGGGAAAGGTGTTGAGGGATGGAGAGAATAAGAAAAGATAGTGTCTCTCTCTCCTTCTGTCTGGCTGGTTGTGATGCTAACTGTGTCGGCTCCTCAAGGACCAAAACACAGGTATCTTGAAGTAAACACAGTTAATGAGGGATGATGGAAGAGAGAGATGGAAGGAGTGAATGAATGAGAGATGGATGGAGGAGCGCAGACGGGACATACTGTCTTCGTCAGATACTTTTTCCCTCCACTCTCTGTTATTCTTTTTGTCTTGCTTTCATATTGTCACTGGCTCTCTTTTACCTATCTTTCTACCTCTCAACCGGTGGGTGGTGGGTGGCGCACGTAGATGGAGGAGTGGGTTGGCAGCCTTGTGGCGCTGACAGCTCCTGATAGAGCTGTTCTAATGGGAGCAGATGATGATTGACGGCCACGCAGCGAGCTGACAGCACATAAAGGTCACATTAGCTCCCACTGCGATAAATAGAGGAAAAGATGGAAAGAGGCAGGGAGAGAGGGAGTGAGAGAACACAGGTAGATGAGAGAGAGAGGGACGCTGAGAAGGAACGGGAGTAAAGACAGACAGTCAGGCACACAGACGAAATGTCAAAAAGGCTGGGAAATAAAAATAGAAAGGCCAAACAGAGGTAAAAGAAAAAAAAAGAAAAACGCTAAACCAATCAGAAAAGTCTGCCAGCACAGGAAGACAAAAGATTCAAAACAAAAATTGACTATTGGCTCCGTTTCTCCGTCTCTTCAGAGAGAATCTGTTGATCGACTGCACGTCGTTTCCATAGTAATCACTTGAAACTCCCGCACCAGAGAAAATATGTTGACTTTCCAACTTTTGTGAGTCCATTTACACCTACAGTCATCCTTTCTACCAATATCTCTCCACTGTCAACATCAAAATTAGTTTATTTATGAACCAAATAGACTCTATCTAAGCTGTACTTTTTAAAAATTGTGCTAAAGATGCCTTAAAGCTGTGTATCATAACAATGTGAGTAGTATGTTTCAATGAACTATGGTAAACTTCCCTCCGTCTTGCCAGCGTCCAGATCTCCCCGCTCATCTCTCAGCTCAGCCAGCAAAAACCCACAGGATATCGCATCATCCAGTGGATTTTTGCTGGCTCAAGGCCTGTTGCACAAACTGCAGATTGTACTCCCTCATTTCCTGTAGCTCGCCACCATGGACTCTAACAGCATAGAAGCGGATCAAGAGAGAGAGATGCCCCTATCTCTCTGTCAAACCCAGAACCAAGATTTTGTCACTGTATTGCCTGCGCCTTGCCTTAAATGTATTTAGAAACATATATTAATGCACTGTTTGACTGTATGATTTTGTGAACATGAAGTGGACGCCATATTGTTTCCTGTACTGTAAAAATGGAGTCTGAAAAACTGATATCAAACCACACAACTAAGCAGTGCCGATTAAATATGAACCAAGATTCTGTTCCTGTATCATTTATTGGAAATGAAATGTGAAATGTTTCCAGATATATATTTTAGCTTACTGTTCAACTGTAATTCAAGATAGTTTGTCACCAGCCAGCTGCCATATTGTTTCCTGTGGAAAAATGTCAAGCTTGTCAGCACCAATTTCAAAATTATTTACATCATTCTACAGCATAGATAGTGGGGTTTTATAGAAAGACCATCCTTTCTTGAGTAAAACACTTCTTTAAAGCTGCATTATATAAACTTTCTATCATGACAAATGGATCAAATGACCTTGTCAGATGCATGGTGGTCGAACCCACAGAGAGTTATCACCCAACCCCCTCTGGTAGCCTTCTAGTCTATTTTTTGAACCATTGTTTTTTGTTTTTTCGACTCACAAGCTCCACCCTCATCAAACATTTTTGCAGATAAAGTGCCAAATATTTCCCTCAAGAGCTGGTGGGGACCAAACCTGGGGGAATATTGGTCCTGGCTAAAAAATTTGACTTCTATTCATCAGGTGGTCCGAAATGACAAATAAATGCTAATGTTGCTCTGTGCCTGCTGGGTGTGTAAATTCACAATAATTTGTAGGGATGTATCGGCCGCCGATATTAGCAGTTTTTCATGGAGTCCGATTCAGGTTTTCCGGCCAGCCCAGCGCTCCGCGATTCAAGCAGTCCATTCCAGTGATCCGCTCCAGCTCTTACTATAAATCCACCAGGCCAGCATGCAGACACACACGGAGGGAAGGGTAGGAAGAGTAGCGGTCAATTTAGTTAACTGACTATTTGTTTTCTGCTCTGGTTTTTTGAGAGTGATATTTTTATTTGGTTTACACTCTTACTGTTTAAGTAAAGAGCACTGATGGCATTGCTTTGGGCACAATTAGTGAAATTGGAGCCATGGATGGACTATTGCTTGTTTAAACAGCTGTACAATATTGTGTGTGGTTTTTTGTCCCCTCTGTTGGTCCCAGGAAACAGTTTCTCATACCAACTGTTGTGGATCATTCTAACTAACCCGATTAAGTAGTTGTTCTTGTTAGAGTAATATCGCTTGATCAAACCTTTTCTAACATGACTGACAACAAAATAAGTGAATATGTATAATACGTGCTTGGATCGGATCGGTATCGGTATCGGCCAAAACTCAAGGCTGTAATATCGGCATTGGATCGGAAGTGAAAAAGCTGGATCAGGACATCCCTAATAATTTGATAAGATGTTTGCCATATCAACATAAAATCTGATAGTCATGTTCTTCTGCCCCAAAGCAATAAATGAAAACAGATTCAAAGCAGCCCTATTCAACATAAATGACTGTGTGAAGTTAAGTGCTGAACTTTGTGGATCATTTGGCTACAAAGTCAGATATTTCCACTGGGAGATTGTGGAAAATTGCAAATAATGTTGCTCCATGCCTGTGCAAATTATAACATGTCAACTTTATAAGGTGATGATGTGTCAGTTGTATTTTTTGTTTTTTCTACTGTCCCCAAATGGCCATAAATAATTGATAAATAAGATAGAATAGATGAAAGTAGCTTATGATGAAATTACATTCTTACATCTGTATTTTTGCTTACTTTTGAAGTACTTTTCATAAGTGCAGTTCCAAAAAGTACACCTCTTACTGGCATGTGTGCAGAGGTCTTATCAGGCCAAGTA
This sequence comes from Epinephelus moara, assembly GCF_006386435.1. Classification (NCBI taxonomy): domain Eukaryota; kingdom Metazoa; phylum Chordata; class Actinopteri; order Perciformes; family Serranidae; genus Epinephelus; species Epinephelus moara. The sequence goes on along the minus strand of NC_065527.1, from coordinate 25,826,478 downwards.
ACTGAAAACACCTGCATGGCTGTGTGAGGCTTTATGTTTGAATTTTTTTGTGCTGGTCGCAGTTACAGTGAGGTCCATGTGTTTGTTTTTTTCTGTGTTGACCAGAGGGGAAAAATGGTTTCTGAATGGAAACCCTGTGAAACAAGGTCTTTGTTGAGGCTATTTTCTCAGAGGTGTTAATTAATTCAACACTGTGGTAAATCACAAAGCACTAACTTTGTGTTGTTAATCAAATGCCCTTTCAAAAGTCCACCTGTCCCTGGTGGTAAGAACTAATTTGTCACTTTTGTTCTGCTTGTCCATGTGAGGTAATGTTGGGGTTTTTTTTCCTTAGCTTTCTCCTTTGTCACATAAAAAGGGTTCAGTGTTTTTGACAAAAGAAATCCTTTTGAACACACGTTGCTTTGAAAACTACCAATTAAAGTGTTTTTTGGATTTTTAAAGCTAACACTAATTAGCGACTTGGCAAAAATTCCGTTTTCAGTGCCTTAGTTATTGTAATTTAGTTACTTCAAAGACAAACACCTTTTTTTGTATGCAGTTTCTGATTTTTTTCCAGCCTCTGTTTATTCTATTGCAAACTTCACCTGTCCATAAGCACCTACAGACACAAACCAGCTTTTCCTCTCTATCTATACCTTCCTCCTCTTCCTATATTTCTTGACCCCTGTTTTACCTTTCTCATACATTCATACATATTGTATACGCCAGTTATTCCTGCCCCAAACTACATGCAGCCTGACAGTCCCCCTATAACAGGATCCTGACATTTCCTGATGGATATGGAGACAGCAAAGAGAGTTTACCTCTGCTTCCTCCTCCTCCTGCTGCATCTCACCTTCCTCCCATTTCTCCCCACATCCTCCCTTGTGTGCTGTGTGAGGACAGAGAGAGACAGATGATGTGTGTGTCAGTGTGTGTGTATTTGGAGAGGACGGGTGTTTGTGTGTTTATACAATGTGAGAGTGTGTGTTTGTGTGTGTATCCGTCTTTCTGCAGGCTGTTTATACTAGTCTGGAGTTTTTCACCGATCCCCGTATGGCTAGTGTTGTGTCCCACCAGACAAACACACACAGACACACACAAGTACATACACAGGAGACCAAACATCTCATTAATGCTTGGAATATGTGTGTGTATGTGTGAGTGTGTGTGAGCGTGTATTCATGGCTCTGTTCAGGGCAGAGGGAGACAGAAAGTGCACTTGCTGTAGTTGTTTGTGTGTGACAGAGAGAAAAGATGGAGAGAGCATTTGTATGCATGTTTGTGTTTGAGTGTATGTGTGAAGGAGAGAGACTTAGTATGTGTGAATGTGTGTGTTTTTCACAAAGACAGTGCGTTTTAGCCCATGTGTGTGTGTGTGTGTGTGTGTGTGTGTGTGTGTGTGTGTGCTTGTACATGTGGATAAGTGTTCTTGCCCTTTCGTCATTATGAGAACCAATAATCGTCCAAACTCATTTTGCAGGTCATCACTTTGAAAAGGGCATGTAGTGAGATGAAGATGAGGGTTAAAGGAAAATCCGGGTTATTACCACTAAAGGCTCATTTGTGTAGTTTTTGTCACCATTTCTATCAAGTAAATTAACATTGCTGTTGTGATTAAATCCTATAGTTAAATAGGTTGTAAACAGGCCAACAGTTTAGCCAAACTATGTAAACCGATTTATATGGAGGTATATTTTAAGTGAACAAATCTCCTGAAATGAAAATGTGTTTGAAACGGTAAGTTGAAACAAATTCTGCAGTTACTGTAGAAACACTCTCTGGGTTTGTTTAGACCTTTATGATGGTGTCCTGTCAAGGTGTGTACACACCAAGTGTGAAGCGAATGTTTGCCTCACATTACTCGTACAAATACGGCTGCTGGAGGGTTTTGGAGCTTGAGAAATACAGCTGTGCTAGTGGTTGTGCTAACCAAAGTAATGTAATGTATAGTTAAGTACACTTGAAAGCTAGAATTAAATTATGTGGACATGGAGGCTTCGTGATCAGAGCCATCAAGAAAGGCTAAACTCATCTGTGGCAGTGCATTACTGCTTCACTCCTTTCATTGTTTGCTTCTCACGATAAAAGCCCAACTTAAGCATTTTGCTAAGCTGCAGCTCAACACAAGAAACAAACACATATTTTCTAAACTTACCATGTAGTCCTGAGGCATCTCTAACCTTTCTCACTTCTTTTATTTCTGTCTCTGCTAAGTACTGATTTTGGGTGGTAGAACTCTGGGTGCCCACAGATGGCAACAATAACATTGTCCTCTATTTCTGATTCTCGATAACATCAGGAGAATCTCAACCACATCTTAACACTGATAGGCTCATGCGAGACATTATTACACTAATTTTTCAATCAAGTTGAAATGTATCGAACCGCGCAGATGCTAATTTGTGTTGCCCCGTGCAAATTTTGTTTTATTTTCACCAACTAACAGTGCTGAAACAATTGATTGACATTCTCTTGTTGCAGCTTATCGGGTGTGAATATTTGTTGGTTTTCTGGGTGGACTGTTAAGCCCCTTTCCCACTGCGCAAAAAACCACTAACACCCGCTAACATCTAGCTTTTGCGTGTAATGGGAAAGGTTACAATTAGCATACACACCCAGGTCAAATGTCTCTGTGTGGTACTCATGGGTATTTATCAGCTCCTGCTCCAATTGGCATTGATGAAAGTACAACACCCGGATGGAAATGCTAATTTTAGCCCCTTTACCGGCAAGATGCAGTGATGCGCCATTACAACATGCAGTCTGTCTCCACCCAAGCAGCACTCAGACATCGCTCCAAATGAGTCTGCACCAAGTTTGAACAACAACCGTAACATTTTCACCGGCCTCCATGCTGCTTTCTACTGTTTAATAACCTGTTTTCCAGCCTGTCTATGATGTTAAATATCACATACCTGTAAAACAAAACCCAAAAAACAGGAAGGCATGCTCATCTGCTGCAGAGCCACATACACAGCTCTAGTCTACAAGCAATGGGAAAGGAGTCTATAGCCTCCTTACAGCAGGTTTTCCAATGTTTAAAAAGGAGGTTTAAAAGGAGTATATGTTGGACAAAACAGGTAATTTAGAGGCACCAGCTTGGGTTTAGGTTACTTGTGACGTATATTTTTCACTACTGTTTGACATTTTATAGGTTAAAGTGATAAAACTGATTAACTGAGAAATAACTGTTAGTTGCAGCTCTATGTGATAGAATAATAAGTCCAGCAGAGGTCGAAATATCATGATATAAATATCTTATGTGTCAAGCACTTACAATTTCCTTAGTGGAACTAAGAAGTATTTTTCATCAGACCCTCCTGCCTGGTAAATACCCAGGCCCCAGAAACTCCACACTCCATTGGCATTTGGCTGTTATCCCTTGGGGGCCTCCTTGCAGCCCTCTTCACCCTCTTACCTTCCTTTTCTAACATTTCCCTACATATTCTACAGAGTCCATCTTTATCTGCATTTACTTGCATACACTTCTGTATTCACACTTGTGCTCCTCTTTTGCCCTTAAACATCCTGTATAGGGTCTGTTCTTTGCAGCATGTTTTTGTGGTATGTTTTGCATTATATGTTCTGCCTCTGCTGACCAAAAAGAAGAGGAGGCAAAAAAAACCTCTCCACACCCTAAGTTTTTAAAGCAGGTTTTTTGTGAAATCATTTGAAGCCCAATCTCAGATGACCCCAATGACATCATTAAGGTTATTTTTATAGACGTTTGAAGCTCCCTCCAGATCCAAAGAAGATATTAAAGTCTGTATTTAAAGTCCCCCTTCACTCTAAATGTGTTTTGCTTATTGTTGCTTAATCTGGATGTTTGAGCTTCGCTGTGCAGGATGATATATTAGTGTGTCACCTTAAATCTGAGCTAGGTGTACGTTTGAGCTAGATTCTTTTGACATCAGAAGTAGTTTGGAGCCAATCATGAACTTTTCAGTAAAGTAGGAGATATCATGCATCACTATGGATTCTTAAAGGAGTGCATGTCCTTTAATACCATATAAGACTGATTTAAAGCCGAGTATTTTTATGTCTTAAAACATATCAAAAGACAGTAAACTGAACTTTATGTGTTGAAGCAATTACAAGAAAACAGTAGAATATCCCCACAAAGAGAGAGCATGTCTCTTTGTCAGTGTATGCATCGGCACTAAAATGAAGTAATGACATAGTATCCCCTTTACACAGCATTTTTCATCTTCACAACTTCATTTCTCATGATGAATGCGTCCCCATTGTTCCACACGCTAGGTCACTTTAGCTAATTTATAGAGATAAAATAGCCTGATCTTGCAAATGCACAGATAATGAAGTAACGAGGAGGAAGGTTGAATGAAAGAGAGAATAAATAGATGTTTAAAGTGGTTTGAATCTGGCTGTGTTTGTGCCTGTTAAAAACCTGTGTGAAAGACAAAATCACACCATATCGTGCCTTTTCCTCTTCACCCAATTCTCCATGCTTACCCAGACTTCCTCGTTCATGTGTGTACATATGTATAGATTCAGTGTATAAGCCACTGGACATGTGGTTGCATAGTTAAACTGCTCCTGGGAGACTTCATGTGTAGACAAATCCACGGTGCACACGCTGTATGAGGGGTAGCATGGAGCTGAGCGATGGAAGCATTATCATAAATAGTGCTGAACTGAACAGTGAGAGACTCTGCCAGAGATCCTAAATCTTCCCACTGTTTGTTTGTGCGGAGATAAACTGTAATGCATAAGCTTTTCCTCCGCTTGCTGTTGAGGTTTGGTGTTTCAGAGTGCGCTTGTATCGCCACTTTTTTAGGAAAGTAAGGACAGTCTGGTTTTCATTTCTTTGATATTTGAGGATGCTTCAGAGATAGGGATGAACAAAGGTTAGTGTGAGTTTTGGATAAGGGATACTTTGCTGATTTTCAACCAGCATTGTATCATAACAGTGTGGATAGTGTAGCTATGTAAATGAACTGTGGGAAACTTCCCTGCATTTTGCCAGCGCCAAGATCTCCCTGCTCATTTGCCAGCAAAAGTCCACCTATCCCTGGTGGTAAGAACTAATTTGTCACTTTTATTCTGCTTGTCCATATGAAGTAATGTTTTTTCTTCGCTTTCTCCTTTGTCACATAAAATAGTTCAGTGTTTTTGACAAAGTAAATCCTTTCGAACACACGCTGCTTTGAAAACTATCAATTAAAGTGTTTTTTTCCCTTCAGATTTTTAAAGCTAACTCTGATTACTGACTTTTTTTATGGCCCATTATCCACCAGACTCAGCTCAAACTGTAAAACTAAGCAGTGTTGATCAAACATGAACCAAAATTCTGTCACTATGTTTCCTGTTTCTCACTTCAAATGTTTCCAGAAACATATTTTAGTGCACTGTTTGGCTGTAATATGAGAGTTTGTGAAAAACTAAGCGGTGCTGATCAAGTATAAACCAAGATTCTGTTACTTTATTGCCCTGTCTTCACTTAAAATGTCTTTAGAAACATATTTTAGTGCACTGTTTGGCTGTAATTCAAGATCATTTGTTTCCAGCTGTCCACCATATTGTTTCCTGTGTCAAAACAGACAAGCTTGAATCACATCACCCTGCAGCAGGAGTGTTTAATGGTCCGGTGCGGCTCAGTGCATTCTGGTAGTTGTGGGCTCTTTTCCTTTGTTGTTTCTGGTCATGTAGCACCAGTTTCAAAAGTATTTGTGTCTTTCTGCTGCATAGACAGCCTAGTTTTGTGAACAGGTCATCCGTCCAGCAGTGAAATACTTCTTTAATATCAGTGAGGTTAACGAGATAAAGCACATGAAACATTCTCATAAAGGTAGAGATACATGAGTGTGTGTGCTCCTGCTTATACTGCATTTCTGTGTGTGTATTGTCTCTGCATTAGGGTGTGTGTGCTTATGCGTGTCCTTTTTTTGTTTGGGGAATTATTAAATAATGCATACATGTCATATATAATTGAGTATTTTCTATATACAGACACTGATTATTTCGAATAGAATAAAATGTGTATTTTATCTTTTAATGTATGTGTGTTTCATATTCAAACCCATTTGTCTCTGTGTTTTTGCAGTTTTCTTCCCTCTACGTGATGATGCAATTATTTAGAATTAACACTGCCTTCGAATTGCTTGAGTTATTGTCCTTTAAGGGAATATTCATGAGGCGGAAAAAAGTCTTTATCCCTCATTTGATTTAAGTACTGCCAGCCGCAACGGAAACTACACAGCCAAAAGCTCATTAAAAATGCTGAGTCATTTCTGGTTCGGGGGGGAAAAGCTGAGTCGGCAAGATGCTTAGCTGCTGCAGCCTTGTGCACATTAGGTTGACTAACCTATACCACCTTTTTTAGTTCTTATGGCCCAATTTTCTCTGCCATTCCTGCCAGATGTGTGTTTTTGTGGAATAGATGAATCTCTATTGTCACTTTTATTTGTCAAAAGCTTTTCTTGATCTGAACTTTGGTGAAGAGACATGATGTCCAAAGTTAATTTGTGGTCTATTGTATATTTAGAGAGTATATACAGAGAGAGTTTGTAATAAGGGTTGAGGGCTGAAATTATTAAGGTAAGTCAGTGAAGTGTCTTTTAATGTGTTATCCCCTGCTGAACCCACAGGCAGGTCCATCTTTATAAATGCATGCAGTGCAAAAAGTTTTCAAACTTTTACAACTTTGTTCTTTAACAACACTCCCCGAATTTGGCCAAGAGTGTTAAAAATACCCAAATGTACCCCCATACTCACAGCTGGTGTTTTAAAGTTAAAAACACATGCAGTTGAAAACATAAACAGCAGGATGGGAGGAATATTTGGTGTTTTTGCCTGAGCACTAAGGAACAGGAACCATGAATTATATTACGAATTCCAATATTACATTAGAGAGACACCAGATATGTTAAAACACGAAACAGTGGAGAAATGTTTCGAATGCTTTTTATTTTCTGTGAAATACTAAAGACACCATGATGTTATCCCATATCATATAGCATCACAGCTATAATGAATAAGTGAAAATATCAGATACCTATTTTATATGTAACTTATACTCACTGGCCACCTTATTGGGTACATCTTGCTAGTACCAAGTTGGACCCCTTTTCCCTAAAGAACTTCCTTAATTCTTGGTGGCATAGATTCAACAAGGTTCTGGTAACATCCCCTTGAGAGAGTTCGGTCCATATTGACACGATGGCACAAGCAGTTGCTGCAGATTTATCGGCTGCACATCCATGATATGAATCTCCCGTTCCACCACATCCCAAAGGTGCTCTATTGGATTGAGATCTGGTGACTGTGGAGACCATTGGAGTACAGTGAACTCATTGTCATGTTCAAGAAACCAGTTTGAGATGATGTGAGTTTTGTGACATGGTGCGTTATCCTGCTGGAAGTAGCCATCAGAAGATGGGTACACTGTGGTCATAAAGGGATGGACACGGTCAGCAACAATACTCAGGTAGGCTGTGGTGTTTAAACCATGCTCAGTTGGTACTAAGAGACCCAAAGTGTGCCAAGAAAATATCCCCCACACCATTACACCACCAGCACCAGCCTGAACCGTTGATACAAGGCAGGATGGATCCATGCTTTCATGCTGTTTACACCAAATTCTGACCCTACCATCTGAATGTCGCAGCAGAAATCCAGACTCATCAGACCAGGCAACGTTTCTTCAATCTTCTATTGTCCAGTTTTGGTGAGCCTGTGTGAACTGTAGCCTCAGTTTCCTGTTGTAGGAGTGGCACCTGGTGTGGTCTTCTGCTGCTGTAGCCCATCTGCTTCAAGGTTGGACGTGTTGTTGGTTCAGAGATGGTCTTCTGCAGACCTTGGTTGCAATGAGTGGTTATTTGAGTTCCTGTTGCCTTTCTATCACCTTGAAACCTCTGGCATCAACAAGACATTTTCACCCAGAGAACTGCTGCTCACTGCATATTTTCTCTTTTTTGGACCATCCTTTGTAAACCCTAGAGATGGTTGTGTGCGAAAATCCCAGTAGATCAGCAGGTTCTGAAACACTCAGACCAGCCCGTCTGGCACCAACAACCATGCCACGTTCAAAATTGCTTAAATCACCTTTCTTCCCCATTCTGATGCTCGGTTTGAACTTCAGCAGATCTTCTTGAGCATGTCTACATTCCTAAATGCATTGAGTTAGCTATTTGCGGTAGCACCTGATAAAGTGGCCGGTAAGTGTATAAATAGCCAGCAGATGGTTAGAATAACTTAGCACAAACACTGGGAATGAGGAACCAGCTAGCTTGGCTCTGTCCAACGTTAACGAAATCCACCCAACAGCATCTCTGAAGCTCACTATTACCACATTATGTCTTGTTTGTTTAATCTATCTGAGTAATCTATCTGTTTAATCTTAACAAGAACTGAAGTGTAAAAACAACAAGTTGTGGTTTTACAAGGAGTTGCAATTTGTGTCAGACTATTTCTTGGCCAGGGGCCGTAAATTCCTGGCAGCAGTTGCCAGGCAGCCTCTAAGCAGTGGAGACTCCAAAAGTCATTGCTTTTGACCTAATTGTTTTTGTACACATCAAAAGAGAAAGAGATATTGTGCTTATTAATGAGCTTTAGAGGTTGGTGGATTTTGTTACCTTTGGGCAGAGCCAGGCTAAATTCCCCAACTTTTTATTATATGCTAAGCTAAAGTAATCATCTACTTGCTCTCACTTTATATTTACTGTACAGACACAAGTGTTGTCAAAGATACTGATTTATCTATACATTTATTCTGAATATTTAAAACAGTTTTGGTACTCATTTGCTGCAGTATCGATACACTATAGCCTTATTATTTTTATCTTGTAATGAAATTTTAAATTGTATTCTCTCAATGTCAATTTTTCCTTGTGGTATTGGATTGAATATAGATAAACTCCAGTGTCCTGAAAACACTAACTCACACAAGAGTCGATCTTTCTCACCTAACTCTCACCTAAGTGTATTTCTCAAATATCTAACAAATACCTTAAAGGCAGAATTAGTAGGAAAAAATATGTATAGATTATATAGAAGTACTTCCTCTCATCATTATGATGAAGTAAAAGTGTGTGGTGGTGTCTGTATCTGCAGAAAGTCTGCCCTCTGCCTGCATTTTCTTTGAGCCTTTTCAACCAAAATTAGAGCCTATATACACGTTTTTTAAAAATGGGAAACCAATTGGAGCTGGAGCCGATTAATACCTGTGACTACTGCAGAGTCATTTGTCACAGGAGTGAATGCCAAGTGTAACCTTTCCTATTAAATACAAAAACCAGATTTTGGTGGGTGTTAGTGATGTTTTTGTGCAGTGGGAAAAGGGATTTACACAGGAAGGCAATCCAGGCATTCCAAAAATATAGAAAAACAAGGAAAGAAATATGAGACAGCCTTTATTGTAGTGGCTAAATCATTAAAAGAGCCAACATGTTTCGACCACTGCAGGTCTTTGTCAGGGCTTTTAAAACATACACCACAGGTATGGTCACACCTGTATAGTGGCAGGAACCAATCAGAGGCCATCACATGACCCATACACTGATTGGCCAAAACATTAAAACCACTGACAGGTGAAGTGAAACCTGGGAAACCTTTGTTTTGCAGACCAAGTACCAAGTTTAATGTTTTGGCTGATCGGTGTATAATGGCACGACAGGTGAAACAAATAGACAATAATACCCAGAAAAAATACATACCTATCTTAACCCATCGGCTGTGAGGAAAAAATGTAAAGAATATTAACAAATCACAAAAAACATGGGAGGTCTATATCCTCATTGAGACCAGGATACTTAAAGCATCCAGATGATGGATCCAAAAAGCTTCCCTTTGATTAACTTTCTGTATTCTGTCACACCCCCTGACCAAAGGTTTAATGTGCTCAATGCCCTCTATGCATAATAAGGAATCATTAGCATTATGAAATTCACTGAACTGTCTAGACATGCGGTAGTCGTGATTTTTTTCTTCTAATGGCATATTTATGCCCAGCAAGGCGATTCCTCAAGCGTCTTTTTGTACGGCCTATGCAGGAAAACCCTTCCACACATGTACAAGTCAGACAGTAAATAACAAAAGTAGTGCTGCAATTAATATAATCATTTCTGTTCTGTTTGTGTTAACATCCACCAAATATTTAGTTTGCATAACGTTGTCGCAGTGAGACATACATTCATGTTGTGTTTACAAACCGCAGCTGAGAAACCCTTGTCATTCTGCCTTCAAGAAAATATAACATTTTGAGAGGTTAAAGAGTTAAACAACATTTTCTGTGGCTTAACTTTTTACAGTTGTCAAACTTAATTAATTGCCACATTTTCCTCTTGAGGTAAATTTGTCTAATGAATTACTCTGGCAGGTGCAAAATGGAGTTTTTGATAGCAGCAATTCAAAGCTGCCCACTTGTACAGCTGAGTCTGAAAGCCTGCGAGGAAAAGACTTATAATGAATGCTTACTGGTTGGATCCATTGGTTTAGTTAATGGGGAGTGCTGAAAGGCTTTTATTGATTATTTTTTTGGTTATTTTCAAATATTGCTATTTAAGTGGGGCCTGCTCTGTAAGTGGAAGTAAAGTAATAGTATGAAAGGATTTTATAAATCAGAAGAAAAATTAAATTTTGGTTCAAGTGCACTAGAAAGATGCAATCAGAGCTTCCTACACATCAGCCATGTTGCTCACAGCGAGTGGCAGGGAGCGGTGAAGGGTTAAGGTTTGGTTTGGGTGTTTATGTAATGAATGTAAGTCAGTGGAGTGTCATCATCAGAAAAACAAACACTGCAGAAAGACGTGTGGAGTGAAGAAAGCAGGGTTACAGGGTGTCAGCTTTGATAGGTGTCAAAAAGTCAACTGTGAGGCATCTCCCCTCTCGACTGCTATTGATTGGCCTCACGTATAGGGGGAGGGGGGAGAAAGAAGAGAGAGCAAAAAGAGATAAAAGAGGAAGAGGAGAGACTCGAGAGGAAGGGGAGGGCCGCTTGTGTCTGAGGTGAGGAGCGGAGGTGAAAGAGGGAGTCAGCAGATAAAGCCACATGAGGGGGTAGAGAGAAAAGTTAAACTGAAAGAGGATCTGACGAGGAGGGCCAGGGAGGAGAGATGAAAGGACACGCAGCGAGAGAACGAGTGGATTTGGCATGAGGATAGCTGAAAAAAGAGGTGAAATGAAGTTCACCCAGGAAGGAAAGGAGTCTCTCGTACTTCCGTAATTATCTGTTTCACTTTCCTGTTTTCACTCCCAGTAGAGAGCACTTTTTCTCTCATTCTCTATTCTCTCCTCCCACACGTTTCCATTCCACTTTCGCCCAATTTTTGCCTCTTTTTCTCATTTCGCCTTTCATCTTCTCTTTGTCTCCCTTGCACACTCATACCCGCCACTCAACACACACACACACACACACACACACACACACACACACACACACACACACACACACACACACACTTCTTTGGATGTGTCCTAATCTCTTGGACATGTTGGAGCATTAGATGAGCACAGAAAGTGAATGTCAGCCAAAATAAACACAACCTTGGTCTTCAAGCAAGGCATATTATTAATGGTTTGCTCTTTCACTGCATCCTCTGTCTCTCCGTCAGACGCTCAAACACACACTTACACACAAATTCACAAATCATCTTGATTGTCTTTTTCTGTCAATTTCCTCCCCGTCAGTCATTGCCGTAGAACAAACCCCATAACAAAACACTATTGTATTTCTTTGGTCGGTTTGTTTGAATAGTGTTATTTGTCATGTTTGTGTTTGTTTTTTATGTTGTTTGCTCTGTTTTATCTCGAGAGAAACAGTGAAAAATAGCTGACTTTTTTGTGTGTAAATAGGACTGTGTGTGTGAGAGAGAGACAGACAGACAATAACACTGTAAGAAAAAAAGACTAGCAGTGAGTGAAAAAGAGACGAGGAGGCGAGAGAGGGATAAACGGCAGTAGTAGTTGAGGAGGGGGAAATTAAAAAGGCAGAGGAGAGCTATCAGAGAGCCTTTTAATTAGCCATCCCGTTTATCACCGTCGGCAAACCAAGCCAAGGTACCGTCTGTTGTCGTGTCAGGAGAAAGTCGGAAAAGCACTTTTCTCGGAGGCGGCAGGCATGAAGGAGAGACAGGAGATGAAATAGGCCGAGACGAGAGAGACAAGGGAGGAAAGTGAAAAGAGAGAGATTCAGTGATTAAAAGCAGGGCTTGTCTTGTTTATTATATAATACACATATACAGTAAATGTCACTGTAAATTCATACAATATGAACATGCACATACGATTAATAAGTTACACACATTTGTAGTCATGCACATGTTAGAATGACAGCCAGACATATCAATATGAAACGCATGTAATATTTAATAAACAACATGACACATACACCGATCAGCCAAACCATTAAAACCACTGGCTGGTGAAGTGAATAACATTGATCATTTTGTTACGGTGCAATGTTCTTCTGCCGAAGAACTACACTGCTACACCCACCCAAACGACATTCCAGACCAATGACACCCCCCTATTGGCAACTGCACTCCCTGATGGCAGTGGCCTCCCCAGCAGGACAATGCACCATGCCACACCACAAAAAGTACTCAGGAATGGTCTGGGGGATGTAACTAAGAGCTCAAGGCGTCAACCTGGCCTCCAAATTCCCCTGATCCCAATCCGATCAAACATCCATTGGGCATGCCAGTACCTTACCTTGCAACCCACAGGACTCAAAGGATCCTTCGACAATGCCTTGGTGCCAGACAACACAGGACACCCCCAGTGGTCCTGTTTCCATGCCTCGACAGGTCAGAGGCCCCACTGTAGATCGGACTTGACTCTGACCTATCAAGGCCCGGACAAAGGACCTCTGGGATACCGGTTTGTCCCACAGATGCTTGATCAGATTGGGATCTGCCGATACCTTGAGCACTTTGTCCGGTTCCTTGGACCATTCCTGAGCAGTTTTTGGGGTGTGGCATGGCACACTGCCTTGCTGAAGGGCTACTGCCATCAGGGGTACTGTTGCAATGAGTGGGGGCACTTGGTCTATGACAATGTTTAGGTAGGTGGAGTGCGTAAAGGGGCATCCACATGAATGCCAGGACCAAAGGTTTCCTAGCCGAACACTGCATTGTAATAAAATGATTGATGTTATTCACTTCACCTGCCAGTGGTTTTAATGTTTTGGCTGATCAGTGTATGCTTTGATACTTAAAGTCTAGTATCAGCCAAACATTATACATAACTTACTTTCTATACTTTCTAATACTTTCTATTTGAATCTACCATCAACTAACAGTCAAAAATACTGTGAGATCCGAATTTATTATAGCAGATTAATAAACATCAGTTTTGGTGCATTTAATTTAATGCATCATTCCATTAGATGGAAATATTCTGCATGTCTGCTGCATCATTTTAGACACATTTTCCCAAAATGTAACCTTACAAATTTGGTATCTTGGGAGACTCTTGGCTCTCCACCAATGTCCGAAATTAACTGTTTGGCTCACCTGCCACGAGGACAGCTATATGAAAAAATCCACCAGCCAGGCATATTTTGTACCGGACAAAATAATAAATTGCCTTTTTATGTCACATAGGCCCATAATTGTTCTTTTTCAGTACATTTTATTGTGATAATTTGGTATTATGTTGAACAAAATCCTAAAGAAGAGGCTGGGGCAAAATTTGAAGCAAAATTAATATATTTAACAACTCCTCACCATGTTTAAGATTAGATTAGTTTTGATTAAAGACATACAGAATTTTAAGTTACACGGGATGAGATTGCATATAAAAACTTAAATCGCTTAACACTTTTGTAACCAAGAGAAGTCTTGGAAAAAAACAAACTTGGAATACACTAGGGCTGCTTTCTGAAAGTCGGAGATTTTAATCAGCAGTTGGAGACCCCCTAGTCAACTGAGATTTATTCAAGTCTGATTTTTTTCATGCCAGTCAGTGTGCAGTTTACTTCTGAGGATGTCTCAGTCCCTTGATTTAACTGCAGAGTAAGAGCTCCTCGCTTTCATGCTGCTCTCCGGTACCGGCAGCTGCCTACACAGAAGAAGCTGCCCAGAGGAAGAGAGGCTTTGGCCAGTCAGGCCCTGAGATGACGTTAAAGTGGCGAATCTACAGCTCAGCGCAACTAAATACGATACAGTCTCTGACTGCTGTTTAAAATCTAGTGCACACAAAATAAAGTTTGTTGCACATTTCTCATACATGGTTATTGTAGTTAACTTGTTTATTGTATTACGTAAATGTCACTGTCATGCTGAACGTCCCGCTGAACCCCATTCAAACTTTCAAACTCTAACATTATATTGAAAGAGAGGAACAAATATATTCATATTGAACAGCCAAATCTGAATCAGATGACATAATTCTGATTCAGGTAAAGCCCTGATATATAAACCAGCAACTGCTGTGCTGCTGCCATGTTAATCTGTTAAGCATGCCACATTAACACTGCGTGCTGAAGTGAATCATTTCAGAAACAGTGCTGCAGGCTTAAGTAAGCTCCGAGATCATGCTTTGCTTTCAGCACGCACATTATTTTTGGAAACCAGAGCAGTGTTGCAAACCTTTTTGCCATGTGACCCCTCAGATGTCTACTTGTTTCCCTTTGACTCAGGTTGCAAGTCCTCAGTTGTGACCTTTATAAACAAAGAGAGAATTTAGAGATCGGGATCTTAGACCTCCAAATACAGAGCCACTGAACTAGGTGGTAAATAACAGGGAGAAGAAACAGAGCCTTTATCTTTAAAAAAATATTTCATAACTTGTGTACTTTACTGAGCAACATCTGTGGCAAAACATCAACTCACTGACACATCCTTTCCTATACAGAGAGAAAATGAGGTTGGTTGAAGCTTCACTTCTGCTGGACCGCCTATTGTGCAAGTGCACACTCCATTTTCATTATGCAGAGCTCTTGGGGCCCTTAGTTGCCCACCAGTGCATACTGTTATTCTGCTAAACACTGCACGCAGCAACAAGACCTACACATTAAAGCATAGACGTGCAAACATACAGGCCTCCTCACCAGCTATTAGCTCACATACATGTTTGTGCCTGTGTGTTATTATATTGGATGAGGGTGCGTGTATGCACAGTATATGCCTGAATATTCGTGTGCATGTGTTTTTATGGGCATCCATGCATGTACTGAAACTACATGTGGGATGTTGGGACTGTGTAATATACCCTGTGGTGCCAGAGCATCTATTCTAACTGTCCTCTTTATACTAGCTAGATCTAATTGAATCTAATTGGGACAATTAAAGTGAAATTGGACCAGAAGAATTTATTGAACCAGTTATCTGTAGTAATTAGGCAGTAATTGGCCTATTGTTATCTTTACAAGTCTCCTGGAAGGGCTGACAAAGACCCAGCACACAGACCTATAAGTGAGATTGGCACATAGTGCATAAAGAGACCCAGTCTTCCTGTTGGTGTGTGTTTCCTCCTCTCTGCATATACATGCTCTATCTGCATGTGCCTACAGTATAGGCTACAGAAGTTTGCATGTTGATGTTTTCTTGAAGGGTGTGTGTGTGTGTGTGTGTGTGTGTGTGTGTGTGTGTGTGTGTGTGTGTGTGTGTGTGTGTTTCAAAGCATTTTCACTTCGTCCTACAGCTGTACCTATTGATGTCCGGTGTGCTGGAAGTCGTCTGTGAGCAGCAAAATCAATGAGCGTCCACTCGCACATAGAGGACATCTCCCAATATTCTTTTTCACTTACACGATCTCTTCTTCTAATTGTTTGTCGTCCTTTCATTCCTACTTTTGTGCAGCTCAATCAGACCTCCTTATGCTTTCATATTGATTTATAAAAGTAAGATACTGTGATAAAAATAGAAAGAGTTACAATACACTAGGAACAAAGAAGGAAATGAGAAAATTAGATAATAAGGGTGAGTGGAAACAACACTTAGACTTTATACACATTTGGACAGAACAATAAATAAAATTGACAGTGCAGTTGTGATTGAAGCTTCTGAAGGTGCCACTGATGTCATGGATTATTGGGAGTGTAGTCTAGTTGGAGACTTCGGCCATAAAGATGTCTGCCTAACAGAACTAGATGGCATTTGGCTTGTTGTGTTCAAAGTGCCCAAAAAATACATTTTAAAATATCAACAGCAATGTTTCTTTCCAGAAATCATGACCTGGTTACTCAAGATAATCCACAGACCTTGTTGTGAGCGGTTTTATATAGGAACTATTTTCTTTTTACCAAACTATACCCACCAGCTGTGTCACTGTGCAGAAGGAAGTGTGCATCTACTCGTGGATGAGAGGTTCGTGCTTGTTACAGTCCAAGATGTAAAAAAAAAAGCGCGTCCTCCACGGCTTGGCTGTAACTTCAAATAGCTTAGTAATGAGCTAGGTGAGCTAGCAGTAGATCCATGCTTCTTCTGCACAGTGATACAGTTGCCAGGTAAACATTTTCTGAATTAGTTTGTGGTTTCAGTTGCTTGTCATAAGTCTTCATTACAGCATGATATTGATTTTGTAAATTATTGTCCCATTTAGAGTAAAAAAGACGATAAAGCAGGGTATGCTTTAGGCTGCAGCTAGTTTGTGAATAATAAGTCGCTACTACGACAAGTGTCCCCAGGTTCTCAGTCAGATCCATTCTCTTACCCAAATATGCCCTCCAAAAAACCAAGATGGCGACGGTCAAATTGCCAGACTCGAGGCTTCAAAGTGCCAGTTCACAAACAAATTGGTGACATCACGATGGCTACATACGCTTCTTTTATTCTTTTAAAGGGATAGTGCACCCAAAAATGAAAATTCAGCGATTATCTACTCACCCATATGCCGATGGAGGCCCTGGTGAAGTTTTAGAGTCCTCACATCCCTTGCGGAGATCGGCGGGGGGAGCGGCTAACACACCTAATGGTAGACGGCGCCCCAGACTAATGTCCAAGAACACAAAATTGAAACCACAAAATATCTCCAACATGCTCATCCGTAGTGATCCAAGTGTCGTGAAGCCCCGACATAAAAAGTTGTTTCGAAAAAC
>NC_065527.1:25737331-25809164 GCF_006386435.1 Epinephelus moara | reverse complement strand
TTTTTCGAAACAACTTTTTATGTCGGGGCTTCACGACATGTTGGAGATATTTTGTGGTTTCAATTTTGTGTTCTTGGACGTTAGTCTGGGGCGCCATCAGCCATTAGGTGTGCTAGCTGCTCCCCCCGCTGATCTCTGCAAGGGATGTGAGGACTCTAAAACTTCACCAGGGCCTCCGTCGGCATATGGGTGAGAAGATAATGGCTGAATTTTCATTTTTGGGTGCACTATCCCTTTAAGTCTTTGAACCATAGTAAAAACACCCCAAGAGATATTTATTCTAGAGAGTAAGATGAGTTGTTTGTTTTGCACAGTTTGTACTATGTAGTTTGGTGCATATTAAACAGGAGTTTTTGAATATGAAGCTGTCACTAAGACATTATTTAATGACTTGTATGGTAATTACAGCTGAGTGAAATAATGCAGATGAAGAATGCGTATGGCCCAAAGGCTCAGAGAGATCAAGCTGGGAAAATAAAGGTGGTGCATGCATAAGTATGCTGTCTCTAAGTGTAGAAATTCAAATCCAAAATGCAAAATGTTCCCTTAAAATACCTAATGAACTAAAACCAATTGTGAATGCCTTACTGGAGAAATGCAGAAATAGTGCACAGCAGTGCACAGGGAGGAACGCTCCTTCAAACAATAGAAGTGATGCTCCTTTATAATGGTCAAAACTCCCAGGTCGTCAAATACCGACGCCCACAGCGTGTGATATCAATGAAAGAGGCAGCCTTTAGCATCTTTATGAGACGCACCAGGCTCTTAGCTAACTCCAATGTAAACTTATTCGCAGCAATACTTGACATTTAGAACAACAGATGTGGTGAAAGGAGCAAGAAAGTCACCATAGGGTGGGAGAGGGGAGGTGGCTGGGTCAAACAAAACTGGACTTTTACCTAAGAGACTGCCGTTCGTTTACTGTGTGAAACTAAAAGTCAGTGTTGTTACGTACCTATCTCTCGTGTGAAACCAAAAGTTACCATTGTTTCGATGTAACGTTGCATAGTTTATGTATGGTTGTTGCACACATCAGTCATGTGGTGTATTTTTGTCACATTACGTAACAAACATACTCATTTTAATCCAAGACATTCAACTGGTTTTGTTGCCTAAACCTAACCACAATCATTTCACAACATGTGTTACTGTGTTTCAGCTATGCGTGACGTCGATATACCAAAGGGTGCCCTTTAGCGTCACTATCAGACCCTGAGGGGAGTGACAAAGCATCGGTATTTGACAGCCTGGAAATAAGAGCAGGTTTTAAAATACCTTTTAAAATTAAAGTTCAAATGGTGATGACCTTGTTTTACTGCATCCATTGGCTTGTTTTGCTTTTTGTCACCTTACTGCACTTATGGCGAGGAGGAATTGTTACAGGGTCCAATAACTCTTTCAATGAACATACAAACATGTGAGTGTTTATCATGTTAGACAGACTTTGAAAATCTAAATCAATCCCTTTACTGTGAACTCTGTCATCCCAACCTCCATATGTTTGAACCTGGCAACACATGTAGAGGCAGGGTGTCTTATGCAACCTTGCTGAAGCTGCATGAGGCCACTTCTGTAGCACAGAGTCACAGCTGGGGGACAGACTCACAGTGGCGCCTGCGGCTCAACTGCATTGAGGGACAGAAAACTCCCCACCAACTTCACTGTTTCTCTTTTTGTCACTTAGTCCTTTCTCCACGTATCCCCATATTTCCTGTCTCACTGTGGCTAAAGATACATCCGCCTACCACCCTCTATGCTCACCTACTGCCTTTTATTTTTGTCAGTGTGCCCCTTCAGTCCTTCTTTCACTTGCTTTCTCTCCCTTCACATCTTCCCAGCGCCGACTGTTTCAAGACAAAAACACCTCCAACCTTTTGTTTCTTTCTTTCTTTTGACTCCTGTTTTGCTCGGTCTGTTCTTCCCTGAGGATTCTTAGTCAGGAGCTGCCTTAGGTAGCTTCCCCATCAGGGTGCTCCCTACCTCCCTTCCTTCCTCCCTCCCCTTCTTCCTCCTCCCTCCATTTTCCTCACTATTCCATCTTATCCCCATGGGATCCCCGGCCCTTAATTATTCATTGTAATTTGTAGATTAATTCTGCATGGCTACCTCCCTCCTCAGACACACACACACACACACACACACACATACACGCACACATATATCGTCTCTCTGTCTCTTTATTCCTCTACTGTGCTCCACCTCAGGCACCCCTCCACTACTTACCTCATCTCTCTCTTTATCCTGCCTTTCTTGTCTCTTTCTCGTCTACCATCTCTACTTCTTTCTTCTCTCCATCTTTCGTTCGTTCATCTATAATCTTTCTCTTCCTCTTCTGTTGCTTACTACACCTTTCTTTTCTTCTCTCTCTCCTTTTCTCCCTCTTTCTCTCCTCTCAGCTCTCCTCTCTTGGTTTATACTAGTCTCCGTTTTTTCTCTCTCCATCTTTCTTTACCTATACATCCTTTCCTCTCTCCCTCCCTCCCTCTCTCGTTCTCTCCCCTCTCCCTCCTGGTGACAGGTTCCATTATCATGTTTCTCACGGCTCGCCTGCTCTCCTCCTGATGGATGACCTCACGCGAATATTAATTTACTGTAGCATTAACAATATCACATCTTATTCTACACTTACCTCCTCTCCCCCCACCTTTCCTCTCCTTCTCTCCCTCCCTC
This sequence comes from Epinephelus moara, assembly GCF_006386435.1. Lineage (NCBI taxonomy): Eukaryota > Metazoa > Chordata > Actinopteri > Perciformes > Serranidae > Epinephelus > Epinephelus moara. Next base: position 25,806,494 of record NC_065527.1, on the reverse strand, counting down.
TCTACCTGCTCTACCCTCCAAACACCCTTCAGCCAGTTCTCTCATTTTCTTTTGTCACTCCGCTCCCTCTCTCCTACTCTCTTCTCATGTCTTCATCTCTCTCTGCACTTTGGCGAAAGTTTGCTCTCCTCATTCAAAGTAAGCTCCTTCATATTATTGCATATATGCATTCAAAAAAAAAAAGTATCTTTACCAATTGAGCAATTCTGTTAACTCACTGCAGGTTATCATCTTTCCATTTTGAATGCTAAGGCAAGCTTCACACAAACACAAAGCTATACTGTATGTACACTGCAGGATAACAATATTAACTTGAATGGCATTCACAGAGGCCCCGTGAAATTCCTCTTTCTGAAGCCAAACGTTGAGGCAATCTACATAATTCATGCATCGCATCATGACACGCGATGCATAATGGAAGTGTTGAGTGAAAGGTGCTTGCACGTTATATAGATCGGCAGTGTGAACGGAGACGCTGTTGACATGAGAGGAGATGGAGGGAGGAGATGGAGGAAAGATGCGGAAAAGATGAGCGCTGATGAATGCGAACACAACGGGCCGTTGGCTCCGCCACTCATTGCTCATATGCTCTTTATCCGCTGCTTTCTCACGCTACCTCTTCTCTCTTTTCCACCACCTTCCCCCTCTTTCTTACTCTACTTTTCCCTCACGCATTACAACCATTTCTCTCTCCCTTCCTCTCCCTGTGTTCTCCAAATCCCACTTTTTATCCCATCATCTCTCCCCCTGTCTTGAGAGGCTCATGTACACAGTATTTATCATCACCTGTCTAAGTTCATTTTATCCAGAGGACTCATCTCAGGGCTTGGCTGCTGCTGCTCTGAATCAAGCCAGCCAAGCCTATCCTAACTCACAGAAGCAGATAAATACAGTATAATTTTATTCAGATTAGACCTGTTCTCTGGTTAAAGTTGGGTGGAGCTGAGCTGGGAATTTGCAGAGGTCATTAAACTCCTTGTAAGAGTAATAAAGGTGTAAAATGTTCCGCCCTTACAGGTGCAATAAAATGATCAGGAGAGCCTGGGAGATGTCAATCATGCATAGTCTGTGCATGCCTACACAGTTCTTAGAGGAACTCCAGTGTGTGCTGTAAAGGACAGGTACAGGATAACACGCATAACAAAATCTTTGCAGTGGTTCTCATCTGCACTGCAAGAGATTTTGGCTAATTTTGCATAACTGTGCAGGAATTACAAGCATGGAGAAATAATGTTTTAGGAACCAGTGTCTCTCTTTTGATATTTTGCAACCTCACTGAAAAGTAAAGATTAAAAAGAGTGCAAACTGTCTTGTTAAGAACATGGGAGGGCAATTTCTAACTTTGAAAACCCACACACAGCGAGGTGCAAACCAATGTGAGCTTTAATTTTAGCCCATAAAAGAAAAAAGCAACAAAGCACTGAAAGAGAATTTTTTGTAAGAACATAAAAGAAAAAAGGTCCACATCTTTTGCCATGAATCTCGTACCGTGCTTGGGTAGGCTATGATTGCCCCCCGTCTCCACTCCCTTGCCGCTCAGCTTTCACAGTTGTAATGCTGTTCTGTACCTGCGCTCTCCGCCTCCTGCCACAGCACCGACTGCAAGTCGATGGCAGCAGTGAAGCCACATCTGGGTCTGTCTGCGAGGCAACAGTATTAAACTGAGACCGGTTTATGACCGATTAAATGTTGTGTTAAATAGCAGTCCACTCACGTGTTTTGGTACAGTTGGTGTTCATACCTTATGCATACCGTACCAGAGTACACATGAACATTTCTCAAGGCACCTTTCAAGTGAATACGGATCAGCTCATGCTCCAGGGTATGATACACAGTGTTCACACTAATCAAATGAACTAAACTTTGGGGTTGAATGTACTCGGATCCAGACTCACGTCCTTGATGTGAAAGCTCTCTTAGGCCATGTTTACACAAAAACGATCCACTGAAAACAGAATCATTTCTCAACTTCGTTTTGAAAAAAGCTCCACGTTTAGACGACAACATTTGACAACAATCGCCGTGCACACGGATCCGCAAAAATGAACAAAAACCCTGCAGTATACATGCCAGGCCAGTAGTTGGCGTTGTGACGTTTACGCTTCCTACCACAGAGCGGTGATGTATAAACACACAAAATGGCAACCGCATGAACATTTGTCTGGACGGAAGACGAGGTGGAGTTGCTACAGTAAATCTACACTATGATGGGGAAGTGTTGATAAATTCAGTAGGGTGAGCAGCACAAGCAGAGTTCAGGAGTCCGCCATTGTTGTTGTGATGGTCGACTTTCTCGTGCATGCCAAGTGACTGGAAGCGTAATGCGCATGTGCGAAAAGTCTCCGTTTTCAGAGGAACTGCATATTGCAGGTTTACATGACAGCGGAGACGGTGCCGTTTACAAAAAATAGCACTCTGGAACCCGTTTTCAAAACGTTGCGTTTTCCAAAACGCAATTAAAGTTTTCAGTTGAAATCTTTGTCGTATAAACGGGACCTTAGTTGGATGCTCTGCCCCAACAATTAAACAAGAAACATAGTTGTATGCTTTCCCCCAAAAAGATGCTACGGAGGAAAAAAAAGATGGAGGCTATAATGAAAAAGTCACCTTGATCATTTTTACATCATTTTATGTGCACCTAACAAACTGACTAATCTGCTGATGCATTTTACCGTGAAGCCTTCATCGCAGCGTACTGCTCATGACATCAAAGGACAAAAAAAAGACACAACATTTCATCAACAATCATCTATTTTTTCCACACCTAAAAGCATACCTAACATTTTCTGCTTTCTGATCAAATTCCAGCTTGTCCCACTTGTTCACTACAATTGACAGAAATTCTAAAGTATGAGAGCCTGTGGTTTGAGTAATAATGCACACATTACAAATCCCTGCTGAGCAGATTAAATCTAATTCTAATATAATTTACATTACGTATTTAGATGATAATACCGTCAGCCCCTATATACATCTGCCACAAAGTTAAACAGCACACACGATAGACCACACACACTGGAAAATGTTGGCTACTTTGAGGGAAATGAGGAATAATTTCTCTGTATTTACTTTACTCTTCCCCTCTTATTCACTTCATGTGTCAAACCGTGTGACAGTTTTAGTGATGACCTTTCAAGCCAATGAATTTACTGCTGAAGATTACAAAGGATTTTAAGAGACAACACAAATAACAAACATGACAGTTTGATGGGTAAAAAGAGTCCCAAATGGATTATTAGTGAGAAAAGTAGAAGCTAAAATAATAGGACTAAGTGCTGCGTGTGTATTTGTGCATGTGGGTGTGCAAGAGAAAGAAAGAAGGAAAATCCAAAGCCGTCATGTGACAGTAAGAAAAGCTGTCTGTGTTAATACTGCAGTGACAGGTACAGTATAGAGCAGTGTGATTTATCAGATGCAAAAGTAACAGATGCATGAAACAGAGCCGCAACTCAGTAAATAGAGCATGTTATTGAATATAACATAGAGGCTCTTCATTAGGTTCGTGTGAGGTAATGTGCACAAAACCATCCATTAGGCACGGAAAAAGTGGATTGGACAGAGAAAGCAAAGTTAGACCTGAGTCAGCTATTACAAGGTTGAGTAAACAGCTCACATTGGTCCGGCACTCTGCAGTTTGTCTAAAATTAAACCTAAAAGCACAACCACAATGCAAAGTGGCCCAGCAAAATTCACCCATGTCTCTTTGCATAGTTTGGTGCACAAGGGACAACATGCAGAGCTAGCTGGTGAGCTAATGCACCAGTTAGTCAGTTACAGTAGTCCTTACAGCCTCTTTCCATTTTCTCTGTACTGTTAAAGGGATAGTGCACCCAGAAATGAAAATTCAGCCAATATCTACTCACCCATATGCCGAGGGAGGCTCTGGTGAAGTTTTAGAGTCCTCACAACACTTACAGAGATCCGAGGGGGAAGTGGGTAGCAGCACAACTGCACACCTAATGGCTGACGGCGACCCAGATTAAAACGTCCAAGAACACATAATTGAAACCACAGAATATCTCCATACTGCTCGTCCGTAGTGATCCAAGTGTCCTGAAGCCCCGACATAAAACGTTGTTTGGAAAAACATCATTTAAACTCTGTTTTTAGCCTCACTGTAGCCTCACGTGTGCATGCTTGCGTGAGACCAGCAAAAGCACGTGAACACACATGAAGGCGGTGCCCATGTCTCACGGTCTCGCGCAAGCGCACACACGTGAGCACGGTCCACAGAGAGGCAGTTAGAGCTACAGGCTACAATGAGGCTAAAAACAGAGTTCAAATGACGTTTTTCCAAACAACTTCTTATGTCGGGGCTTCAGGACACTTGGATCACTACGGACGAGCAGTATGGAGATATTTTGTGGTTTCAATTATGTGTTTTTGGACGTTTGAATCTTGGGCGCCATAAGCCTCCATAAGGTGGAGTTTTGTTGCTACCTCCTCTCCCCTTGGATCTCCGCAAGTGTTGTGACGACTCTAAAACTTCACCTGATCCTATAGTATGGAGATATTTTATGGTTTCAATTATGTGTTCCTGGACGTTTTAATCTGGGTCGCCGTCAGCCATTTGGTGTGCAGTTGTGCTGCTACCCACTCTTCCCTTGGATCTCCGTAAGTGTTGTGAGGACTCTAAAACTTCACCAGAGCCTCCCTAGGCATATGGGTGAGTAGATAATGGCTGAATTTTCATTTTTGGGTGCACTCTCCCTTTAACCTTTACTTCTCCTGGCATTTTGTTCTCAAGATTGTACGAAATTTAATCCAATAAAGAGCTATTACAGAGGAAATGAAAGTTCTCTAAGCTAGCTAGCTTGCTAACGGTCAGGTAGCAAACTCATGAGCTTTGGTGCTACCAGGACAATCTCAGAACCCATCAGCGATCTTCTGACAACTATGAAGCCAATATTTTGGAAGGTATGGTTTAGTCAGAGGAGATCCAGGTTTAGTCTTCCTCTTCCATGCGCTGGTCATTATTTACAGCTTGATTAGCAAATTGAGACAACATTTTGGCTGATCTCTATAAACAGATATCTGCATATGAATGCAGATAAAATAGGAAAAAGCTAATAGAAAACTACACAGTCCTCAGATGATAGCTGATGGGTTCTGAGATTGCATTGCGGCCAATGCATGCTGCTTCTTTTGCTCTCTTTTGACTTTTAACCTGCTGTTCAAATATGATCGTGAAATACTATCTGGACTGCAAAAGTACAACAAACAGAAACCAGAATGCTTCTGAAACCAAAATCTTGTATTGTTTCCTACAGATCCTGCATACATATGAGAAATGTTTATAGAGATTACCACCGGGCCAGTCAATTCACATGGTTGATTAAAGAGATGTGTTTGTACCACTGACTCCCGTTTCATAAGTGCAAACCATTCCTTGTGGAGCAGTTCATACTTCGACAAAGAAGGTTCAAACGAACTGGATTTTGCAACTAGCTGCTAAAAGACTGTTTGCCATCTGCCGTTTGTGGGATTTCACTTTGTCCCGTGAGCAAATCCAATGATTGTGGCTATTTCATTCAAGTTAAGTTGACGTTGCTGTGAAATTGTGCCACTTTAAATGCTGGTGTGACCGGGCCTTTACTCATAGTTATCTATCTAATGAGTGTGAGCAGCACAGGAGTATGATCAATTGTTTTTGTCCTTCCAAATAATTCAGCATGATTAAATTATATTGTTTTTGATCTATTTCGATTTCATGTATTCATTTTTCATAAGAGACTGTGATAAATGCTCAGTATTAGTCATATTATTGCAACAAACATCATAAAACCTGAAGCACAAAACATCTGCTTTACACTGTGTGATTAATTCTATCAATGAAGTCCATCAAACCCATTTTTAATACATGATGAACTGTTTTGAAAAGTTTGCTCTCTTGTCTGGCAGCAAGTCGTCTGAAGGACATTAGATCTTACGTTGACAATATGTACTTCTTGCTGTCTGCTGTATAATGCCAAGGACAGTGTCTGCAGTATTAATGCAGGATGGATGCAGGATAAATGATTGAGTACCTCAATAACAGGTACTGCATCACCTTTGTCCAACATGTGAAAAAGTTTCTGCATCCTTGAGCGACTATTCTGCTTCAGACCTAAGTGTCTGTTAGTGTTACCGCCAGCCTTTATGTACCGGAGGTAGCAGACATATTGTACTTTATAACCAAAGTGCAGACAAAGCTCAGCACTAAGCAAAGAGAGGATTTGTAGAATTGATTACGGGTAAATCAGATGTGTTTTTATATAAATGTTCAAATGAATGCACCACCTGTGTTAAGTGTCTGTTCTCCTGTTAAGCTGTTTCCTATTGGTGCATTCGATTCTTTCTTTTCTTTCATTTGTTTTCGCTTTGTATATTGTCACTCCACTGAAGGGAATTCATCACTAAAACTAATTTGGCTCTTGTAGTGTGTGTAATTCTTGAGTGCAGTGACTAAAGCATTGTGCTTAAGTGAAAGCAGGTGCAATAGGCACAGATGAGTGAGAGCAATTTCAGAGTTACATTCAAGCCACTGGGTTGTCAGCTGAGATTCAGTGCTCCTGTTCCTCTAGACTATTGGCTGAGACAGCAGACAGATACACTCACAGGCTGACACACTTGAACCCACTCGCACACACTCGTATGCAAAGGCAGTGCGCACTTGTTTGCTTCCTTTAACTGTGAGTGGCTCAGAAAAGCAGTCTGACATTTGCATAGCTTTTAAACGCAGTTAATTATGTATGTGTCATGTGGCACACAAAACATATGCAGCCTGACACATACATGTAAAATATTTCCGTTTGACACCCACACAGCATCAGACTGAGAGTTTACCCTGCAGCAAAAACCTGTCCTCCCTCCCCGAGCACTCGCTGGACAGAGACTCTTCTTCACTCCTGCTCACTGCGTCTGACAGATTCAGACTGAGGAGAGCAACTTAAAGCAACACTTACACCCTCCTCTGGGTAAAACGCCATCCAATGGAAGGGACAGACTGCAGGCCCACTGGGAAACGGTTTCATTTTAACTGTCCCCGACGGAGAGGATGTGCTGTTGCATGTTCCTGACAGCACAGGGATCTCAGCCTGACTTGGGCCTTGAAGGTTACAACTATTTCAACTGTTAGCCGATCAGAGCAGGTGTTCAACAGTGTCAGTAACCAACAAACAGCATTGTTTTGTGGTAGTGGGTAAATCTCGCTTGAAAGGTTGCCTAGCATGGCACAGAGGAATAAGCTATTTGCAGTACTCATTAGTAAAATCCAACAAGTCCTCACTCTTAGCTTATCAGCTACATCAGTGTGGTCAGTTGCCCTTCACATTAAAATATGAAGCTCTAGGGACCCCTCCAGTGTCAGTGTTGGATGCTTAGGGACAGTGTGACAATTTCTGCTCATAACATGCACAGTGTCTTTCAAAATAAACTTCTGTGTTCACAGGAAATAGAGATGTTGTCACTATAACTGCTTTAGGTTTAAGCAACAAAACTACTTGGTTAGGTTTAGAAAAAAGATCATAGTTTGGGTTCAAGTGAGTATGTTTGCAACGTAACTCTAAGATAGAGTTGGTAACTTTTATAGAATTAACTTTTTGTCATATGTGCTTAAACTTACACTGCGTCCACACAGAAGTACTTCTTCTTTCTTCTTCTTCTTTCGGCTGTTCCCCTTTAGAGGTCGCCACAGCAAATCATCTGCCTCCATCTAACCCTATCCTCTGCATCCTCTTCTCTCACACCAATTGACTTCATGTCCTCTTTCACTACATCCATAAATCTCCTCTTTGGTCTTCCTCTAGGCCTCTTGCCTGGCAGTTCCAACCTCAGCATCCTTCTACTGATATATTCACTGTCCAAACCATCTCAGTCTGGCCTTTCTGACTTTATCTCCAGAACATCTAACATGAGCTGTCCCTTTGATGTATTCATTCCTGATCCTCGTCACTCCCAAAGAACCTCAACATCTTCATCTCTGCTACCAACCACACAGAAGTACATGGAAAAAATAGGTTCCTCCTCCCACTTCTATGCTTCTAATGCATTCGCTAGAATCTAATGCAGCTCACTGAAAACAACCAGTCACACTCTCTAAGGCCAGTGTTACTCAAAAAAGTAATGTATTACACATTACACATTACTTAGGGAAAAAGTAATCCCTTATTTTAAGTGATTACTCCCTGGAGAAAGTAATTAGTTACAATACTCATTACATTACTAGTTACTCTGTAAAATTGCCTGAAATGCATTGTCATTTGCCAGTTAACGATATAGCATTAAGCCTTACATATGTGTAACAATCCTAAGGCAGGTATAGTTAACTAGATGGATATACCCAGTCGGCTTCACGAGGGGGCACCAAGGGGCAGTGCCCCACCCCACCCCCCCCACCACTTCATTCACTGTGCCCCCTCACTTGTATAAAAGCATATGTTTTCTCCCATCAGTGTAATTGTAGCGATGACTGAAATCCATTATGCTATTAGGGTGTTATGATTATATTACTTGCCCACTGCCCCACAGTCATTTAGTTCATTTTTGCATATCAGCGCTACATTCAGCGAATAAAAAAAACTTGAATTTGTAAAATACTAAGCGTGTTATCATATAAACTGGAAGTGTGCGGTCCCTTTGCGCACAGAGTAGTGGAGTGAGACGTCTGTCCTCGCTCGTGCTATCTGCTGTAAACACATGAAGCTGCTCCCATGTCTCCCGGGTCTCGGTGATTGTTTGTGGCAGAAACTCTCCCATCCTTTGGCTCTTCCCCCGCATCTGTGTTCGCCGCTGACCGGCTGGACACTGAGGACGACCCGTTGGCAGCAGCCTGAAGCCTGTCGTCACTTACTCTTAAGTAAGGGGAAGATCTAATGATGAATTTATGTAACGCAAGTAACAACTTAAGTGTTTGATTAGTAACTGAAATGTGATTACTGCATTTAGGGACAGTAGTGTCTTACACTACTCATTACTGAAAAAAAGCCATTGTTGGTGGTAACGCGTTACACCCAACACTGTCTAAGGCAGCTGTCAGTCATGTCAGTCACTGATTGTGAACCGTGTTCAAACTGTCAAACTAGGCAGCGCTTATCAAATCAAGATTCTGTTACTGCATTGCCTGTTTCTCATTTCAGATGTTTTCAGAAACATATTTTAGTGTACTGTTTAGCTGCAAAATTAAAACTTTGGTAAGGCTGGTGGGCGGTGCTTGGTACTTCTGTTTAACTTTCTCATTGGTGAGAAGTAGGCAATGCGGTAATTCAGTGCTACCCAGTTTTATAGTTTGACTTCGGTTCAAGAGCAGAATATAATATAAATATTTTTATAAGTTACAACCAGAGCTTTAAGTAAGTTACCAAGTATGTCACATGATGTATGTAACATATATCACATGGCTTAATACATAATGTAGGTTAGAAATAACCCTCAACACTGTTTGTTTGACCCAATCACTACCCCTCCCTCCTTCCCAATCTAGTCGGCCTCCTTCTCTCCCTTTATACTACGTCATTGCAGTGGATGGGTTTACCTTAAAAATAGCTGAAAGCTCAGTATGTCTCATACAGATGCTGAAGTGTGCCTTGCGCGTCGTATTGATGCCCTGGGAATGAGAACAGGCTGTGAGATCTGAATTGTCTTGGTCTCTTCATGGGATGTATTGACAATAAAAAATGTACAAAAACATCAGTTGTATCTTACTATATAATGACGAAAACTCTGTCTGTGTGTCTGTCTGTGTCTCTGTTCCACGTTTTACTCCTCACTGACTTGGTCAATCCATGTGAAATTTGGCACAGTGGTAGAGGGTCATGGGAGGATGCGAATGAAGCAATAGTATATCAACTGGCCAAAGGGGGGCGCTATAGCAACCGATTGAAATTGCAAACTTTGAATTGGCATATCTCATGCCCCGTATGTCGTAGAGACATGAAACTTTGCACAGAGATGCCTCTCCTCATGAGGAACAAATTTAGGGACCAATATCTAAAGTTCCCTCTTGGCAAAAGTTGGAAAACAGACTAAAACTGAGCTTCTATAAGGCAATGAATATTGCGGAGGGTGTGGCTCATCACTTAAAGGTGTATAACATCTCAAGGGTTTCACCGATCACCACGTAACTTTGTAGGCATATGACCACACATAATCTGAGGGGACCCCTCCATTATTGACCCCATCAAAAAAAACGGGGGCGCTTGAGAGCTAATTTCTTATCTACGCCTAACCGCCATATCGATTTTCACTAAACTTGGTAGATATGTAGAACAGGACGCCTCAAGGTGACTGGAGAAATTTAACATGGCAACTGGGTGGCGCTTTAACAACAGAAAAATGCTTAAAAATGACTAAAATGACTCCCCCTGTGGCCCAATGTTTTGGGGGTTTTTTCTAATTTTTGGTATGACTTAGTCATGGTATGGTATGCTGTACATAATCACGGAAACTGTCAGTGTGTCATTCTGTCGGTCAGTCATTCTACCAGTTTTAAGTCAATACAACATATAAACACTTTAACTATCTGCCTTTCAACGTGCTACCTCAACTACTAATGTACAGTTTTAGCCCACTAACTATCCCACTATTGGCAATGGTACTACTGTACTTTCAATAAAGCAATCGTACTATCAAATTCACAAAAACTCTGTCTGAATACATTGTTCTTCTTATTGGGTTCAGTTGACTATTTAATCTGCAATTTCCTATGACCTGTATCCCAAACACACACCATGTGAAACTGTGCGTGGGCAACTGTGCACTCAGTGGGTATGGACTAGGCTAGTATAAAACAGTGAAACAAAAAAGAAGGATTTCAAAATCCCATTTGCTCTGACAACACCAACCATTTTTAGTTTTTGCCCAATTTTTCTGTAAACTTTCCATAATTGCAAGATTTGCTGAGCTGTGTTTGTTCAGAAAGACTTAAATTTTAACTATGGTATATCATAGCTACATACATTTTAGAGCAGTAACACATTTTGGATATGCACCAACACAACATTAGGAGTTAAAATCTGTTAATTTGCTCTGTTAAACATATCTGGGTATTTTTCAGTTAGTAAGATATGCCAGATGCAAAAAGCCTCCACTCCGACACGTCATGGGATATTAATGCTGCAACAGGTTTGACATTAAGCTGACACATTAAGAAGGTCGGTAACAGGTGTTAAGTGCCTACCATTCTTTGTAGTACCCCACGGCTGCGATTGGTTTTGGCATGATCCACTGAGCAAAACTTCCCTGCTGGGAGTAACGCAGGGTGACGGCAGGTTGCTTCGACTCAACTGGTGTGAGTGCTGCAGTGACTGTTGTATGGTTCAATGTGACGGTCCAAATTGTCAGCGGACGTACATTGTACATGCCAGCACACACACCCACCCACACACACAGATACACAGCACTTCTTTGGGCTGACAAGATCACCCAGGACAGTCGTAATGGCCACTCCAGGCCATTACTTCGCTAAACCCCAGGGAGAGCAAACAGGATGATAAAAACATAAGAGCAATAGAAAACCTGAGTGAGTGTGGGTGGAACGAGAGAACGTAATACTGATATATTTTCTAAATCGATTGATGCCTGAGTAAATGTCCAATTAATCTGTTTTATGATAGCAGGATGAGCTCTGCGGGATGAAATATGTATGAGGGTCCTTCAGACAGCTCTGTGTTTAAAAATTCTTTTCATCCTACGCCCTGAGGAAGTGTGGCAGATTAGTCTTTGTGTGTGTGTGTGCGTGTGTGTGTGTGTGTGTGTGTGTGTGTGTGTGCATGTGTGAGTGTGTGCATGTGGTTGGGTGTACTTCATACCTCCCTCTCAGACCTCTAGGAAGCTCTCGCTCAGGGATACAAGCTCAGAGGGGAGTGGGCTTCGTTCCCGGATACACAGTAAACATAACTGTAAACATGCATAAATGGGCACATTAAGCATGTGAACCATCCATCTTCAGAAACATGCAAACACATGCAGACAGATACAAACACACTCAAAACATGTGCTCAAGTTCCTCCAAACAAGGATGGTGCTGCTACCCGTAATACACACCGCACTGAAAACAATTACTTCCACACACACACAGCTGAGCAGGAGCAGAGTCTCAGGCCGAGTGATCAATCGACCTTGATTTCATCTAAAGCCAATAATGGGAGAGGATCCAGCGGCTGTGTGGGCAGGGTAATCATTGTGTTTAGTTACACCACACCGCTATCTCCCCTGGGCTTTCTACTGCTGCACACACTTGTTTGTGTGTGTGTGTGGGGCCCGTATACACTGTGTTTGTCTGTGTGTCACTGTACAGAATTGTGTTTCTGGTTAAGCTTCTCTTGACCACGTGCTCCTGCCTCTTACAACACGATTATGTTCTGCCTCAATGTGACTGGCCACAAAAATCTTGAGATACTTCAGAAGTACTGATGGACATGGATGTATGTAAGAGGTGCAGAACACTTCCATTCACATGCAGTAGCTGTAGTTCAACTTAAGTGTCGATGAGGAGAGGATGCAATTAAGGCTAATGGAAATGCATGGCGATTTTATTTTATCGCTATGCAGTTCGGTTGAGTTTGTGCAGCACTACAAATATCTAGAACTGAAATTGATGACCTTCAAGCTTCAAGTGGATGCCGGGTGTAGAAAAGCCCAGCAGCGCATGCACTTTTATCATAATCGTCAAAGTTTTAATTCTGACAACACCTTCTTGAACATGTTTTATTTTCGTTTTACTCGAATCCGTCCTCATATTCTCCTTCGTCAACTGGTACAGGTTATTTTACCTCAAAAATAAAAACAGATATCAGGGTATCGCCAAAGTGTGCAGGAAAATTGCAGGTATGACCTTGAATGACCTTCCTCATCTGCACTGGGTTTGGACTTTGAAGAAGGTCCAGTAAATCCTGACTTACCCTAGCCCTGATATAAGCACTGCTTAGCGCCAATTGCAGGTAGATTTTCTGTTTGGCAAGTAAATCTCGGAAGGCTCTATGCCACACTGGTGGGTAAATGCTTGAACCAAAAAAGTCATGGAATAAAAAACTATTTTGCTGCTCCTCTGTTGTCAGCAGACATGGGGGAAAGTCACACATGTGCAAGTCACAAGCAAGTCTCAAGTTTTTACCTTCAAGTCTCAAGCAAGTCCCAAGTTAGTTGTGGTGAGAATCAAGCAAGTCAAGTCGAGTCATTGCTCAGGTCAAGCAAGTCACAAGTCAAGTCATATGTCACATACAGCTAACATCTACTCACGATCCGCTAGCTACATGTCCTCTGACTATGCTATGAAAAAGTCTGGTCTCTGTAGGCAGCCCAGGCTCCGCAAATGGCAACAAAAACATTTGGCTCCAGGCTGCACCAGCCAGCCAGCGCAAGACCAGCGAAAGCAAGCACACACACGTGAATGTGGTGCCCATGTCTCACGGTCTCACGCAAGCATGCACATGTGAACGCGGTGCCCAGAGAGGCAGTTAGAGCTACAGGCTAAAATGAGGCTAAAAACAGAGTTCAAATGACGTTTTTCCAAACATCTTTTTATGTCGGGGCTTCAGGACACTTGGATCACTATAGACGAGCAGTATGGAGATATTTTGTGGTTTCAATTATGTGCTTTTGGACGTTTGAATCTTGGGCGCCGTCAGCCTCCGTTAGGTGAAGTTTTGCTGCTACCTCCTCTCCCCTTGGATCTCTAAGTGTTGTGAGGACTCTAAAACTTCACCTGATCCTCCATCGGGTGCACTATCCCTTGAACAGGTGTGTAAATCCAGGGTAACTAGCAGCTATTGCTCGTTTTTGACAGAGTCACGGAGGACAGGGGGGGGGGGGCGAGCTAGCTCCGTTGTGTGTGATAACATTGTTGAACGTAAACAGAAGTGACACCCAATGGTGCTTAGCGCGCCTTTAATATTGAATTAAAGCCAAATCCTTTGGAGTCATCTGTCTCAAGTCAAAGTCAAGTCTCAAGTCATGAATACAAAGTCAAATGTCAAGTCTTTTATCAACGTTAGTCAAGCAAGTCATCATATTTGCGACTCAAGTCTGACTTGAGTCAAGTCATGTGACTTGAGTCCCCCATCTCTGGCTGTCAGTGTCGGAATTTGACACACACACACACACACACACACACACACACACTGCAGATATGTTTTTATGTCTAACCAGTTCTACGAAGTGCTGCTCCATATGGGACATCAGCTATTCAGTTAAACTATCACTTGCTGCTGCTCTGTTGCTAGCTACAGCTAGGCTAATGTGCAGCTGAGGGTTATGAGTTGTGTTCATAGTTATGTAGGTATTGAAATAATAACACGCAGGCTCTGAAGTCTGAACCGAGACGGCAAACTCTTTATTGCCTCCTACATTGTCAAAGGCAGCACATTACAGCTTTTATAATAATGAAGCAATTTATTATTTTGGTCTGTAAGAAAATATGCATGGCAAGTGCTGTTTATTTTTTAACCTACCAGTCCCCTTGGCTGGTAAGTTCATTTCAGACGCTGTCCTAGCAACCTCCTATCCAAGGAGCCTCAAGTGGCTCCTGTGGCCGCAGATACAATCTGTTAAGATGTAGGACAAATAGGCTTAAAATTGATTTGTCCCAGCTGCCATTGGCCTTTTAAATTCTATAGCTCAGTGTGATCTTAATACTGAAATGTATTTGCATTTATTGTTGTTTGTTGATTATGTGCTTATTAACTGGCTGTGTAACACATTGCCCGTAGGGGATAATAAAGATAATCCTTGACATTGTGTTTTGTTCTGTTTTTATGTTTTCTTGTTGAGTTATGTATTTTTGAGGCACATCTGGCAAAGCAAACTTTTACATAGTACAATTCATACACAAGACACGTTGAAAGAGCTTTACAGACATCGAAACTTAAAAAGGGATCGGAAACTAAGTCAACAGGAAATGTGTTTTTTTAAGACAGAGTTGAGGCACACCTGAGATCATATGCAAATTATGCATATGCAGCACTTTTCCCCTTCTTCCTCTGTAGATGCAGCATTGCCATATTGCTACCATACCGTCACTGCCTCCACTTCACCAGAAATCACATGTGTGTGTGTGTGTGTGTGCGTGTGTGTGCAGAAACACATTAATTCATCACACCAACATAAATGACATCTTAGTTCATCTTAGGCAGCTCTGACATGTCATAATGTGCCAAATGTTCTTTTAACTTTGTAATCTTGTTACACCCTCTTTATATTCACATTACATAACACTCACATAGCACCAGCTGGAAACACACACTGATTTTCGTTGCAGATTTTTTGCAGAATTGCTTCAAATGTGCAATAAAAATATAAAGTACCTTGTGTTGTTTGTTCCTGCTCATGTTTACATCCTTTAAAGGCTTGTGCTTTTGTGTGTGTTTGAGGTGTGGGAGTACATGTGTTCTTACTTGTGTTTGTTCATGGGATGTGCAGAGCTACCTAATGTGTGTTTGCAAAAGAACATGGACGGTCTTCCGAGGCTTAAATAAAGACATAATGCCTGAAGGAGAGATTGATAAACACAAGGGTAACATTGTGCACTGTTTTAGATAAATAGAGAAGCATCTCAACAATAACGCAGCTGAAAAACATGATTCATCGTCCAAACAGTAAAGGTGTTAAGTAGCCTTTGATGGGCAAATTATTGTCCATCGAAGGCTACTGCGATGGACAATAATTTGTTGTTGATCTTAGTGTCTTCTTCTCAAAAAGAGTATTTTATGTCACATATTATCTATCCATTAGCTACATCCGCTTTGTATTAACTGTCTTTGGGAGGATGGAGCCGATGCTAGCTGACATTGGGTGAGAGGTGGGGTACCTCCTGGACTAGGGATGTCAACGATAATCTGTTAATCTGTTAATGGCCAGGAATATTTTTGTGTGGTAACCTGTGTCAGTCTGTAGGCTAATTTTCTCCTCTTCAATTTACTGCACTGCGCACCAACCTGGTTTGGTGGGAGCTAGTTAATGGCACTGCTCATTTGGCGATTACTACTAGTAATGCCATTCCCACCCAATGGTGCGCCCACTCTAGTTTCCCCACAGGTCGCCTGGTTGAGTACTGTAGGTGGCTCAATTTTGAGCACCCTTAACGGTGTCAACACGGCTGGTGGTGCTAACATAGTTGACAGTTTTAAAGGGATTTTTTTGCTGCTCAAATTTAAGCTGCCTATTCACTGGGGCTATATGGAGGGAGACCAGAGGGTGGCCATCATGTTAGCCACGGGACTGCCATGTCATAGCCACCAGGCCAGCGCTACCAGTGGTAATCGCCACATCAGCTGCCCCGCTTGGTAGCTAGGTACATTTCAGAATTTCAGAAACCCACTTAGGTAAAGGTAAAAAAGTACTTTAATAAAGTACTTAAAGCCCATATTACTTTTCATTAGAATATTTTTCAGGTTGTGCGGGCCAGTGTAAGATAATGAAAAAGAACACTTTTNTACCAGTGGTAATCGCCACATCAGCTGCCCCGCTTGGTAGCTAGGTACAATTTCAGAAACCCACTTAGGTAAAGGTAAAAAAGTACCTTAATAAAGTACTTAAAGCCCATATTACTTTTCATTAGAATATTTTTCAGGTTGTGCGGGCCAGTGTAAGATAATGAAAAAGAACACTTTTTGATCAAACTTTTTTTTTAATGAAGTAGAGCAATTAGGCTAATCCAACAGTAAAGCAGCATCAGGAGAGAGGGAGGGCCGCCCAGTGCCGAAGATAATCACAGCTGTGCTTATATTCAGTACAACAACACGACCTCAAGTGTGATATATCAGTTCTACAAGTACCATTTATTAGTTAACACCAATACGCAATGACAGCTTATGATTTGTATGTTCATTTAATGATTTAATTGGCACCACCAACACACAGAAAGTTCTGCAATTGTACTGGGACTGGACTGTTGCCAAGCAACACATAAACATTTCTGCACACTAGCTTGCTACCGTGTGTACAGTAGGTCTACACGTTACAACAGGCCAGCCACCATGTATCATGTATATTTATCTGTATGTTTCTATTTATTGTGCAACCAAGAGTCTGAACCTGATGAGTGAACAGCTTTATCAGACAGTACAATGCCACATCACCTGATGTCATTTAAGCACGCCTGGAGGTTTGAAGTATTTAGGCTTCTCTCCTTCCCTTCGTCCTCTTCTGACAACTATTCATAACTGAACTCAAATGTTATTTGCGGAGATATGTTTATCTTTGCAGAGCAAAGTTTCTTACAACACCGTTAATGTAATGAGAGCATTCTGGCACAAACTGGACTGTTTATGAAGTCAGAATGCTTTTGGAATATAATACCGTTTGTTTATTCAGAACACCACAGAGAGTGCCAGAGCAGGAAATGTGCTCAACTCAACTGAAAAATAGCTCCTTCATTTTAGTGTGCAGTGTCAGATTGGAATTACAAACGCACCCATTGATCTACTAGTTGTAAAGATGGTATAAGTGGCAAATGTAGTGAAGTCAAAAGTAGATTACTGGTTGAAAAATATGCTCAAGTAAAGAAGTTTAAGTATTCTTTAAAAAAACAAGCAAACATGGAATGTACTCATTTCTTAAAGGAGCTACTTTTTTTATTCATGTTACTTGTAACGCCTCACTACCCACCCCTGGCTGTCACATATTAAAAGCACATAATTTCAATTTATTCACGCCACTGGCTTATTTACCAGTTTATTTGATCGCAGCAGATTTAGAGAATATTAAAAACCCTTATCATACCTGATCAAATTTAAATTTACTTCTCCTGTCCCGCTGTGTTTCAGCTGAATTAAGTCCATCATTGTGCAGTTGTACAACATGGTGAGAGTTCTGATCAGTGAGCCAGAAAGGCTCTGATTCTCTGATCCTCTTATCTTCCCTCCACATTTATAAATCCAAGATCTATCTCTGTTTTTTTATTCCCCGAGTTCTGCTCTGTAAACTTCCACATGCTCCAGGGTTTCTTTTGAGCATGTGTGTGTGTGTGTGTGTGTGTGTGTGTGTGTGTGTATGCATGTCTCCGTGTGTGTCCGAATTGGAAAAGTCAAGCCATGATGTCTGGCATTATGCTTTAATTTCCATGGAAATAGGTTGCGGGAGAGTGCCCAGAATGAGATGGGAATTTCAGAGGCCTCGGCACATACCAGCTGCAATTTACCAACCGGCTTTTTGGAACACAACATGCATTCATACACACGCGCTCCTTAGAGTGCCTCGCTCATGCTGTGTCAAGCTACTCTTCACTGTAAATTGCAGGATGAAAACATCAGAATCAATATCAGCAGTTAACTTGGTCGCCATGAGAAACATCTACATGTGACATTATTAAAAAAGCACCCTGCAGTTACTGTTGTGGGAATAACATGAGGCTTTTTACATGAACTATGCTTTTAGAGGAACTATGTTATCTTAGATCCAAAAGAGATTACAACCCCCCCCAAAAAATGGTGCTGATGGAACGGCCACGACAAAATGCAGTCCCATAAACTGTGTCTAATTCGAACTGGCTCAATAAGAGCCTTTTCCAATATCTTCCCAACACCTGGGGCCTCTGCTGCCACACCAAAATTACTCTCTGACACTGCCTAGTAGGCATGCAAAGCACCCTCTTGCAGACACTCACATAATCACAAAGGCAAACATAAAGACATCTGCGCCCAAAGGGTGTAAAGAAAAAAGTTTTAATATTACCCAATAACACATGCTGCCACGGGGAGGGGTCAGAATTGAGGAAAAGGGTGAAGGGTGCTTGGGGAGAAGAGGATCATATAAGATACAATGTGAGGGTATTAATAAACAGATGATTAAACGGGGTGAGGGTGCAAGGTGGAGGGCAGAGGAAGGGTTGAGGAGAAGGTTGAGTAAGATTTCCAAAAAAAAAAAAAAAAAAAGTGAGTGGACGTGCCTTCACAAGGCCCAGCATAAACAAAAGTAGAGAAGCTGGACTTTAATATTCATAACCTGGGACCAGACAGGCCTGTCGCTTTCATGTGCACAAGAAAACAAGAGAGGAAGGCAGGGCGGGAGGGAGAGATGAGAGGAAGATGAGAGAGAAAGAGATAAAGGCGGTAAACGAGAAATGGGGAGGGGAATAAAAGTTTGCCGTTAAGTTAGAATATAGGGCGATTTCAAGCTCAATTACAGAACACATGAAAGCCTGAGCCTTTCACATCCTCGTTCCTCTGTTCTTTCTCTTCGTCCTTCAGTTTTGCATCCCTCCATCCCCTGTCATCTCTAACAGCCATATCCCTCTGCCTCTGCCTTAAACTTTTGCCCTCTGTTTTTTCCTTGACTTTCTCTCGTTTCATCTCTTCTCTCTGTTTTCTTACTTCTCCTCCGGAGGGCACCTCTGTGACTCGGAGCCTTTAAGTCAGCAACAGTCTGGCTGATTTCAATATATTTTCAGAATGTGGGTAGAGCCAAACCTTGATATATCTTTGAATATCAAGTCCAATAATGAGATACCCTTTTTTTGACTTGCAGACACTTGAGTTGCAAAGAAATCACTTCTTTTCACATGAGAGTCAAAGCTACCAACTTTTCTTGTGGTGTAACAACAGCGAAGACCATGAACTGGCCTCAAGGGGTGCAGAGAAAAGACGAATGAAGGGGAAAATGGATGGCAGGATTTGAACTGGATGGAACAGTTGGTTGTAGAAATGGCTGAACAAGGAGAGGAAAATAAATGTCGCTGATTAAAATAAAGAAAAATGATTTACTTCCTAGTGTTGGGACGTTTGGAAACTATTAAAACACTGCATGCATGAGGTTAGAGGCTCATATCTGGTCAAGTAGCTGTCATTTAACCCACAATACAGTCTCCATTAATTAAGTGTCATTTCCAAATGTTAACAAATGCCCCACTTCAATGTGGCAGCTGACAATAAAAATGATTTGTTTCATCTATCTCCTCTAACACAAAACCACCATTCACACAGAGTGCACCAAGGTAATAACCATGCAGTATCATTACCAAAGATTAATAGGCCTTTTAATATAGTCATTAAACTCCAGTCTGAAATATAGATGACAGTTGTCAGCCGAGATAGTATTCTATTCCATTTTAGGATGTTTTGGAGCTCCACTGGGTGCCAGAGTTATAGGTGCCACCGGTGCTATCAAGAGCTAACAACATCCTTTGGCATTTACACTTCACTGGTTTCCAAACTGTGAGCACTGAGCTTGTCTGCACTGTGGCAGGCAACCTATCAGGCATGCAATGTCCCTATCACAGCATTTTAAAATATAGCTTTTAAAAGATTAAAAAAATTAAGGCTGGGGTAGGCAGTTTAATTTTGATGCCATTGCCCATAGTAGTCTTTTAGCATATTGTAATTCAAGTGGACTGGGAAACACTAGACTTTGGCACCTCCTTTTGCATTTGTTTTCAGGTGTTAGAAATCTAGCCTGTGACAGGGGACTTTGACCAATCACAGGTCATTTCACAGAGAGCATTCCTTTTGGCTGTTCTACATCCCTTTGGTGTCAGTGAAAGCCTGATACAGTGGTGGAGAAAGTTACTATTCTGCTTATACTTAAAAGCAATACAAAAAAGGGAGACAGACAAATCAAAAAAGAATGTCTACAGAAGAGCATGACAGTAAATAAAATGAAAAACTTGTCAATAGCATTTAAGTTTGAGAGATACTTTTGCTAATTGTTTAGCCCTCTCCCGAGCCAAAATGTTCATATTTATGTAATGTTAGCGAAAGCCTGGAATCCCAGGGTTACTTCAGCTTTACTCCCTGCCACTACAGATCACCTCCCTAGAGGCAAGCCCACAGCAACTCCCGCTTTTTTCAGCCAGTGTAAACCCCTTCTCCATTGTACAAGACAGCACTGACTCCCTGTCGGATCAGCAAACTTTCTGTTGCTGTTGTTACACAGGTTAGACTCTGGGCTGCTGCTGGCCACCAGCTCACTATGACACCCGGTGCTGGGGGGTTTTGTGCGGGCCAAATTTGCTGCTGACCAAAGGTCTGTTTTGGAGCTCCTGCCCACTTTCGTTGCAGCAAAGCAGTCCACAGTGGCAGTGAGCGAGACAGAGGGACCCTGGGGTGGCTTGCTAGCTAATCTTTGTCCCATTTATCACCTGTTTTTTTGGTTCCACTTTGGATCCAGTGTCCAGTTGACAAATAATCTGATTTGTTAAACTCTGATACTGACAAATCACATTCCACATCACATGCCATATTGATCTCAGAAGAATCAAACATTTAATGTAGGGTTCTTTCTTTGTCAGCTATTGACGTGTTTTCTCTGTGCCAGGTACCACAATATCATATCAGGGACTATATTATTCGCAGCAAGTTGTTGGTGTTTGTTCAGTGTGTCACACACCTTAACATCTAATGTTGCTCATCTCATTTTCAGGTTGTAGCTACGGTTTGTGAACATTAATTAAGCTATCACTAAATACTGCAGTGCTTCTGCTTTGTCAGCCAACAAAAGGAAATTACAGTTAATAGATTTTTAGCTTTCTATGACTTTAATTACTTGAACCTCACTAGATTCAGCAAGGGTCTCTATAAGTGGATATAATACTGGATTCTCATTAAATAAATTGCTATCAAACTCCAACCCTGCTGTCACTCTTGAAACCTTAGTTATTTTGTATATTTTGTCAGTCAAACCCCAGGTACCAAACCAAACGTCACAATCAAGATGATGCTGATAAAGAACTCCCCCATAACCATGTTAGACTCACTCACAGAAAACTGCGCTTCAGAAAGTATTTTTGATCTTTACATAACAAAGGAAGTTGAGCAAGAACATATTTTTATCTATAGCAACAGCCTGGGGGAGAAGTATGTGGTCAGACAATTACTATTTAAATCTTCTCACAGTGCTATGAAGATGAAGTCCGATGCTTGAAGGCTTTTTGCCTGATTCACTCCTGACCTTAGCTAAAAACAGCAGAACCAGTCTCATGATAAAACTGCCATTTCATAATGTTGTCAGTACATGAATAGATTGTTGCCCCAGCAATCACTTTTATTTATTACGAAATCCCCTCAGCAGTAGTCATATCCCTAGTGCCTACACTATTATCTTTTTACATACAATGAAATAGCATATCTCTTTAGTTTTGAGAAGACTAGCAATATTTGATCCATGCTGCAACTGTAAAGACTGGGGGTAACACTAGCAAGTAGGCACGTTACTGTTTGTAGGTCTTAAATAACTTATTAAGCTTAGTTATGATGGGGTCAAGTGTTGTGTTAGGTTTGCTTTAATCTAGCTAGACCTATTACCTTGTTCTGGTGGAGCTGCACGTGGGGAGGTGAGCTCATGGTCCCGCTAAAACTACATACAATTTGCTAGCTGTATGCGCCTGTTGCAGAACATTATTATGATGATATCACAGGAGCTTGTGTGAAGTAGAACGGAGTCAGTGTCACTGACACATGCCACTGTCAGTGTAAAAAAAATGTGCCAAATCAAATCCTGCAAGATGAAGTCTGTTTTTTTCTGAGTTGTGCTCACAAGTTGTTTTATTTGTTGTTGATCTTTACACATCTTAGTCAAAACATGCCATTTTCATATGGTAGTTAGCTCGGAAAACTGTTGGAGGGTATCTACATAAGGGTGACATGACACTGTCATAACTATGACATGACACTGTCATGAACTTGTCATGAACATTATGTACATGTCATAAACGTTTATGACTGCTGTCATGAAGTGTCATTCGGTTTTTGTAATGACAAGTTGACATTGTTTGGGTTGTCTTGATTATGACAACTTGACATTAATTAAAGTGACATTACCAGAAGTTGTCTTTGTCATGACAAGTTGACATTAAATTTAGGGCTGGGCTGTATGACAAAATTTTCATATCATGTTTTTAAAAAAAATCATATCGGTTTCATTGTATTTGATGGTATTTTGTGTGTGTGTGTGCGCGCATCGGGGCAAAACTACAGAGAGCAGAGGAGAATTGTAAACGTGCGACCATGTATAGACACAAATGACATGTCGTCATGTAAATAACATAAATAACATAAAGCTATTTAGTTTGTTTGATAAAAGGACAAGGTATAGACCTGTTCTATAGGCCTGGATATGAAGCGTCCATAGCGGCAAATAATATTACGGTAGTTTCTAAAGAGCTAAGGTGGGGGGGAAAAAAATCAGCAGTGGTGGTCATATTTCAGTAGCGATGGTGTGCCACTGCTAGTTGCATATAGGGGAAACACTGCTCTTTTTGGTATGAGTTCTTCTGGGTCATCGTGTACAGTTGCTTCGCTTTCAGGACTCTCTCCGGCAGCCATTCTCGCCTATGAACTTTTCTCTATGCTCTCACTCTCGACAATAAATACCGGTTTTCGGTACAAACCGGTATACCGGCCAGCCCTAATTAAATTTGTTTGGGATGTTTTTATAATGACAACTTGACATTAACCAGGATGACATTACCAGAAGATGTCTTTGTCATAACAATAATAATCATTATGTCAACTTGTCATGAACACAAAAAGAGGTGTATTTCTTGATAATGTCAACTTGTCATGACAAAGACAACTTCTGGTAATGTCACTTTGATTATGTCAAGTTGTCATAATCAAGACAACCCAAACAATGTCAACTTGTCATTACAAAAACCGAATGACACTTAATGACAGCAGTCATAAACGTTTATGACATGTACATAATGTTCATGACAGGTTCATGACCGTGTCATGTCATAGTTATGACAGTGTCATGTCATTCTTATGTAGATGCCTTCAAGTAAAGTGTTACCGAAAAATCCATAAATTACATTAACATCTTATGCCAACAAGAATCTTTGCAATTATGTGCACAGTGCAAAAAAATATTAGGTGTAAAGTTCCTTAACTCATCACAGGGAAAGCAAATAAACAACTCACAAATTGACATCAGAAAACTGCTGTAATAAAAAGAGGACCTACTGATAATGCTCTGACAAACACATTTAGGATGCAGATAAAATAATGCCTGTTAATATTTGCTTGGTCACAGAGGCTGGATGTCACAGTGTCAGTTAAACTGTTACACAGCTGTGCCAAAGGTGGTTCCTCCTCGCAACAGAGTGTTCAGCTGAAAGCAACTGTGTGTGACGGAATAACTACACTGTGTCTAACTAGATTATCCTCAGTATGCACAAAAAACTTTCACACTAAAACGATGCAGTGTGATTAAACAAGAGGAGATAATGTCAAATTTAGAAAGTTCAAACTCAGGTTAGAGGAAGTTATGGCTTGTGTACACACTGTACTCTGAACAGTGTACTGTCAGTAACACTTGTCTGTATGTGACATGTATGCACGTATGTAGGATGTAATCTTGTTGCTCTGCACAACATGAGAACACAGCGGATTACAGTGGCATACAGTATTATCTCATATCTCATCTGCTTGATGTGAGTGATAATGCCTCACATCGCTCTTCTCACAGATTTAATGTGTCATTATCTTCATGGATGGGACTGCGTGTCCTCAGGTTGATGTCACAACATGCAAAAGTCTGTTCTATCTTCCTGTTATCAACCTAATGAAGTTTGGTCTTATCTTGATCCCTCTGTTCTGACTGTTATATAACTGTGTGTGTGTGTATATGTGTGTGTGCTACAGTTCTCTTCCATTTAATATCTGATCTCATTGTAACTGCCATCACTAATAAGTTTGATTTAATTAAGTTTAAGCTTGCATTCATGTATCACAGTGTTAGGGTCCTAGCCAACAATTTATTTGTTTTCAATCAATTTCTTTTTGTACTGCGACTAAATAGATTATGGTCTGTGGACCTGGTGATACAGTAGATCAGTGTGATAAATGGACTACATATATATATACTGTACTGAATGTGGAGTGCCTGTGGAAGCTCTTTCCTGAGACAGTTTGTCTGGTGCACAGTAAATACTAAAACTTACATCCTACAAATACAGTTGGGGATTCAAATGTGAAAATGAATAATTGCATCACAGCTACAAAGCTTGTTTGCTGTTTTACTGTGAATTCAATGAATGGTTGAATGAACAATTAATTTCCTCCTTTTGGATTTTAGTGGATAGACTGGTTTGGGATGTGTTAGCTTTGCACAGTGGCTGGATGTGGTGGGAGGTGGTTCCCACTACCAAAAGAGGAGAGTGTTAAATGGTTTGTATTCTTACTGGGTTTACTGAAGTTAGCAACTAGCTAGCATACAATCAGGACTCACCTGTTTTTTTTTGAAGCCTCACTGTGAGGACAGGACTCTGGAGCTAATGTTAAACTAGCCGTTAATGGTCAGTAAACCTCTCCAAACCATTTGCTTTCTCTTGGTTTAAACTAGTTGTTCTTAATTGCTTTTTAATTGCTAAGGACCGCAACCTACACACATTTGATCATGGACCCCTATTTTATAAGATTTCTCTTCAGGGACCTCCACCTGAAAAGATTTTGGTTGTTAGATATGGTTAAGAATTCTATAGCTGTCAAATGAAGCTCTGACTAAGTACATTCAGGAAGGCTTTCTTTGCACTCATCCACTCCATCCCACTCCCACTACCTCCTCTAATCAGCTGACTATGGGTGTTCACTCTCCTAGTTATCCAGTCAAACCTTGCCATGATCTCTCTCTCATTCAATCAAGATGCCACTGCAAATTTTTAAATCTGCTCTCTTTTCTGCTGCTGTTAAGGCAGAATTGTCGCACCCTCCTCCACCCACTTCACCTCCAGCCATCGTATCTAGAGTCTAGGACAAAGTCAACAATGGCTCATTCCACTACTCATCCGGATCACCAGCACTTCTCCATCTTCCTCTCATCTCATCTTTACCACCTCTAACACCACCAGTGTCTAGACCCCAGGGGGGGGGTTCCCTATTCAACTATGGATTCATCACCCTTCTTAAATCATACCATTTCCACAGGGTCTTATCGCCAAAGACATTTCATTTTTCATTCTTATGTGCACATGTTAATAAATATTCTTTTTACTGTAAAAAACAACTCTCTCCTGATTTAACTACAGTTCAGGAGATGAGTCACTCACTCTTATGATTCTTGACCACACTGGGCTCACTTCCATAGTGAATTAAATTGTGAAAATAAAGTACTCCCCATTTTTCTGGAGACCCCTGGAACTCACTTGAATACCCCTAGGGGTTCTATTTTATTTATTTTTTCCATGTACTGCTGTGGATGCCATATTATTTTGATTCCAAAAGTCACACAATAACACAACCAGCCAAACAAATAAGGTCCCTTTAAATGTAAATTTGAGCCCGAGCCCGGTTTAAACCCAACATTCTTTTTAAGGATACGAACGTGGACATTGAAGGCTGACTCTTGTCTTTCTTTCCATGGCAAGCCTTCGTCATGTGCCTCTTTAGTGTCGAGGTCCCTGTCTTTTTGTTGTCATATACCAGCATCGTGCTGCACTTGGTACACTAGACAAAGCCGACACACACGTTTTCACCATCAACAACTCACATGTGCACGGCCAGTGGCGCCGTCAAGGGGAGCCCGTGTGATAAGAGGACAGCCCTCCATTCCGAAACCCCGCCGTTCCGAACCACCCCCACTCCGAAACTGATTTTCAAGTCCATATGGAGTTTCCTGCATCAAACACTGCCGCCCGCTCTCCGGCCACACACGCACAGTTCTGAAATTTGTTGTACTACAAAAGCTTGAAATGAACGTTCAACTCATTGTTTTTTATTGAAAATATGTCACTGTCTTCATTTATTATGTATAATTTCGCTAGCAGCAAACACATTTAAAAGGAGGCGCTTGTCAAGTCTTTTTACGCGCGCTGTCCATGGTGCTGAAATCCCCACTCCGCACTCGCACAACACGTATCCCCACGTGTTGCCCCCCCCCCCCCCCCGTCAGACAGACTAGTGATAATCTGGCTTCTGGTCGGAGTAAATATATTTAACGCATTTATAAAACAGAAAGGTGAAATCAGTCAATCTGATTGTTTCTTAACTGTGGTATAAAGAGCATATACCCATGGCTACAATTTTAAAGCCTTATCACAGCATATCACCAGCTAGAAGCAACAATGTAGGTCTATCCATGACAACAATAAGCCGAGTGGAGCTGTTGTTGCAGGGGGAGGCTGGTCAGCGCGGATCTGATTGAGTGTGCGGCTGATTGGAGGCACCTGTTGACGAACTGCGGGCATTGTCCCCAATATTCAGAATAGAGGGGCCTTTAGAAAAAATGGCAAACCCCGCCATTACGAAGAATGGAGGTCTATTGTCGGAAAGGCGTGGTTTCGGAAAGGCGGGGTGTAACCGTGTGATAAGTAGTTGATTCCATAGAATAGGTCTATTATGAGGAGCCCAACCCGTCCGAGCCCGAGGACAGTGGCAGGAAATTATGGCCCAGACCCGACCTGCCCCAGACCCTGGGACCCAGGGGCTGGGTCGGGTCTGGGTCTGGTTCAGGCTTGGGCAGAGAATCTAAACTCCATCTTTCACCTCAAAGCTTAAATCTTCCAAGCTATTACTTTCCTTACTCTTCATGCTTACACTGTCGATGAAAGGCGTAAGTGGGGACTGAGGGAGGGGAGGGCATCAGCGCTGTAACCTATGTCAGTGCTTTTTGCTAGAACGCAGATGGACCCGTCCTTTAAGCACAATGTCTCACTTTCTGTTTCTAAATGTTTTACACACAGAGGATGGGATGTGTGGGTGCGGAGCCTTTGGAATAGTTCAAAGGCAAGTTTGATGGAAAGTAATGTAATACCCTGATGACTAATTACTTTTGCCCTCAAGTATTTGCAAAGTAATTACTTTTTTCAAATATTTCTCAAGTAACTTGCCCCACACTGACAGCAAGTCATATAGATGTCAAAAAATATATTTCTTTTTTCTAGTAGGGAAGGTCATGTGGTGGTGTTGTGTATGGAAGTGCAAAGTGATCTGTTTTATCCTGAACAGAGCCTCTATCCCGTTCTTTCAGGTGTGGTATTTGGCTGAAATTAAACCCTGTCTCGCCCCGCAACTGAGATTACAGAAAAATAGCTGACGCTGTGTAACTGATGACCTCCACCCACCTGTCTGTCTCTCCGTCTCTCTCCTCTTCCTCCCTCCCTCCTCTTGTCACGACTCCTGGATTGGATGGAAACCACTGACATCATAAACCACTTTCTCATTGCCTCCTCCAGGCCTCAGCTCAATATCAATGTCTGTCAGCATTGTACACAATCAATCAATCAGTGAACCAAACAACCAATCACTCTTACATTATTCAGAACACTTCTCATTCAAAACCTTGACAAACTGTGCTCCTCACAATCAGTGACAGACAAGCTGGTAGGGATTCATAGTTTCACGCAGAGCACCCTGCAGAGTCCCGACTTACAGGACTGCCTCGCTGACAGCAGGGGGTGGTGGATTTTCCACGAAATAGGAGGTGTGCAGGACTGTGGATTGGTTGCTGGATTTAGGTTTTGGCTCATTTCAACATGCATGCAAGGAGGATTTATTGCACTCCTTTTCCTCTATTCTGTTTGCATTTTTTCTCAATTTTATTCTGGCGAAAAAAGAAGCAAATGCGTATAAACTTACAAATTATGTGTTGGTATCTCTTCAGGCTGCTCTCATTTGCTCCTCTTGTCTGTGTCAAAGTGTAGACATCATAAATTCACCATAAATGACTATGATAAAGAAGTATATTCATGATATTAAATATTGATTGAGCGGAGAAACTGGTTCTCAAGCTGAAGCACCCCTCAGGGGAACTTTGGGGAGGTCAGGAGATGAGTTAAAGAAAGGGAAAACATGTTTTTTAAATACACACATTTATGCTGATGATCACAGATCACATGGAAATAATGGAAACAATGGAAATCAGCTGCCTTTAGGCTCTTTTGGATAATTAATGAAGAAAAAATGCCTGAAAAAGGAAAATAAAAATAATCTGTGTTCATGTGCTCCTGCAGCAAAAGGTCAGACGTGGGCATTCCTTCATCTGTGGTCACCTGTTGAGGAGGTGGAAATCCATTTAAAAAGATATGAAATAGTGGAATTCTTTTCTCTTCAAGAAAATCCTGAGGGCTGATAATATTCCTGACATCTCTCATGTAAAGTTCTGACTTGTAACCTCGACCAAACACACACTAACAACAGGAAATCCTGCTTTGGGGGTTTGGGGCTTGTATGATTCTGTATTTAGGAGACAAACACCTTAATTATTATTTTCCCCTCCTGGTCTCACATGGATCTACAATCCTGAATACAGCACACACGCTTCAAACATGCCTGCAGGCACACATTCATGCACACACACCTAACCTCTTTATATAGACATTGTGACTCGTTGTTTTAATGAGGACTGGAGGCTGCACAGTTACATTGTCTGAGGTTTTCCGGAGAGCTGATTAGTGTTTCAGTCTACGTACAGCTGAATTAATTCAATGATGGGCTGAATTATTTCATTTTTTTTCGTATCCCGGTAATTTCACATCCACATGACAGAAAGCGTAGATTTATGCAGAAGTTACTCTCACCTCGTGTCTTCTCAAAAGAGGGTGCTCATCCATTTTACATGTTACACGAGGAGAGACATGTATAAAATAGAGGCTTGGGATGCTGGAAGGTGAAAACCAAATTTATTCAATGAAAAGGGGAGGCAGGGTAAATGCTTTATCACACACACTGCAACTGTGCATCTAAAATGTTTTTGGTTTAATTGATTTCTTCGATTTTTCTCCAACTTTGCTGCAAATTTAATTGAATAAATTAGACATTTCACTAATGCCTGGTCAACTACAATCAAATATTTATTATAAGAGCTGACTGGCTGATTCCCAAGTCTTGATTTAGCATGCTCATGTACTATAGGTTTAAAAAGCACAGTGGCCTTGTGGAGGATTGTGGGTATGCATATTTGTCTTTGCATAAATGGGTTAACTGTGTTCTGAGAACTCAGTTCTTGCTTTCACATCTTTGTGTTTTTGGTTGTGACTTATACGCATGTGTCTTTAATGCTATGCATGTGTGTACTCTGAATGTTCTGCTGAATAAAAGCTGTCCCGACCCATGGTGTTGGGACGGTGTTACTGCAGAAACATGGTGGCCACCTCTGCCTGTGTAACCAGTCAGAATAATCTCTGCAGTTAACCACTGACATCCCTAATAGCATCCACTTCATATAGGCTGATTTATAGCTGTGAGTAGACTGTACGCAGAGCCTATGCTGTAGCCTACTCAAGGGGACTACGCCATTGTGAACATATTTACTTTCGCGGAGTGTCTCTCTGTAGTTACCCCTCCAAAATGCTAGATGGTGGTTGGGTTTCTACGCCACTGTGTCGAGTTTTTATGGAGAGCTGTAGAATTTAATTAACATTAAACACAGCTAAAACACATGTTAAACATGGCTGAATAGCGCCAATATTAAACACGTCTTTTGTGTCTTATACCAGACATGTTTTCCCCATATATACATCATACTAACATTATTAGCATACAGTAAGCCTTTGACATTTTACATTGCATAAATTAGCCTAGAGACTAGCAGAATTTTCCTCTGCTCATATGAGGCCAGGATAAATCACACACAAGACTTAAAATGGTATTTTGTGGGGGCTTTATTGAATTCACAATTTATTTTATTCTCATTTGTGGAATAAATGTAAATAAAAGTTTTGATGTCACTGAGAGAAATGGATTTCAGCTTCCAAAGGAAACAGAATGTCTGTAGTGCCCCAGTTCGATTTCTGGGAAGGTGCATGGCAGGGTACACGCAGAGCCTATGCCATAGGTAATATAAATCTTGCTTTAGTCATTATAAGTCTTTTACCCCTTTAGTCAGGTCACCAGCTGTACTGTCTGTATATTCTGAATTCTGGACAGCATGATATGTTCTTTAACTCATGATAAGTGGTTTCCAACTGCTCAGTTGCGAAGCAAGAATTGTGTCCCCATATCCCTGTCTTGCACTGGTTTAGGAAGGTCCACATAAACTGTAAAAAACTGTACAAGATGTGTGTGTGTGTGTGTGTGTGTGTGTGTGTGTGTGTGTGTGTGTGTGTGTGTGTGTGGTTTGTAAGGATTCCTAAGGGAATAAATAGACAAAATGACAGTCTGCATTAATGCAGTGTACTGCCTTTAAACCTGCATGGGGCCCTTCACTGCAGTGAAGCTCATCAATAGCAATTTCCTTGAACACAGAAAGGCAGGAAGGACTCAAACCTTTTTGGGACAAAACATGCACACTTACACACACGTGCATGAGCACAGACACATACGCATATGCATATGCATATGCATACGCGCACGCGCGCACACACACACACACACACACACACACACACACACACACACACACACAAGCTATTAGCATTGATCAAGACACTCTCTCTGTTATTCTTGGCAAACATGATGACAGAAAAAATGGATGATCCCTAAACACACACACACACACACACACACACAAACACACACAAAATGACAGATCCTCAGTCTCCACAGAGCCCCAATGGAAATCATTCATGATTGGCTCCTATTGTTAAAGGCTATGTCAAGCACCAGCCTGTGAGCTGCACGGCGATGAATAGCAAAATAAACAGATATTTACCCCCTGACAGCTCCTTTTCAATTAAAGGGAAACACTCGTGATTTTCAACATGATCAGCACCGATAATTGTTTGGTTAACGCTCCATTAGCAGGGATGGTGTTGTGCTGCTCTACCTCGAAATTTATTGTTGTCATATGGGAGGGAAATATTTGCCTCATAAATACTACGGACTAAAACAATTCAGTCATAATTTGACAAAACAATCCCAACTCAAGGTCCACTGACTAACTTTCTTTGGACCCTTCAACCATATCACATGGTCTTCATCATTGGGTGGAGGTTAGTTGGATATCATGGAGATATATATACTAATGGCATGTTGAGAACATCTCAGCTGTGTTGGGTAAGACTAAAGTTCTGTGTTGGAAAAAGTACTTAGACAAAAAACATTTCAAACTCAAGATCCTCTTGCTATGTTTTTTCCTGAGCTTTCAACTACATCACATGGTGTTCATCATTACAACTACTTTGGTGGCATGTCAACAAATCTATCTCCATGACAGCTGAATAAACTGCAACTGCAAATAAAGACCATGTGATATTGTTGAAACCATCAGTAGGTAGACCTTGAGTTTGGATTGTTTTGCCAAAGTACTATTTTCAAAGTCAAGAAAGAACAACAATTTAATTCTAGAAACAGATGGTAATGTAGCATAAACAAATCTCATAAAACTGATCTTAGAATGCCAACACATTCTCACTCCGACCTCGTCACATATTGATGCTTGGTCATTGACTTTCCATGTCAGCATATGACAAGGTACTCTGGGTACTTTTGTTGTTGAAGCTCAGGGACACCTTATCAACTTCAGCCTGTTACATTCAATGTATCTTTACAAAATACTCCTTCGTTTTCACAGGAAATGTACAGTTTGTATACAGTCTCTCAAAATAAAAGCACTATGTCGGTACAACCCTGCAAAATTGATGTTTTTTTCCTTTGACAATGGACGTATGTGGTTAGGTTTAGCCAGCACACACATGTGGTAAGGTTTTGGCTTTGGTTTTGGTTGGGTTTAGAAAGAAGTAACAGGGTTTGGCTTAACATTGATATGGGAAGCAAACACCGGCCTCCGAGCTGAAGGTCAGTGGTTGTTGGACATGCAATGTAGGTCATTCCACAAGTGTGGAGTACAAAATCTAAAAGCAGTTTTTCCAAGTTTGGAGTCGACCACAGGAGCATGAAGTCTAATCCAGTCCTGAATGCAAATTTGATGAGCTCCTACCTTGAAGTCTAATAATGAAGTAATGTGAATTAGTAATTTGTTGGCTGTGCTTTATAAATACATTTCTATCAGTGTTGATCTTGTCTGACAGAGAGACAGGGCCAGCCAACTTTTTCATACAGTACAATGATGGGAACTGTAGGTATTACCAAGATTAAATCTAAGAGCAGAGATATATATATAGCATCTAAGGCTTGTAACAAAAGCATGTCTATATATTATGTCACCATAATCCAAGACAGAACATGGCAAGGAAGTTTACATGTCTATAAAGAAAGCTAAGATATATAGTTAAAGCGGTAAGTGAATACATCTCCATCCGTCTCAGCTATTTTAGAAACTGTGCCTGTTCGTCGTCAAATTTTCACATCATGTCAGTGTCATTTCCGTGGATCCTGGAGAGTTTTTGCTTCGCACGACAAAACCACTGTAAGCAGGGACAAGCTGTTGTATTTTATTGTCACCCTATGCACGAGACAGTGTGCATTAATGAAAAAAAAAACTGAAAACAGTCTCATTTAAGCAATAATTAACTCCTTAATTAGTAGAAATTGCAATACACGTGCTAATCAGCATATGTTACATTAGCTAAGGCAGCAGTGTCAGTGCAAGCTGCTTTTAATGGATTTCTGAAAACAACATGAGCGCACTACTAGGAGGTAGAGCTGAACTATTTTCATTTGCAGTAACGACAATAGGAAATAAGTTCAATTACAGCAGCTGACTTCCTTTAAATCCTTTAAATAAACAAGGCAGGAGGGTTAGATGACAGCAAAGCACTTGAAGGCAGAGAGGGAAGGTGAGTGCAGGGTATGGGGTCGACTTAGATACCCAGGATGGTGTTGGTCACATGTGAAACCTTGCTAATGGTATTCAGCCCGGTGATCAGCCACAGCAGGACCCCTGCCGCTATGTGTGCGTGAGTGTGTGTGTCTTTTCTCAACCTGTCGTCCCAGCTCACTCATGAATAATTCATGACATACCCCATAAAATCACATCCTCAGAATCACAGATTAATACACCAGGGGCTGAGGGTGATAGGAAACAGAGGGGGAAAAAAGAGGAAGAGAAGAAGGGAGCGAGAACCTGATCACCCACCTGTGTGTATCTTTTGATATGTGTATGTTACCGCCTTCACATCTCCTTACTTCAGCTCTTGAGCCAGCAGCGGGGTTTCTGAAATGACAAGGGCTAATGCAAAGTATTCCAAAAGACTGACAGAAAATAAGCAGGGAGTAATATGTGAGTGGTGCTGAATCCAATACAGCCAGTCTGATCATTGCCTATTAAGACATGGGGCGGCTCGGCAGATAGTGTGGGTTATCCCTCAATCAGACAACAGTCTAATAGTGCAAACTCTTTACTGCAAGCCTTCAAGCCTACAGACTGTTTCTAAGTAGATTTTGGTTGCAATACCACTTTAGGGGAAAACATTTAGCAAACGCTAGGGTTTATCACAACTCTGGTTTTATTTTAGTAACTTAAAGAGGCAACAGATAGCATCTTTTCCTAAATATATCATTATGAAAATAATGTGGGTTGCACAGGGTAGTGACCACAGTAAAATCAGACTATCAGTGTTTACATTGGCTGACATCCTCGTTGCCATTCTACGGCAGCCCTCGGACAGCGATACCCCCCTCCCTTCCTTTTGTTCTCTTCTCACGGAGGCAGCTATCGAGTTAAGTTACGCCCAGCTAAGTGAACACTGGACTTTTCACTGCTACGGCCTTAGACTGAGGAGCATCAAAATCAGTTAACGTTAGTCCACACAGCTCTCCCAAGATGTCCTGGAGAGCAGGGAGATGATGTCGGTCACTGGCCATAAATGTGAGGGCAGCCTTCGCAGCTACTGGACACCCAGCATCTCCAAGAAGAAGTGGAGTAAAATCCTCTCCTCCGCTCCCGTTTGTCTGGTGATCGCCTCTCCTCTGTCAATACACTCTGCCAGCAATTTAATAATATTGATGCCAGTTGTAACATTTGAATATTTTAGTAGTAATCCATGTTCTAAGCGGGATAATGTATAGTGAGCCGGTGACTGTTGAAAAATAACTCTCTCGGTAAGGAGACAGAGCAATAATTGTTGCTCGGTCTCCTTACTCATTTATTTAGTAGAGTGTCCACACACCTTCTCATTTTACATATACATAGAGGTATACCGGTGGCTTTACAGCCTACATTTTATTGATTATCTCTGATCCCCACGGTCAATTTGGTCGTTGCAACAGTGCGAGCAACACCGCTGACGCTAGGTGGCGCCAAGCTAAAAAAAAACAAATTGTATCTGCTGCCTCTTTAAACCATTGATTCTGTTGGCTATATAAATGTTGTACTTAGCAAAGTGATCGCTGAGATCTTTGAACGTTGCATCATTGATGAAAACAGATCTAGCAGGACAACAAAAATTCACAGTCACACGGATTTTAACAAACAATCAGGATAGTTAGACTTGATTTGAAGAGAAAAGAAGGTAATAAATACTACCCAAAACTGTCGGCTGTATAGTGATTACTAGCCTGGCTGATTATTGGCTGTAATATTCAGCATTGCTAAGATGATTGCAGTCGTTGTGTAATTGCCACTCTTTAGCCTCTCTCAGTGTCCCATCCACAGTACTATCTGGTTGGTTATAAGTCACGAATAATAGCCTATCAACACTGAAAGCTGCTGTGCCACAAACGGCAAACACTAACCTAGACTGGACCTGAGTAGAACTGTGTGTCGAACATAAGGCAGATGTTGCAATAGACGTTACAGTCCTCTAAACTGAAGTTGCAAAACCACCTGGTGTTTAAGTTGGTAGCCCTCTATGGTTAGTAATAGTAGTTGCTGGATGTAATTTTGGTTTTATGAGTAACAGAACTGCAAGGAAGGGAAGAGGGAGAGAGATGTTTTCTGGATGTGATGAGAAATGTGACCAGACAGATACGATGTGGACGTGCCGATGGGCATTCATCCTCTGCTGGACTGTTCACATGAGCCAGCCATGCTGTCAGTCTGCTTGTCACTGTGAGTAGATCATCCAGTCTGCAGTGTGAAGTTCATACACATCACTGATAAACCTAAGACTTGTAGAGTAACACTGGGCTTCATGATCAAAGGAAGTTTTTGTGTCACATCTACACTTTTGTCCATATTCTGTCTGACCTTAACCCAACATACAAAGATAATGTTGAAAAGTTCTCTTTTGCAGCCTTAAATTAAACATAGGCTATGCTTAAAGTTTTATAAACAAAGCTTTGTTTTGATTTGAAATTTTGACACTAAGATTTTAATAATTACTGCAATCTCAACTCAAACTCAAATTTATTTATAAAGCACATTTAAAACCAACTTACGTTGACCAAAGTGCTTTACAAAAGGAATAAAATCCTAAAAAACACATACATAAAGGTGACATAATAGTCAGGTACACGGCTCACACATTTATAGACACAACACACACAGGACAGGTACACATCAGGGAAGACCACATCAGGGGGACTCCAGCGCTAATGAATAAAAGTAAGTTTTGAGCCTGGACTTAAACGAGTCAATGGTGGGGGCAGATCTGATTGGGAGGGGTGTGCTGTTCCACAGTTTGGGGGCAGACACAGCAAAGGCACCATCACCCCTGAGCTTAAGTCTGGAGTGTGGGACAGCCAGGAGCCCCAGGTCAGCTGACCTGAGGGACCTGGGCATGGAATAGGGGGTTAGAAGGTCTGTGATGTAGGATGGGGCCAGACCATTAAGGGCCTTGTAAACAAACAGGAGAACCTTAAAGTCAACTCTAAACTTTACTGGCAGCCAGTGGAGAGAGGCCAAAACAGGTGTGACCTGGTCTCTCTTCCAGGTACCTGTGAAGAGCCTAGCAGCGGCGTTCTGAACCAGCTGGAGGCGGGACATAGAGGATTGACTGATACCAGTGTACAGAGAGTTACAGTAGTCTAAATGAGAGCGTAGGTGACTATCTGCAGGTCTTTGAGGGAGAGAAATGGCTTGATTTGGCAATGGTGCGGAGTTTGAAAAAGCTGGCTTTTACTACAATTATTTGTTCCTCAAATCTAAAGGCGGAGTAAAATATCACGCCAAGATTTTTGGCATGGGGTTTAGCACAGTTAGAGAGGCTACCGAGCTGGTCAGAAATCCCTCTAATGGAGTCAGGAGGGCCAAAGAGGACAACTTCTGATTTGCCCTCATTCAGCTGGAGGAAATTATATCATATATAAGTCCCAGATATTGGTCAGCATTCTGAGTGACTACCAGTAATCAATATTGGTATTGGCCCTGAACAATAACATATTGGATGACCCCTGGTGCAGACTAATGGATTTCCTGTGCATCAAGGTTTATTAGCTACATTACAGGTCTGCTCACTTTTGCTTTTACCTCTAAGTACTGTGGCAGCCAATTTTGGCAAAACCATGGGCTCGCGTTCGTTGCCCTTTTGACCTACTTGAGCTACAGTGCTGTGTTCCGACATCTTAGTGGTTAATTTCGTTGAGTACAGTGTTATCATAATTGACAGAGCTGATGGCTGGAGCAACAAAAATCCAACCCAACCTGTAATGAACTGTATTTTTCCTTTTAACAAGTCTATCAGCTCATGTTAAGTTTATGTCTGTGCAATTTTCTAGTGTTTTGCAAGCCAGTTTGTAGAGATGTGCGTAACCTAGCGATCGCTACAAGAACTGACTCACATTTGGATGCAAGAATCCGGAGCACTTTTCTTACCACCACCCAACCTCTCGTGGTTGCTCCCTCGGCTCCGATCGACCTCAGCCCTGCTGAATAAATCAATACATTTACATGCTTGAATTTACTGGTGGAAATGGCAACTCTGCTTTTTCAGAAATTGGGGTGAAAGTAAATTCTCTGACAGCTGTGTATTTATAGTTCATTTCAGCAACCCCGTCTCATCCAACTCTCGCTCTCTCTCCTGCTATTTGCGCCCTCATCATGCCAGTGAGTGCTTTCTCTATGGCCTGCTTCCATCAGTGGAGAGAGGCTGCTTGCACGCTAGCACAGATGTGCCCAACATTTGATGAAGTGCTGTTTGGGAACATCTTCCATGAAGCACTTTTTCATGACGCTTTTTTTTTTTTTTCTTTTTCTTACGACAGCACATTCATGACGGTAACAGCTGGCAGGCACCGTACTGTCACAGACCGTATTCCAGGAGGGATTTAAAGGGAGATTAAAGTTAGTTGGCATCCAGTGATTGTGACATGTTTTATCCACACTATTCCCCTTGTTAATCAGGAGTTGTGTAAAACGGGTTGCGTTTGCGGAATAATTTAGCTGAAAAGTGGGTGGAAACATTGTTGAATATGAGTGATTTAGTTTAAAATGCTTTGTTGGTTCTTTGCTAAGAGGATCTTTGCTTTTCATTACAACTTAACAAGGTGTATGAATGAATAAGGCACCTCTCCTAAAAGCCGCAATGACAATGCACTACATACACAGAGTCACAAAATATATTTAAGAGCTAATTTGAGGAAATATGGATGTATTTAGGCTGCAGGTACTGAAGTGTGTTATCACAACTGTGAGGGAAGCTCTTTGGATTTAATGAAGCTTCTGTTGTTTGTCACCCTCCTTAGTCTGCTGAGGAACTGAATGAACTGAATATGATAGCGCAGCACATCTGTTCAGAAGGAGCTGGTAATGTAGAGTAAACAAACCTTTAACAAATTGATCCGAAAATTGCCACAGTTATATGATAATTTTAGTATTCTGTTCCTTTGTGTTTTTTGCTACTGCTTTTTTATTCCCGTAGTGTTTCACACAGGTTGAGCATTTATTGGTGGTTGTGGGCGGGGAGCTCCGATGTGCAACAGCTGACAGTCTGTTGCAAAACATAATTTAAACTTCAAACAGATTGGGAGCCTTTTTTTTCTCAATTGTCAAACAAAGACAATAAATCTAAAATGATACAATTGTGGGAGCTCATGTATTTAGGCGAGCTGCCCAAATTAATATTGGAAACATTAATTATTGTATAACTGTTCAGGTTAATCAAAAACATCATTCATGCAGTGACTTAAGCAGTTATTTAATTCGGTTCAGTTATTGCTGAAGCTTTCTTAAATACTTTACAGTCAGTTTTCAGTGGTTATTAACGGCATCAGGATCAGAAAGTCAACATATTTTCTATGAGAGCAACTACTTTGCAACTTTTTGGGAATTTAATGTAGAACTGTCGAGATACGTGTAATATTGTGCGCTGTTTACACTGTGCTACAAATGCCAGCAGTGTGATGAGGCAACACATTCTCACTCCCAGCTCATTAAATCCCAACGCTTGGTCAATTGCCCTACAAGTCAAACTGTGATGCTCTAGGTACCCCTCCAGTGTTGGCTTTAGATATTCAGGGACAGGACAGCATGTCAATTTATGCTTGATACATACATTATGTCTTTTCAAAATAAACCTTAATTTTGATATAAAAGTGAATACAGTCCCTTTTGAAAATAAACTTTTAACTCAACTTTCTCCGGTTTGGGAAACAAAGTATGTGGATAGGTTCAGAAAAAAACACAGTGTGTGACTACGTTTGTTACAATGTAATGTGATATCATATGACATACATCACTAGCGTAGTATGCTACACATACTAGCACACTATGTTTTTATTGCAATAAATTAATTAACTTTTCACACAGGGAAAAACAAAAGTCTCCCAGGTGGAAGTCTGGAGTTTGTTTAACCAACCCATCCATTTTCCCTATCACCGGCCCTATGTGAACTGTCTCATTCTTTGTATGACAACAGTTGCTTGGAGCGTCAATACATGCCACTGCCCAATTCGTCTCATACTGCTGTCAAAGGGTGCCTCTGTATGTAGGTAACTGACACCGAGGGCCACTGAGCAAGGGTCAGTAATTGACGAGTTGGGAGTGAGACCAGATTGGACAAGGTACTGAGTGTCTATTCTGTGCTGAGCTCTGCAAGTTTGCTGTTTTTCTGGTTGCTGAGAGCTGAAAAAAATTCTTTGGATAAAACGCTGCTGTCACTCATCACTGACGCTTTTAACCCAGTCGTCCAATCACAGTGGAGGAGGGCAGGACAAAACGCCTACCACAAAGACCAACCGTCACATTTCCTAACAATAATGAAGGAGAAATGAATACTGAACCTAAACAGGTCCATCTTCTCTCCTCCACGCTTCAGCCTTCCTTTCATCCAGAGCAAGTACTCCACCTCATGCAGACATTTTCACTTCTACAGATATTCTGTATCATGGCAACCAGACGCATACAGAGCGTCTTAGCTGAAAAAAAGGCAAAATATTGCAAACTTCTTTTTTTTCTGTCATTTAATTCTGTACATATTCCACACAGTCTGGAGATTACTGATGCCAAGATATCCCATAGAAAAGTGCCATCTAAAGTTACTTCTTGCCAGTTATTATTTTCACAAGACAACTCACAACTGTTTTTATTCAAACCAACACCATTTTCAATATGTTTAGTATACATAGCATTGCTTCTTCTTTTTTTTAAATATACTTTTAAGGTGAGACATGGCAGGCAAAAACTCTCAATTTTGAGATTTTGGGCTAGTTTACTCCTTGAATATGTATTCTTTCAAGAAAACATTCAAATTATACATTTAGATGTTTATTTTATTACATTTTTTCTACTTGTATTATGTTATTATGTAAATCTTTGAATGCTGTTTTCTCAAAATGAGTTTTTTGTCATACTCCAAGTCGAACATCTCAGCCTCTGTAGCACCTATGTACACCAAACTTTCCAGTTATACACCTAGCTATATTCTACAGAGGGATTTGTTAATAAATCATTCCTTTGATGACGGGAGGCACAAGGCAAATAATTGAGTCTCGTTGCACGTCTGTCAAATATTAAATTTGTTTTAAAAGTATGTCACCTTTGTCATTTAAAATGTAACAGTATACCTAAAAATACCCCAACAATAAAGCTTACTGGCAAAGCAGTAAAATCAGGATGAATTAATTCATTTGCAAAACGGTAAAAAACAGTGGTGATACAACATATCACACTGTTGAGCCACCCTCAGTCACTGCAGGGGAAATTCCTCCACTGCAACAGCCCTAATTAAACATTAAATGACAAATATTCTCTGACGTGTGGGCTGTACTTCAAGCAATTGAAACATTTTGAAACTGCATTTTGGGTAAGAAAACATATAGTTTTACACATGAGCAGGCCATATTTTAGTAATATTTGCAATGTCAAACACAGATTTGGCTCATTGGTCTGAAAATGTATGTTACACTTTTCAGGATTAACATAGTACAATTGAAATCATCCCAAGTGTGATTACCTCACAACAGAAATAATAAATATAGAAATCTGGTTTGCATGGACCTACATACAAAAATAGACACTCTGAGCTGAAACACACTGTAAGCACATGGACCTTGATCCTTTTATTTATTACAGTTGCCTGCTTTCTGTCTGTTAATTACTCTACTGGCACCTTGGGTGTCAATTTATGTCTCACCAACAGCTTTCTCTTTTCTCCTCTCCCCTCTAACGCAACATGCTGAAACTGTTTTTTGTTTTTTAGCTAAACGCTAGTACACACAGATTCTGTTTGGGAAATGACTGATGTCAGATTTTAAAGATAAATGGATGCATTGAAATGACTGCATATGCCAACATAACTGAGTCTGTGGAGACTGTTCAAAGCTTAAAAAACAAGTTACTTTTGCATAATAGCCTGTCTAATACCAACACAAAGTCACTTTATGCCCTATTTCCCACAACCTGCTGAGAGGCCACTTCATTAGTGTTACAAACTCGAGAACAAATTTGGCAACAAATTAGTCAACAACAAATGTCTGTATTTTTTCCTCTGCCCCCCTTGTGACCCGTCTGCTGTAGATTTATGTAGCATTGACAGCCCTTCTCTCCTCACTGCGACAACAAACTGACAAGGCATCAATCTCTGCTCCCTAACTGAACGCCACGGCACAGAACACCCACAGAGATGCCAGACGATCGATATTCAGAATAAATTCTACCTTCTACTTCCTACTGGCACCATGGGAGAGAGGAAGGAGAGCAGACATACACTCAGCTCATATGCGCATGCACAGCTGCATACACACGTGCCACTAAGTGTTAGGGAGGGCAATGCAGTGGACATGTCAGCTGCAGGCGGCGGTGAGCAAAGCCCCCTGTGGTGAAACCTTAAAGTGTCATTAGCTTCCTCTGTTGCAGACACCACCTGCCTGGCTGCCATTCAGCATCTTACATGCATACAGTGTGCCCTTGAATGAAAAGGAAAGGAAACGCATTCTAAGAATACATGTTGGAGAAAATGACTGCGTAAACTTGGACTGCACTAAACTTTGCTGTATTTTGGACGAATGACAAGTCAAATCTGTGGGTGTTGTTGAATAAAGACTTACCTTTGTTGCAGGCTTTTCCTGCCTGGCTGCTATTCAGTGCTAGATAAAAAATTGAGAAAAGAAAAATCAAAAATGACTGAGCATACAACACCTATCCTAATAGTACGCAGGGTAATAGTAGTGTTTTCGCATGTGTCCACAAAAAGTTTTACTGGCAAAACCGGTGTTATTATTTATATGATGCACTACTTTTCCAGTTTGAAAACTTCTGCAGTTCATCTTCCTGCATGCAGGGTATCTGTTATTGAAATGCACTCTCTTTCACCCCTGTACTGTCACTGTTCAGTTTGGAAAAACCAATTGATGAAGCAATCCACACCCCACCATTCCTGCCCCTCACATAGTTGTGTAAGAGATGAATTTCTGCAGAGAACTTGATCACTGTGTCGTAACAGATGGGAAGCTCACTCCGCCGAAGTGTCGTCTTCCAACTTTTATACATGACACGTTTTTGTTGTGCCCTGGCTCCATGCAGTACATGGCAAAGATAGCTGCATGCATGGACTATGACCATGTCATCCACCAGGTCCAGCTAAAAAAAACAGGAAATTTAAGTCTGAAATCTTCAAACTATTGACCTGGACTCAAGGAACATATCTAAGTACTGTGTTTCCCCACCTAGGGGGGAGGGCCCCCACAGTGGGGTTGCTGGATGAATCTGAGGGGTCACGAACTATTAAAAGAGCCAGACAAAAACAAACAAACAAAACAAACTCCACATTTCTCCTAGCTGACACTCAATGTCAATTTTACTCTTACCTCAGACAGACACGAAATTTTGATTGGAATGAAAAAAGGGTTAAAGATATTTTAAATGTCTAACAACATAAGAATTTCCTGTTGTGTGAATGTTGATATTATGATGTTTTGCCGATGCTGGGTTTTGTTATGCCTCTGCGCCAGCGATAGCTGTAGTTAAAGGCATTTTAACTGGCATTAATATTATTTATGTCATTATTTGATATGTTTTGTTTATATTATTTAAATGATTTATTTCCCTGAATTTCGATTTTGGTTTGTATCAGGACTGCAGAGGTACTGGGTGTGTATTGTGTTGTGCAGGGGACGCTTTTGG
The DNA here is from genome assembly GCF_006386435.1 of Epinephelus moara. Classification (NCBI taxonomy): domain Eukaryota; kingdom Metazoa; phylum Chordata; class Actinopteri; order Perciformes; family Serranidae; genus Epinephelus; species Epinephelus moara. Next base: position 25,763,315 of record NC_065527.1, on the reverse strand, counting down.
GTGTTGCGCATGATGTTTACATGAGGTCAAAGAGCACGGATACCAAGAGGCGAAGCTCAGTAGAACGCCCCATAGCAACAGACTCGCCCATGGTTTCGTCCTACCGCCGCCATTTTGGACTGTCAGCAGACCGCAGCAGACCCGCTTGCATACAAAAACTTTTTCACATTTTTGTAAAGCAAAATATAGACTTAAAAAAAAAAAAAAACGAAGAAAAGCGGCCTAGATGGCATCTCTACATATTACATCCACTTATGAGAAGATTAACTTAANTTTTTTATTTATTTATTTATTTTGGTAAATTGGCTTATGGGGTGATTTTGAAGGAGTAATTAAGTTAATCTTCTATAAGTGTTATCTTCCCTCCAAAACTGGCATATTAAATGGATATTAAAACACTTTAAAACGTACACCTCAGGAGTTCTTACCTGTCGGGATCCTTCGGGAAACGGTGGAAGGCCAGGTGCGGGGTGTTCCACTTATAGTTGTTGCAGTTAATTGCACTACACTGTTTTCTTTCACTTTTTTCTCCTCTCTCCTTGACATCTTGCATGTTGTCTGGGCGCAACAGTCCAAAATGGCGGTAGCGCCCCTAGTGGCTGTTGGCAAAAATTCAACGGCGCTTCGCCTCTTGGTATCCATGCTCTTTGATGAGGTGCAGAGCAGGTACAGAGATGCTGCGATTGTGATCTCCTCCAAGAAGGAGTTGAGAGCGGAGAAAGTTAAGAGTTTAAGGTAACATTTCAGTATCGGACAAAAGAAGAAGCAGTAACTTTTATTGCCATGTTTTGAAGTTTTTATTTTTATATTTTTGCCCAAGTGGACTAATTCCCTCTCGGTTGTGTGCAGCCAGCGAGGTATGCTTTATTTTGGGATTTACTGTGTGTTCATTGTGCATTTTTATTGTCATGTTTCTACAGCTTGTAAGTAATTTTAATATGTTGTCATTCTATAAATTGTCATATATTTGAACAGTTTGACGGTGGATTTGATGACGGTGATGAAGAGCGGAGAAATGAGAATAAATCCATCAGTAACTGAAAACCAATGGTGTCGTCTAATTCCTGGAGGGAGTAGGCATTATGTTTTTGAGTTGTCCATCCATCCATCCATCCATCTGTCCATCCATCTCATTCTTGTGAACACGATAACTTAGCAACACCTCAATGGACTTTCCTTAAATTTGGCAAAAATCCGTCTCATTCTTGTAAATGCGATATCTCAGTAACATCTTGAGGTATTTTCTTCAGATTTGACACAAACATCCATTTGGACTGAAGAATAAAGTGATTAGAATTTGATGGTTGAAGGTCAAGTTCAGTGTGACCTCATAAAACAAATTTTGGGCCATAACGCAAAAATTCTTGTGGTGAAAATGTAAGAGATGACATTTTATATCCATAAGGTCAAAGGTCAACTTCACTGTGACATCATAATGTTTTGCATTAAATGCTTTTTTGGCCATTACTCACTGTCCTATCTCAGAAACAGAAGGGGAGACATTTGGTCAGATACTGAATTGATGACATTAATCTTGGAGGCATTCAAGTAAAAAGTACTAAATAAATTAATAAAATAAATACCAATAACTCAAAGCTGTATGCCAGTTGTATTGAGAAAATGTACTAACTTACATTCCAGTGGCTCTAGTAGTGTGGGTAAATAGTGTGCAATGTAACTGAAAGAGCCACTCCTCCTCTCTCTCCTCTCCCTCTCAGCTTCCTCTTTCCCCCCAAAGCACTGGAGATCATCTTTTCTCTCTTCCTTTGATCCTAACAAACCACATCTGGAATAATTCCCATGACAGGAAAGCGTGGAAGACGGAGTGGCGACACCATACACTCGTCTCTGAGGAATTTGCTGAGTAAATGTCGCTCTGGGTACAGTTCAAACAGACAGACATACACATTCACATACATGAGCACAAACAAAGCCTACCTCAGCATCACCTCTCTGTCACCCTCCTTCATAACAACCACAGTACATGACAGTCTTAGAAACGCTCCAGAGTCTGAGCCAGGAGAATAATCCTGGCAATAATCCAGACAGTGCAAGCAGACATGGTTAAATGTGGTGCTCCTTTGTCACTGCTGGTTGCATGAGGAAGGTTGGTCTTAAGATGCTTTTGGTTTAAGGGTCCAGGACTATTTAAACCACCAGGGTCAAGCAAAGACTAGTTAAAGGAATACTCATACTCCCAGTCTCTGTGGTTACTAGGGTGCTTCCTAAGCAGCATGACTTCAGATCTCAGCAGGGTCAAGAGGATTGGGCACTGAGTGAAGGGCAAGTTAAAACACTACTGTAATACAAAGACTGGTAGATGGCTGGAGAATAATGTCTGGTTTCCTGCAGATTGCGATAGCTTCTTGGCATTTTACGTCATACATCATTGCGCTGTCCCGATGGAGGGCAGGCAACTGGAGGCAAAGAATACCAACACTGCACAAATGCGTATGATTTGCCCTTTTTGTGGCTGTTCTGATAGATCAAATTGGGGAAAAACCAATGGCCAAAAACAGTAGGATGTAAAGGGAAGAAGAAAACAGTTGTTCCAGTCTTGGGCTCAACCACACACAAAACAGTCCTAGTCCACCAGACTCTTGTACGCAATCATATGCTCACTGTGTAAGGTTAGTAATAACGTTTTCTGACAATACCTGCTACTTGCAGGTTCATCTAACCCTTTTATGTAGTCACGTTCCTCTATTTCTAATTCACGTAGTGTATGGATTTATTATGTCCGGCCCTCCAGCAAAATTTTGTGCGTCATAATAGTCACATGATTGCAAACAAGCACCTGACAGCGATGGACCAGTAGTGAGAAAAGTATCTTTTGTCTTAAAATATGAGCAAAATTTACTCAGAAAGGGAAACAAATCTAAACAAAAAAAACCAACAAACATAAATATGTCTTTATTTAAAAAAAATTCATCCAAAGAACAACTCTAAAATCAAGACTAAGAGTCTGCAGATATGGCAGCTGCTATGTGAGGCTATACTGAGCTCAATGCTGGCATGCTAAAGTTAGCATTAGCGTACTAACATTCTCACAGTTAGAATGCTAACATTTTGATATTAGCAGGTAAAATGTTCACCAAGTTAAGCAGCTTTGTTTAGCATGTTAGCTATCACCTCCTTATTTGCACTGAACACAAAGTACGAGCCCGGTCTCACTCCAAAATCATCGAAATCCAGTTCTTGGGCAGTGACTTGTAGCATAAGAAACCGATGAAAAAGGCATCCTTTAGCGTCGGCATGATACGGGTGAGAGGGGTGGTGCATGGGTCCCGCAAACACTGACTTTCACCCGAGAGAGCGGTGTTTGCATCCCATAAGATTCTACAGCCAAACCCTGATCTTTTTTTCCCAAATCTTACCACTTGCTTTTGTTGCCTAAACCTAATCAGGTGTTTTTGTTGCCTAAACCTAACCAGGTGTTTCTGTTGCCTAAACCTAACCAGGTGTTTTTGTTGTCTAAACCTAACCAGGTGTTTCTGTTGCCTAAACCTAACCAGGTGTTTTTGTTGCCTAAACCTAACCAGGTGTTTTTGTTGCCTAAACGTTGCCTAAACCTAACCAGGTGTTTTTGTTGCCTAAACCTAATTCAATTTTTTTTCACTCTGTTGTCAATTACACACAGGTCCGAACACACACATGCACAAACTGGACCTATACATGCATTAAGTGGAGAGGTGTCAGAGTGGGCTGCCCATGACAGGCGCTGATCATAGCATGAGTGCTAGCGTGGCTAAAAATACATGTAGGTGGCTTTAAAGCAATGTCTCGTTTCATGCAATTTAAAAAAAACAATAACTAATGAGAAAAATATAGAACAACTATCTGAAATTAATTTAAAAAATGCTCAAAATGAAAATGAAACAAAGAACACAACCACCCACGAACAAAAATGTCTCTCATACTGAATTCATCCAACCAAAGATGATATAAAGTATAAGCAACATATGCCTAAAACCACAAATGCAAAAAAACAAACAATCAAAAAGTATACACATAAAAGTCCACCAACTTTATTTTTTTAATGCTTCACTGTATTTTTTTGTAAATTGTTTGTTGGGACCAGATTCTTTTGCAGATTTTAACCTTGATGATCATGTGAAAAATGCTCCTGCACATGCCAAAGCAAATACTCAAAGCAACATTCTTACAATAACAATTTCAAATTGCAAAAATGTTATTATAGGGATGTTTGCTGCAAGCCTTAATTCAAGGACCTTAAAAAAACCTCTTTGCTCTTGTTGTTGACTTGTTCTTGCTCTCAGGTACGACACAGAAACTTTTGGTTGTTGACCAGGCTAGTAAAACTCCTCAGGTACTTTGTGACTTATGACTGTGATACTTGTGGAACTTTCCAGGGCTAGAGAGAAGGAAGAAGAGCCGCGGAGAGGAACAGTGAGCGTGGGTGTGTTTTGTGCATTTCTCTCAGCTTGGCCAGTAGAAAAATGAAGTGGTATTATATAGGAACACAAGGCTGTAATATAAGCCGCAGTACACAACTCGCTTTATTTCTGTTGCATCAGCCAGCGTAGGCTGTCCTCCTCTCTCGCTCTGTGTTTATGCAACTGGTTATCAGATATGAGCCAGCCTTCTTATCATATTGTATGTCTCCAGGCTGTGAGTGGGTTCGCTCAAACTTTCCGCAAACTAAACGATTGAAACGGAACAGAAACTTTTAGTCCTCAAGACTCGTTGCCCGCCGTGTGAACCCCAAATGCTCAAATCCCATTTCTGCAGTGTGGAGAAATGGAAAAAATGGAGGGAAGGAGATGAGCATAGGGGGATGGTGGGGGGGAGAAGAGATGTTGGGGGAGGCAGGGGAGGGGGTTGGCATGCTCAGTTGTCTTAGTAGATAAGAAATAAGCTCATATAGCTTGAAATCTCCCTGGATGTGCTTTCAACAAGGTGCATAAGCAGATATAAATATATTAATGGCAGCAGCCTCCACATTTATTAAAGAGGGAATCCGCCACATTTCCGTGGTGCAGAGGATGGCACCCTGAGGGGTAATGAATGACACAGTGATTCATCTGTTTTTTTTTTGTGTGTGTGTGTTTCCGTGTGTGTGTGCATTTGGTATGACTCTTAAAGACATGCAGACATCTGTGAGCTGTCATGGAGTTTGTGTGTCAGTCAGAGGAGAGCCAGATGTTTTGCCGCATTCATACTATTTGTCTGATCTTAACAGCAGTTCAGTCTGTTGTTGTCATGTCACGGTCCCAACGCTTCTGTTTAATTAATACAATACACAACATTCATTGGCAAACAAAGTAAAAGACGGCATTCAGGTATTAGTTCTGCTTCACCGAGAATCTTTCTCTTTTGTCTCTCAGGTTTTTTTTCCTGTTTCTCACCTCCCCCTCTTCAAACAGGTTACCATTTTTCTTTTGCAGCTTGCCTATAGGCTCCTATATTATTCATGAACATCATATTGTTTTGGGCTGATGCAGAATACATGTTTTCCCTCCTATAACCCGTATACATTTTCCCTCTTCAAAGCCTCATCTACAATTTAGCAGGGCTAAACTCAAGGATTACTGTAGGTTACGGCATTAATGATTCATTTTCATTACACTTTAATCTCATCATATAGAAGGCCTTTGCTCAGGGACAATATGGGATGGAGAAAGGGGGGTGGTGTGACAAAGGTTGTGATGCAGACTTGATCTTAACCAGATGACACCGGCACCCTCCTTGTATTCACTGCTGCTCTCATTTACAGGTATTTGCCTGCCGACTCAGACTGAGAGACTGTTCAGTGAAAGGTCGGTAAAAGTTAATAATTAAATCCCTGTCTGAGTGCTAAATTATTGGATTGTTGGATGGATCAATTCAATTTAATCCCCCATATTGGATTTAATGAGATGATATGATGTGATGTCTTCCCAACAAGAACAACAGCAACAGTCATTTCGGTACATTTCCAATAGTCACTTGTCACTTTAGGAGCAAAAGAGGAAATGGTGTGATGTAGTTAAGAGTGAGAGGAGGGAGGAGGTCAGGGCTGGATGGGTGGTTAACAGAAGTTTTCCCATTTCCTAACAGAAGTTTTTAATTTCTTCTAACTATGACCACAATCTCCTCTAACTCTAACAAGCCTAAACGTCAATTTAAAATCATGTTCTTGCTGTCTAATTTGAAGGACTTGCTGAATACTTCTCCATAAAATGCGGAGTGAATGTTTAAAAAAAATACTTAGTTGGAGTAGTTCTACATAGAGCCTGTACTTACAGCGACAACATTCCATTACTACACGCATAAATGCACCAGTAGTGCTTAAGCAGTGCTGTGAGTGCTTACAAAAGAAACTGGCCCTGCTGTGCACAACATTGCTGGCTGTACACATTTCAAAGTTCCTTATTTGTGTGACTGTATAGTCTCTTTCAGCAGAAACAGCCAGAATGCGTTGTCACAGACTCGGGACAAGCTAACGAGAACACATTTTGTACTTGAGCCTTGGTGTAAAAGCAAATAATTGGAGAGTGCATCTGTAAGCAGGAACAGTGTGTGCACAGTGCTACCTTGTTTTACCCCTATACATTATGTATACTGGTGAGAAGCCTTCCTCGAGATATAGATTTGTTTAGTCATATCAATTTATTGTGATTGACAATACTGATTCCCCCTCTCCCCTCAGAGTGACCTCCTCTATCTTCCTCGGGTTTTCTTCTGAGTGACGGGAGAATGAACGCCGGCTTGTCTTTGAGAAATTAGTCTACTTCTCTACTTTCTTTCCTCAGCTATTTTCTCACAGCTGTCTCTCTGCCAGTCTCTTCCCCTTTTTCTGGCTCTTGCCATCATCCACCCCAATATTATAAGTCACTGACTTCTCTGCCAAGTAATCTACCTCATCAAATGTGATGTTATGCAAATGAGTTGATTATAACATGACAGCAATCAGCAGGGCCCCTTTTAGCCATCGTATTGAAACTAAAAATGGCTGCCAACGTTCGTGCATGCTGTAGAAGTGACACTAAAGCCAGGCATTAGTGAAATGGGGTGACTCATTATGCATCAAGTGTGATTATGACTCAACAGTCAGCATACACTTGTAAGATGTGTATAATCTACATCAGTCATGTGCTGTAAAAATCTTAGATGGTCGCCTTAACAGCACTGAAGTACATTTATTTTTCTTACTTTTTCAACTTTTTTAAATTCTTTTCTTGGCTTTGGTTACAGGCCGTGGCTGAGGAAAATGTTGGCTTTGTACATGTCCTTAAGCGTTTCATACGTCATATTAACATTTGGAAATTCGTACAGTATATGAGCTGACTTTGTCATCAGGAGGTGGAGGGGATGGTGGATGGCATGACCTCTAGACGAGACGCCTGCCAAGCTGCAGACCACTGTTTGAAACCACTAAACAACAAAACCAGTTAAGTTTTAGTGAGTCAAAGCTGTTTCCAGCTGCTTTTAAGCTGTCAAACATGGGTGTCTTCTAGCCACCTGTCGCTGTTTTTCCTGCAGCTTTTTAGCACCCAGATGGGGGTGTTTACAGGGACCTGTTGCGGGTTTCCTGCAGCTTTTAAGCCCCAAAAGGTGGGTGTTTTAAGGGATCCATTGCTGTTTTTCCTCATGCCTTTTAGCCCCCAAATTAGCCCCAAAACATTGGTGTTTTTTACGGACAAATCCCTGCTTTTCATGTGGCCTTAAAGCCTCCAAATGTGGGTGTTTTTCTGGACTTGTCGTCGTTTTTCCCGTGGCTTTTTAGCCCCAAAATGTGGGTGTCTTTTAGCGACCCATTTCTGTATTTTCTGCAGCTTTTTAGCCCCCAAATATAGGTATTTTCAGGGACCTGTTGAGACTTTTCCTGCTGCTTTTAAGCCCCAAAAGGTGGGTGTTTTAAGGGAGCCATTGCAGTTTTTCCTCCTACCTTTTAGCCTCCAAACGTGGGTGTTCTTTAGAGACACTGCTGTTTTTCCCGCATCTTTTTAGCCCCTAAACATTGGTGTTTTTTAGGGACAAATCGTTGTTTTTCATGTGGCTTTTTAGCCCCCCAAAGTGGGTGTTTTTTAGCAACCCATCGCTGTTTTTCCAGCAGGGGATAGTGGCATGTAAAGAGGTTGTTTTTCACCAAGACATCACTGCTTATCTAGCAGTGATTGTGCCATCAAAACCCAGTATTTTAAGCCAAAACATAATATTTTCCTAACCATATCCAAGTAGTTTTTGTGCCCCAACCTAACCACTCATTATTGTGCAATTATAGCATGTCCATGGTTTACAGAAATCTACAATAACATTTTTTCTGCTGATTGGGTTGTTGATTAACATTGAAAACCAATGGAAAACATGGAGAAGTGAGGTTTTCTGTGAGCCACCAAACATGTAATTAAAGCACCATTTATGCAAAGTTCATGCATGAATCATTTTCTATTAGTCACCAACAATGTCTCAGTGATACATTCTTTGTGAGCAGGGTCAATGTTAGCTCCAAGGGTCAAGTTAATTATCCTTTACTTGTGGTCTGATTTTCATCCATCCTTAACCTTTGACTTTCCTCCTGACCTCCTACTCACCCAGAGTTTTGCTATATATATGTGTGTGTGTGTGTGTGTGTGTATGCGTGTGTGTGCGTATGCGTGTGTCTTTCTGCTGGTAAGCCCATTTCTGTAAGTTTCCGCATGGGTGTGTGCGTACTAAAGACCTGTCTGCACACCCGACACCAAAGCAGTTTCATTAGGACTGCTGGTTCCCAAGAGGGGGGCATGTGAATAATTACCAATTAGACTGTTGTCAAGAGCCAGTGGTGGTGCAGCGCTGTGGCAGCCATGGAAGGTTAGAGTGGGTGTGCGCATGCCTACGTACTTGTTTGACATGGGTATGAGTGTGTGTATATATGTGTGTGTGAGGTTTTCTGATTGCACTCCCCGAGCACTGGAGCGTGCGGTCGTGGCTGTTAAATACAGAACGTTGTTTAATCTAATGCTTCAGTCACTTGCTGGGGTTCTTGTCAGCTTTGTCAGCTAATTATAAAGTAGCCACATGGATTACACACTCTTTCCCTCTCGGTTTTTTTTTCCATATTTATATTACATCCCTTTCTTTTCTTCTCCTCTTCTCTTTCTTGTGTTTTCTCTGTAAGAGCTGACATGAGTGGAATGAAAGACATGTTGACTTCTCATTGAGCAGCTATGAGTGTTTTCAGATGAAAGTACTGTTTGTAAGTGACCTTGTTTTTCTTATGATTTAAAAGCCCATTTGCCTGCCATGCCTGTGTGAGAACCTGTTACAATAAACAACCTGACCTTTCTCAATAAATACCCAACTCTCTGATAGGTATGCTGGTTTTTATGTATTCCTGAAAACATTCTGCTTAGTGTCATACTTTTGCCTGAGCTGAAGGTTTACATACAAACATTATCTATTAAAACATATTGTATGATTTTCTGGAACAGCTTTATTTGTTCTCACTTTTTATTCTTTATGTACTGTTTCCCCCCTTTTATCACATTTTATTGTCGGCCTCTTTGCCTCTGTTTTATTCTCTGTTTCTGTATTTTCTGCATCTTACTTAATGTGTCTCTCGTAGTTTTATTTTATTGCAAAGCACGTTGTAATGCTGTTAAGCACGGTGCTATAAAAATAAATTTTACTGTTAGTGATATTACTTTTTGGAGGTTTTTAAGGTCTAAATTGTATTGCAATGTGAATCAGATAAACCATAATCATAAAAACAATCTCACAGTAGCTCAGAAGAGAGGGGAGCAAAATAGGTGTTTTTGTTCCTGTATCTTGCTTTGACTTTCTGTCGTGCTAAAAGGCCTGTGATGTTTTACAGGGCCTGAAATTAATTTTTCAATAAGGGGGGGAAATCCCCCCTTAAATGCTTCACATAGAATGAATTTAAACACTTTGGGGGGGATTGCATTTTGTTGCTCTCCATAGGGTTCTCTGAATTATATGCGCTGTAATTTGGTCTCTCTTTCTTGTAGTGGGCATCTCTTTGAGCTGCAACAGTGTTCTTAGCAGTGGTGGAATAATTTACTCAAGTAGCATACTCAAGTAGAATTTTGAGGTTCTTGGATTAGCGGATTTAAAAAAATGAGCCCCATCTTTACCAGCTGCAAAATTAGCGCGATGTCAACAGTGGAGTTGTTCCGATTGATACCAGTATCAGAAAAGCCTCCAGTATTGCCCATAATGCTGGATTTTATATTTGTAAGTCCGCAAGTCTAAGCACCAATCGGCTACCACCACATTATTAATAAACTTTAAAGTAGTTTTACACTTGGATAAAATGGCAGTTTACCTGGAAATCATTCCTCGTATTTGCTTCTCTAAAACAGTTTCCTACCTAGCAAGCTGCACTGTGCAGCCACTGGCAACTACTGTTTTAGAGCAGAGAAGTAGAATTGATTTCCAGTAAATAGTGTAATATTTGCTTTTAGCAAAATGTCAGCAATGTTTTACAGGTAGGAATCCCACCATACGCAGTTTGCAAGGCTTTAGTTTTCATGGGCGGCACTAGCGTTGCTTTGTATTTTGATATTTCTTCCACCACTGATTCTTAGTCCTTAGTGGCATCCTCTTCTCTCTTGTCTCCATGCTTGATTCTTTCCCTTGCCCTGCTGTATGAGAAACACCATCTGAGTGGTTACTTAAAGCTGATGTTTTGTTACACCCTCAGTAAAATTAGCAGCACTGTAAATTTTACAAATTAAGCATCTGATTTCTGAGTTAAGTTCAAGCTATGGGTGTATAGAGTGTGCCAGGGCTGACGTCAAAACCCGGAAGTTTAGCATCCCGCTGGTTCCCGGAAGAGAAAGTGAATGTGATTTTTGCATTGCGTTTTGGATTATGTCAGAAAATAAGCTCTGTGGCTAACACAAGTTTATGATACTTACAGGTTTTGTTCAGCGAGATAATCTTCACATATGAAAACCTTTCATACCGCTTTTGAAACTTAAATGCGATCGCCAGAAGTAAAAAGCTACCGTTAGGCTTTAACAGACTACATGACTACTCCACGGTTGCATGACTCTTGATGTCACCGCCACTAAGCTTTCAACTGATTTCGGCCGCTTTATTTTAAAAACATTGTATAATGGGGAAATCGGACTGTTTAAGCTAAATAAGAAGCTGTAATGGCGGACTGCCAGCACTCTCGCCTGTTCGGGGGTGATGACGTTTAATGTCCCCGACAGGGTTTGTAGTCGTATTGAGCAACTTGTGAGCAACCGCCTTTTTTACGACACGTAAAAGCTTCAAAATTCACAAATAGGGTATTTACTGACGTGTTTTATGTCGTAGAACAAAACCTGAAACTCGCTTAAGCTTTTGTTAACCACAGACCTTATTTGAGGCATTTTACCAAAATCCCATTCAAAAAACGTATTGACTTTTAGACGAGAGAACCGGAAGTGCTTAAAGCACTAACGGAGTTCCGGGTTTACTGGCACACTCTATTCTAAGCCACTTAGCCTGAAATGTGTCTTGGGACTGCTGCTTCGCTTAAGTAATGTAACTGTTACCTGGATAAGGAGTCAGAGGATTACTGTTGTTAACACTGACATCACTGGCACTGCCTTTTGCACTAGTCCTTTCAGGTTATGGTGTTTTTTCTCTGAGCATTTAAATTTGCATTATGGACTGCGGTAGCACACCAGGTGCACCGGCGGCGGGAGAGACGGGCCAGCAGGGTCTTCAGCCCCTCTTGTAAAAGGCTGGGGCCACCCCCTTTTAACCCCCCCCTCGAAATATGAATATATATAAACAAAAAATAAAGACATCTCTCTGGCTTAGACTGTATGTAACAATCATAGGTACCAATCCTCACAAGAAATTATATTGTTTATAACGTTTTTAAATGATGATGACCCTTCAACTTTGCTGCTCTAGTGTCGCGCGATTTGATTGGCTGCTTTGCACGCAGACGGCACGTGAGATTTGACCTTTGACGTTGCTTGGTGTATTAGCCGCTAGCTAGCGAGTTAGCATCACGGACCGCTTTACTTTTGTTATCCCAAAAACACCAGTGAGAGTGGACGGTGGCGGCGATTCACACACACCTTCCAGCGTGGAGGATAGAGTGATGATGCCAAACATGGAGAATGAGAATGAAGGAGAGGATGAAGACGAGGAAGAGGCGCTAACGGGGGCGGCGTCGGCGGCATCCGCTGAGGATTTGTTTTCAACAACAACGGACTTGGAGACTGGTGGTAAGCTAACATACACGAAAATGAGAACGGAGCGGAGAGTGAAGGGAGAGCCTCAACTAGCGCTGTAGCTGCGGTCACGGGGTGGCAGGAATCCCGGTGGCCCTGTGGATTTAAGCCAAGACTCAGCAGAGGGACAGGGGCAGCCTCAACTCCAGTCATACCCGCGTCGGACATTTGGATCCCATTCCCAGCTAACGTTAAGGAGTTTTAACTACTCTGGTTCAAACAATACTCATGGCTGGAATACTCGCTGTCAGTTGATGCGACTATTTGCTATGCCTGTAGACATTTTTTCCACCATGGCCGTGGGCCAGGTCACACAGAAAACAGCTTCACCCATGCCAGGTTCAGCAACTGGAGAAAAGGAGTAGAGAAACTGGCACAGCACAATGCAAGTGCTTCTCACAGACTAGCCATGGAAGGATGGTGTGAATGTAAGGAGAGACTGAAAAGCAGATCGAGGATTTTGACACAACTTGACGCTGGACATGGCAGGATTGTACACGAAAACAGGCAGTACATGCAAGCAGTAGTTGAGTCACTGCAGTTTACAGCTTGTCAAACGATTGGACAGAGGGGGCACAGAGAGGACGAGCAGTCCACCAACAGAGGTAATTTCCTTGAACTGGTAAATCTGCTGGGAATGTTTGACAGTACTGTGTCAGAAATTATCTACTGGACCTGGTAATGCTAAATATGTGCACCATGATATTCAAAATCAGCTGATTGATATTATGGCCAGCATGGTGAGGGAACAAGTACGCAGTGAGCTTTAATGGAGGATGAAACAAAAGATGTGAGCAGGAAAGAGCAGATATCTGTTGTTCTGCGTTACCTAAATAATGACAACATTCATGAAGAGTTTCTGGACTTTATTCCTGCAGGTGGCTTGGATGCACAGTCTTTACGTAAGTCAGTTAAACAGACATTGGCTAAGTGTAACATAGACAAAAATGCATGCATTGCACAGTGCTATGATGGGGCATTTGTCATGTCCGGGTGCAACAACGGTGTCCAGGAAAATTTCGCCAAGAAGTGCCACATGCACTTTACATCCATTGCTATAGACTAAACTTAGTTTTAGTTGACTGTGTGCATAATGTGAAACCAGTTGCAGAATGCTTTGCAACAGTCTTATGTAGCCTATTAGCCTGGGATCTTCTATTGTGGTATTATTCGTTGGCGTGTGTTGTATCAGAATCCCCCCCCATAGCCTCCACAGTAATAATTCTCTGGTGCCGCCACTGGCCAGGTGTGTTGTCCAAGGCCGGTGTTGGTCCACCTGTGGGCTGTATTCTGCACTGGTGCAAACAGTGGCCAAACATTAACACAATCTGAAATTGTTTTACTGTAAAAAAGAAAAGAAGGTGATAGACAGAATAGAGCTTCTCTAACAGTAATGAAAGAGGGCGACGAATTGTTTCACAGCCTCCGTTTTTCTCCCAGGATTCACCTTTGTGGGAAAAAGGAGATGGAGGAGGGCGATAATACAGTACGGTCAAATTCACCTCGCTGCTTTCTCCTCAACCTGCAGCATCTTCACCCTTTTCATCTTCTTTTTTTTTTTCCTCACGTTTCCCTCGTTTTTCATTCTGCTTGGCTCGCTCCTTGACAGGGTGAGATGGGATGATAGGAGGAGAGGTAAGGTGGTTGGGGTGATGGGTTGCTCTGTCAGCCCTCCACCTCTTTTTTTCTCTTCCTCTCACCTTGTTCTGCTTACCTTTCTCTTGATCTTTTCACCTCTTTTGTCTTCCTCTCATCTTTCCTTAAACTACAGCTACAGTGTTTCCTACTTCTCTCTTGTTCACCTGTTTCTCTTCCTACATCTCTCACTCCTTCCTCGCCCGCTTGCCCCAAGAGATGAGAAGCATTTCAAAGAGATAGGACCGAGAGACACTGCGCTGCGGCTTGAACCATCATAACATGTAGCTATATTTCTCAATCTCCTCCTCTATTTTTAATTTTCTCTCTTTCTGAGTTTCTTTCCTTTGCCCTTTGTCTGCCTCTCATTTTTACCCTGTGCTCCAAGAAAACAATAGCTTTCAGTTTCACAAGTCACTCCCCTCGTCTCACTGATTCATCTCTCCTTTTTCTCGCTCCTCTTGTCTCTCCTACACATCTTTTTGTACCAACTTCTAGCTTTATCTCCCACGCCAGGAAATAAAAAAAATGAGGAGTGTTTAGCCACAAAGAAAAAGAGAGACTTGTACGCTGGGAAAGGCAACACACTTGAACTCTTCATCTCTCTCTCTTCCTCTTGTTTCTTTTAATTTTCTCATCAGCAGTTTCTTTTTCTGACGCACCCACCCCTTTTTTCTCCTCTGCTGTTCCTCTGTTTATCATCATATCTGGCTCTCTGTTTGGCACCACAGCCATGTAAAGCCCGAGGCAACAAAAAGGACCCTGCCTGAGGTTCAAATACAGCCCTGAGAGGAGGGCTGGGTATCATTTGAAATTTTCAGCCATGCTAGCGGCATGAATGGCAATGCCAGTCTGTTGGCCTGTCAGTCTAGACTAAAATATCCCAACAACTAGTGCATGGATTGCCCTCAAATATTGCACAGATATTGGTCCCCAGATAGTTGCGCCTGCTGACTGTTGCGATCCCTTGACTTCTCCTCAAGGGTCATCATGAGGTTGGGAAATGATATCCAAAGTGTCCAGAAAATGTACTCTAATGATCTAATGGTCAAAATTTGATCCATTTCTGTGATTTATCGTTGAATACCTGCAAAACTGATGATGCTTCCATCAGCCTCAGCTGTACTTCCTGTTCAGTGCTAATTAGCAACATAATTAGCTAATTACAAGATGGTAAAAATTACATCTGCTAAACACCAACATGTTATTATTGTCATTGTGAGCTTGTTAGTATGCATGTTAGTAACATATACTGTAGCGTAGTGCTTCCCCGTGCCTGGCCTCACAGAGCTGTTAGCGTGGCTGTAGACTTAAAGGACAGTTCACTGCAAAATAATAAATGCAAATTTTTCCTCTTACCTGTAGTGCTTTTTATCAATCTAGATAGTTTTAGTGTGAGTTGCTGAGTGTTGGAGATATCACCTGTAGAGATGTCTGCCTTCTCTCGAAAATAATGGAACTAGATGGCATTCGGCTTGTGGTGCTGAAAGCGCCAAAACAATACATTTGAAAAACTCAACAGCGATGCCCCTTTTCAGAAATCACGACCGGTTACCCAAGATAACCCACAGGCCTTGTTGTGAGCAGTTTCATGTAGGGACTACTTTCTTCTGACCGAACTACACCTGCCAACCAAATCACTGCGCAGAACGAAGCATGTATCTGGACAAGAGGCTAGTGCTCGTGACAGCGCCAAATGTAAACATTGATGGTGTCCTTCTGGGCTGAGCTGTAATGTTAGTTACCAGCACTTCCTACATGAATCTGTTTACAACAACGTCTGTAGATTATCATGAGTAACCAGGTCATGATGTCTGGAAGAGACGTTGTTTTGTGCCATCTAGTTCCATTATATTTGAGAAAAGGCAGGCACCTTTGAGGTCGATATCTTTGAAAATCAGCAACTCACAAAAAGCACTACAGGTTAGAGGAAAAATGTGTGTTTTTGATTTTGGGTTGATCTGGCCGTTTAAGGCCTTTACACTTCGGGGGCGTCATCAAAAAATGGCCTGAAGAGACTGTCATGATGTTGTGACTTGAATTCTGTTGCACACAGGGTGGTTGGTTGATGCCTTTATCCGCAGTGTAAAGGTTAAAAAAAATCAACCTCATTCTTGAAAGAACTGCTTCACCTTTTTTGCCTCATAATTTTTGTGTTCTGTGTGAAAGTACTAATGACAAAAAACAGCCGTTCGAAAAAATAAAGTATTGATGTGTAAATTACTTCTACATAAAAGTCCCCAGTGTGTAAAGACTTTTTATCCTGCAATATTACAATATTAAAACTGATAAGTTACCCGAGTTTGGGTGATTAACATTGACGAATAAGAATGTTCTTGCATAAAAACCAAAATTCTCAAATATTACATGTTGCTTAAACACAGACAGTTAGTTAAAATATAGATTAAAATAATCTTAAGGGGAACTACACCCATTTTCATTTTCACAAATATTGACTGAACTTTCCTCGGCCATGAAAATTACATATTGCTATTCTTAATTTGGGTGGTGTTCCCCTTTTAAACTGTTTTTGGTTTTTTTTTACATTAAAAATAAACTATAAACTAAAGGAACTATTTGATCAAAACACATTTCAGTAGTTACGAGAAATAAAATGAGGTTCAATACTCAACCCTGCCTTACATGCAGACACAAGAGAGAGAGATTGCTGCTGGCTTCTTGAGATAATCAGCTAAACAAAGTATATATTCTAATTTGATATACAGAAAATACATTGAATCTCATTGCATGTGTGAGAGTATGTAAAGCTCAAACCAGCACATTGTCACGGTGTTGCTCAACAAGATGTGAAATTATGTGTGAGACAGAAAATGATGAGTTTGGCTATGTGTGTGCACACATGTGAGTTTGTGTATGTATGTGTGTATGTGAGAGAGAGCGAGAGAAAGTGCAAGATTTCCCCTGTTAGCTGAGCATGTCAGCCCTGTCAGGAAATGAACTCATCTCCCAGCCTCACGCCACCGGCTGCTGCTGTTCGCTCCACTTGCAGCTCCTCTCTCACGCATCTTTACTCTTCCTCCACAGCTCCTATACGTCCGTCAAACAGAGAAAAGGGAGAAGGAACTCACCCACATCCCATACAAAACGTACCCACCCACACAAAAACACACGTCACACAATACTCAGCTCACACAATCCTTTTTATCCCACAAATCAAATATAGAAACACTGCAAATCTGTGCCGGTTTGTGTGGTTGAGATGAAAAGTGGTTCTTGAATTCTTATCAGGAGATTAACAAAGTGGTTCAGGGGATTGAAGATTAACATTTCCCAGATTAGAGTGGTGCAGTGGGTTACTGTGACTTAAGAGCAAACCCCATCATGACTCGCTCCCAGGACAAACTGAGTAGACCCAGTGACCCAGTCCCCTGCTGGTGTCGCTCTTAGTTTCACTCTCTTCCTCTCTTTGTCTACTGTATCTCTGGTGCCACCAGTTAGTGTTGCACTGTAGACTGTCAACAGAGGACCACACATGTAATGTCACTGCTCAAATTATACATTTTCAAGTGGTTTGACTGTTATTAACAAAGGTTAAGAAAAAAAACCTCATGGCATTTTGTTGTCCAGCATTGTGTTTTGTCTTCTGTTGTACTTTTCCTCAAGCTGAGCTGCTGGCCAGAGCTGCTGTGGCAGCCAAAATGTACAAGCAAGGAGCAAACAGAGAAAACAAAATTGTTTTTTGAGGGGTGGCAAGGCTGGAAATATCACAGTGGTGTAAAGTGTGTGGTGGCTCTAGGGGCACAAGCGCCGACATCTAGCCGCTGGGGGTTGTACATAGAAAATTATAGACCTGGCTGTGTGTTTTGACCTTCAGAACTTCATGTTGAAAATTAAATTTACAAGACATATTATCAAACAATAACCTGGATAGATAACTGATGAATAATCAAAATGATGGAAACATTTTCAATGTACTTAATTTTAGGTATCTGCCCTCAGCATTCCTAAAATCCTGCAGGAAGAGAGAAAAAGTAAAGTCACTTATAGTTAAAAGCAGTTTGCTAATAACAGGGTCCGACGTTAAGGTTTTTTCCTACTTGCCCTGCCGGGCAAATACTTCTCAAATCTACTTGCCCCATCTAAATTCTTACTTGCCCTGCCTAAGAGGTTCTTTTTCTGGCTGTGTGGTGCATATTTTCGCTCATGACTTATATCTTACGTCAGCAGAGACGCTCAGCCAATGGAGGCAGCAGCACATAAAAAAGCAGCACACTGCAACTGGCCCCTCCGAGGACAGAAACAGGAGAGGAAATACACGATTACAGGCCTGGAGTTAAGATATTTTTAGGGCAAGGCCACTTTGGCCTTTGATAAATACAAATTTATTGGGGCATCACGGCCAAAATGTGGGGCACCAAGGCCAAAACCAATGGCGCAATAACAATATGTGCTAACTACATTGAATGAAGACAAAACAATATATGTGTTGAAAAACAGTACTGAGTTTATTAAAACTGGGTGTGCATGACTGGGGATATATCTCGTTTCTTGTTGTTTTGATTCATGTCCCTTATTTTTTAAGTCTTTGAAATCTCTTTATTCTTTTGTTATCTCCTAGTTATTAAGAAATTATTATTAGAAGAAGATTCTTTATTGTCCTTTCTCAGCACATTACATACATTTGACCTCTGCATTTGACCCATCCTACTGTATACACTGGGAGCAGTGGGCAGCCGCAGTGCAGCGTCCGGGGACCAACTCCAGTTCTTTTGCCAATGCCAGTGGTCAGGGTCACTGACAGGAGTATTCACCTAACATAGCCTACATATCTTTAATTATATAATTATTTATATGTCTCTATGTATATTTTTACATAAATCCCCAATATTTAATTTGCCTTTAAAAAAATCCTCTTCCTTCATTTAATTTGACAATGTTTATTGTATTGTATTATATGTATTAATTCTCTACAGGATCTTGTATGTTCTTTAATGTGTGTTCAATTTATTAAAAGAAAAAAAAAAAAAAAAACGTTTTGGTGAACCCTGCAGCAAAGTGAACCCTCTTCTTCAGAGAGGATCTTTGCCTCCCAGTTTGTTCCTGGCGACAGAGCAGAGTGAACCGTCTTTCTTCTCAGAGGATCTTTGTCCCATGAGAGCAGGCAGCTGTTCTCCATGTCCGCATTTAAAACAACTTTTGCTGGCAATTTGACAGTCACTAGAAGTACATTATGACCCTTTGTAAAAGTTTCTGTGTGGTACCTGTGTTGTACATGAGCTAACGTTAGCAGGTAAGGACTGAGAGGCTATCAGCAGACTTGGCGTGCTCACTCAAAACGTCTCAAAAAAGTAATAGGGTGCCAGTCCAAAAAAATCACTCAAAACGTCTCAAAAAAGTAATAGGGTGCCAGTCCAAAAAAATCACAGAAAAGTACAAAACCTGACAGCACTCACTTATAAGTGTAACACTTTTAATTTAATGAACTGCACAGCAGCACTTAAACGGACGCGTTTCAGCTCATAGCCGTCCTCAGCGTTAAATGGTTTGTGGGTGTGTCACCCTTTTAACAGAAGCCAGCTGGTTCTGATTGACAACATTACAAAGGTACAAATACAGACCATTCATGAATAATACATCGAATAGTCTAGATATAATAGAAAAATAGTCTAAGTATAATAAAAAGATAGAAAATCCTCAAGCACATAATACAGTATCAAAAAATCAAAATACATGAGAAACTTTGTAAAAATCAACAACAACTTTTTGTCATGACCAAAAGTGTCAATAATGTCCAACAATATGCCAAAGACAACAACAATAGAACCTACATAGGTCCTTNACAAATACAGACCATTCATAAATAATACATCGAATAGTCTAGGTATAATAGAAAAATAGTCTAAGTATAATAAAAAGATAGAAAATCCTCAAGCACATAATCCAGTATCAAAAAATCAAAATACATGAAAAACTTTGTAAAAATCAACAACAACTTTTTGTCATGACCAAAAGTGTCAATAATGTCCAACAATATGCCAAAGACAACAACAATAGAACCTACATAGGTCCTTATTCTGTCAAGCGACCCTGTCGTTGGGGGTGAGTTTGTCAACCCTCCTTTATTCGCCTTTAAGCGATCGAGTAACTTGAGGGACAAACTAGTGAAAAGGACTGAGAGGCTGTCCGGTATGTGTGTGTGTCTGAGTCGGTGCTGCTTGCCTGATCGGGCATGTCTGTGCAGGGTCTGCTGGCACGCTGGCTATTTTTACTTGCCCCGGGCATTTGGGCAACCGTTAATGTCGGACCCTGATTTTGGTATCATATTTAATGTAACAGATAACTTTTGTGCGTATTGAAATACTGAACAGACCTAAAATTTTGGTCCAACTCAGACCAGATCATTCCAGTTTGAGCATCTTCAACATTAATTAATCTGCATCATTGTGAATGTCATTGTAATTTTAATATTGCAAGTAATACCTCATAGTATTATTGATTATTTAATTTTTTGTTGTGTTTTTTTTTTTTGTTTTTTTGTTTTTTTTTAAATCAAACCCACAGTACGCACATAAATATGTGATGGAACCTGCTTGAATTTTTGAGGGGTTTATCAGGCTCCCTGTTAGTTGCAGACCTGTCGGCACACTACATTATAAATCACTGATGGTTTAGTTTTACTCACTCACCAACTCACTCACTCGTATAGGGCAGCAACAAAGTCTACTTTCTTCTGTCTTTGGCCAATTTATCTGTTGTCCCTCAGCTCTGTTGGTGGTGGTGGAGCTCTCTCTCTATTGTCCTGCCCCATGTTATTTTGGGCCTCCCTTTCCTTCTTTTGCCCTCTGGAGTTCAGTGAAATGCATCTCTTGGGATCGCTTTGATGCCCGTTCCGAGCACATGGCCAATTCAAGTCGACCTGCGTCTCTTGAGTATGAAGTGCATGTCATTGTGCTGGGGGATTTTGAGAATGGTATTATTAAAGATGGTCTTTAACCAGAAAATATGCAAGACCCTAGAAGGTGATGTTTAGAGTGTGGAAAGTTTATGAGTATCCTGTTCTGTTGTTTTTTCAGCAGTCTGCACCAGTGTTGATAGGAAACAGCTTTGGTAGATACGGAGGTGGTTTTGGTTCTGTATTGGTTGGATTTTTCAGATTTGTTAATGTCTTATGAAGGTTGTGCGTGCTTTATTGATCCAGTTTTGAATATCTTTGCTTGTACTCCCATTATTGGTAAATAGCGTGTCATAGTTATGTGAAATTCTCACTCCGACCTCGTCACATATTGATGTGCTGGGTCATGGACTTTCCACGTCCACATACCACAGACTTGCAGGGTAGCCTGGGTGCATTGGTTGTTGACGTTCTGTGACACCATGTCAGTTCTCTTCTTTTAAGATACACTTCTGTTTTCACAGAAAATTTAACGTTTAGATAGTCTCTTTCAAAATAAACAATGAATTTACGTTCTTATTCATTGGACAATGAACACACATGGTTGGGGTTAGGCAACAAAAGTAAGTGGTAAGGTTTAGGAAAAAAGAACATGGTCTGGCTTTAGAATCTCGTGTGTTGCCAACACCGCTCTCTTGGGTGAAAGTCCACCATCCCTCCTGTCCACCCCACTCGGACTTTCCTTGCCTTAACTTCTGTCTTTGTCCTGCAGTGTTTACCCCGAAGTCGCTTTGCTTAACTAAAGACTGATGACTTTCTCCCTGATTTTGTGTTTAGATGGGCGGATACAATTTCAGAGTTTAAAAAAACTCCCTGCGTTGCAGAACCAATAGTAGATCCGCAGGGCGGTCCTTCGGTGGCTCGCTGAACTCTTGTGCTTGTAAACATAGTAGCGGTACAAAATGGCTCAAGTCGCTGTAAGTCCTTCATTTCCACAATCTTGTGGACTGAGCACACGTTTGATAAAACGGAGTTAAATCTCTCGGCATCCATTTTCAAGCTCTCTGTGTGTTTGTGTCCTTGCAGACGAGAAAAGGGGGAGCGCACATTTCCGGGGGGGCGTGTCCTTTTCAAATATGCAAGAGGCGTTGTTGCTGGCCGTTTTCGCCAGTGTGTTAAACACACTTTAGAAAGGAGTGTCCCCAGACTATCAGAAGGCGGAGATCTCTGATTGTCTGGTGGCGAGACTAGCCCTGAAGCCACTGGGCGCCGTTAATCTATAACGGCAATGGGCCGCGTATCATGCAGACGTTTAATGACTCTTTTTCTCAGTGGTTTCTGATGCTGTAAGTCACTGCCCAAGCGCCGGATTTCAGGGCTTCGGAGTGAGACCATGCTCGAAATTATCAATGGATATGTTTACATGTACACTAATATTCCACTATCATTCTGAATATGACAGTATTCTGACTTTTAAGCAGGTCATGCAAGCAGCATATTCTTCTCAGATATTCCTAATTATGCCTTTATCCAAATTTAGCATTTTCTGATATAGACATGTGGAATATACCGGACATATTGGGGTAAACATTATGAAAGACAAGGATATCGACACGTTTTTGGATATGTGCAAATATTGCAATGCCAACCTTTTCACGACATGTTAGGGCACAATTATCAGTGTATGCACCGCTGCATGGAAACATGAATATGAGTGGAATATTCATTTTCATTAGCCATGTAAACAGCTTAGTAGAAATATTGGGAAAAAGGCAAAAACTGGACTATTATGTTGATGACCATTACTTTGGTTGTACTGCTGCTGATCACCAGTTCTTCTTATTGTTGTCCACAGAAGTGGAGTCTGTCTGTTCTTGCAAATGTGTGTGTGTGTGTATGTGAGAGGACGGGAGGGGAGTTTTAGTTTTACTGCTGCTCGTTATTCTCAAGTTGAAACTTTTGACAAAATGCCAATCACCCACCAGCAGTCAACATGGTGTGAAATTTAGAATGGCATGCAACATGAACTTGATGTCTATTTATGAGGGGAACATTCTCCCCAAAACCTGATGTGTTCCTTTAAGTGTTAGTCGGCACGGTGCCAGATGGCTAAGATCCAGCTGCCGGTGTGTTCAGTTCTGTTGTTTTTTATGATTTGTGTGTCCGTGTCTTTTTCTGTGTGATTAATTGTAATAAGTGATGGTATGCTTCAGTGTTTCTAGTACCAGGCAAAAAAACAAAAAAAAACAAGTTGACTGAACCCAATGACCGTCCCAAAGTCCTCTTTCATTTAACGATTCCTCTACTGGATTTAGGGGCTGTCACTATCAATTAACTTCCCTCCCATCAGTCACAGCTGGAGAGGAGCAAAAGGTTGGCTGAGGGGAGAGTGCGGGACACATAGATCATGTGGTTGAGAATGACGGAGAAAAACAAGGGGAGGAAAGCGAAGGAGAGGAAACGACAGTGATATATACACACATGCGCACACTTGAGGCTGACTGCCACAGTACCGTGGATGGATGGATGATGGTGGCGGTGGTGGTGGTGGTGGTGGCGGCAGCGGGGAGCGGGTTGTATAATTTGATTTGGATTTAGTGTTGCTTGGAAGAATGACACAAATTCTACAGGGATTAATCCGGCTTTAATTCAATCTGGCCGCCGCAGCCTGAAATAGCCCCGCTCCAGTCCTGCTGTTCCTCTGTGAAAGCACAGCTGCACCTGGCATGGGGTCCAGGGGGCGCGCGTGTAGGTGTGTGTGTCTAACTGGAAGTGTGTGAGCCGGAGGAAAAATGTGATTTGTTTTAATTGTGTATGGATTTGTCTCTGTTTGCCACCATTATATCTGTGTGAAGAAGAGTGTTAATGTGTGTGTTGTGGCTATGAGAATAGTGAGAAACAGACAACACAGCTGCTTGTGTTTGCATCAGGGTTGCACTTTAAAGCTACAGTGGTAATCCCATTTCTTATTCTTATTCCTACCCCCTGTTTTCAAGTGCATCTTGCCCCTCAGAACAGTTACAAGAGGTAATGGGACAACCCTTCAAGAGCCAGATATATCAAAGGTCACCAGACTCAACAAGTGATGCTGGGCATTGCAAATATGCCATTTCCTGCTGTGGTGATTTCTCTAGAGTGGGCTATAGGCATCCTTTTGTGGTTGTCAGGATGCTTGTGATTTGTTCACGCTATCAGCTGATCAAACAATCATATAAAAAAGATCCCTGCTTCATTACCAGGCCACTAGCAGTGCTGGTACCTATCTAGGTAGCAATGTCAGCTACCTAGACATCGGCATACTAGCGATGTCTTTTGTTATGCTTGTTATAAAGAAAAGGACCATAATACATTGAAATATCATTAAACAAAGATAATATGATGGTTATCACAATTTTTAAAGCTTAATTAGTGAAAAGAATACATTTGTGATCTTCTGTTGTTGCTCATACATTCTTGAGAACTGGGACAAATCATGCCGTACTAAAATACCCTTAAAATGAAAACTTATTAACACACTAATTCCATTTCTGGGGTTAAATGCTATTTCTAAAGGATTTATGTATATGAAATAAATATGATTTATAAAATATGTTTTAAGTGCTTTCCATTTTTTTTTTTTTTACTTCTAAACTTGCCCTGAGCCATAAAACAGTCTTGTCAACTCCAAACAATTAAAAAATATGTTACAAACCTTCAAAATCTAAAACAAACAATAGGTGCTGATAACATTGGTGTAAAAATGTACTCTTATAGTAATCTTTGTTTTTAAATATCTTTTTTTCAAAGATGTGTCCCAGATTTTTGTCAACTCCGTCTTATTTCTACAAAGTCATTACTTAATCAGGCTTAAAAGGGGTTAGCTGTATCCCAAGGACTCCTGTCTCACTTCCTGGTGGGAATGCTACCAGGTACTGCTAATATTTCTTTTTTTAAAATACATTTTTATAAATGTATAAAATAATATTGCTGTTGTGTTTGTCTCACTCATAACATGTCAACTCCGTAGCCCTTCTAAATCAAAACTAAGTAATAATTATGGTTTAAAAATGAGTATTTTAATTAGCATTAAGAGAACTCGTAGCTGCTTTGAAAAATAAAATAGCTGTGCACTATGACTGCTGTGAAATGAATAAATCGAAACTTTTTGTCAACACCGTGAGATGTCAACTTTGTCTAATGGTCAAGACTTCGATCTTTGAAAATATATTTTCCCAGCTTAATTGAAGAAGAAAAATTGACCACGAGTGAGGGTGGAATGGAGCGAGAGATGGATCGGCGGGTCGGTGCAGCTTCTGCAGTGATGCGGGCGCTGCGCTGGTCCATCGTGGTGAAGAGGGAGCTGAGCCGGAAAGCAAAGCTTTCAATTTACTGGTCCATCTATGTCCCAATCCATACCTAAGGTCATGAACTCTAGGTAGTGACCGAAAGAATGAGATCGCGGATACAAGCGGTGGATATGAGTTTCTTCCGTGGGGAGTTCTGAGTAGAGCCACTGCTCCTTCACAGGGGTCAGTTGAGGTGGTTCGGGCATCTGATCAGGATGCCTCCTGGGCGCCTCCCGTTGGAGGTGTCCCGGGCACGTCCCACTGGTAGGAGGCCCCGGGGCAGACCCAGAACATGCTGGAGGGATTACATATCTCGTCTGGCCTGGGAACGCCTTGGGGTCCCCCAGGAGGAGCTGGAAAGCGTTGCCAGGGAGAGGGATGTCTGGGGTTCTTTGCTCGGCCTGCTGCCCCTGCGACCCGGCCCCAGATAAGCGGATGAAAACGGATGGATGGAACTACTCTTCTGCTAACACTAAAAGAAACTCTTTTGTCCCAACATGTTGTCATGTTGACATGGGGTTTGCAAAAACTACAACTTCTCTCAGATGAGGTGTACTGATTACAAGATTATTCCAGTTGGAAAGATGTGTGACAGTGGCAAATGATCTTGATATTCACAGAAAACATGCGACAAGTGACTGTCTGCGTATTCCCATTAACTTTCCTAGTTGACCTAGTTTCCTGTTGGCTTCTAATTGGATGTTGTTCATCTTTATTTCAACAGACTGTCCTCCAAGGTGCTGCAACTACAACTACAAACTGTCACAGTGTCTGAGGCACGAGGCCTAATTGCAAAGGAAGGAATCGTGTGTATCCGAGTCAACATATGTAAGTTTAGGATTGGAGTGTGTCGTTGTACATTAGCCTGGTAGGCCTCTCTCCAGTGTCATGTTCAGCCAAAAGGGAACATATGACACTTTTTCTTCTTCTTCTTCTTCTCTCTCTCTCTCTCTCTCTCTCTCTCTCTCTCTCTCTCTCTCTCTCTC